>NW_024412397.1:61633180-61979454 GCF_014898765.1 Herpailurus yagouaroundi
TTCTTTCTTTCTTTCTTTCTTTCTTTCTTTCTTTCTTTCTTTCTTTCTTCTTTCTCTTTCCTTCTTCATGATTCAGTTCCACACATGTTTAGCAAATGCTCTTTGCCCCTCATCCTGTCTGGAGGCTGAACATACACAGCTGAACATGATGTGGGTCTGTGTCTTAAACCATTTACAGGTTAGTTGGGAAGACACATACATCAGGAATTAATTGAATACCTGATACATAAGTAAAGCAATAGAATTTTTGAAGAGGAGGTTGGGGAGATAGAGGTTAGACATTTGAGCCTTTGGGAATTCAGGAGAAGGATGAACAAAGTTGAATGGGTGAGGGACAATGGAGGGCGTTCTGGACAGAGGGAGAAGCCCTGAGAAGCCATGAGGTAGTTTGGTATGTGGAGTTCAGTCCACAAGGAGTGCAGGCAATAGCATGGAGAACAGAATGCAGATACATTGGTGCCTTGCCCTTAGTTTATCTTTACTGTTTGTTAGTAGATTCAAGACAAGGAGTCCTAGAAGATGGAAATGTGGATGAGATCAGGTCACAGATTGTGTCCAGGAGCTTGGAGCTATCTGAAGCATCAGCAAGCCATGGAAGGGTTCTAAGTAAGGGAGCAGAATGGTGAACTTTCTGTTTATGTATAAGAATGAGACCGGGCACGGGGCACCTGGGTGACTCAGCCGGCTGAGCATCCGACTTCAGCTCAGGTCATGATCTTGTGCTTTGTGAGTTCGAGCCCCGTGTCGGGCTCTGTGCTGATAGCTCAGAGCCTGGAGTCTGCTTCGGATTCTGTGTCTCCCTCTCTCTCTCTCTGCCCCCTCCTCTGTTCGTGCCCTCCCTTTCTCTCTCTCTCTCTCTCTCTCTCTCAAAAATAAATAAACATTATTATTTTTTTTCTTTTTAAAGAGTGAGACCAGGCTGGAAGCAGGGAGGTGAGCAGAAACATTGTTTCAATCCTGGTACACTTTGTCTACTTTGTTTAGTTCTGCAACAGACTCTAAATGCAACCCGGGTTTCAAAATATTAATAAAAATCAGGGGTGCCTGGGTGGCTCAGTCGGTTGAGCATCCGACTTTGGCTCAGGTCACGATCTCACAGTCCGTGAGTTCAAGTCCCACATCGGGCTCTGTGCTGACAGCTCAGAGCCTGGAGCCTGCTTTGGATTCTGTGTCTCCCTCTCTCTCTGCCCCTCCCCTGCTCATGCTCTGTCTCTCTCTGTCTCAAAAATAAATAAAAACATTAAAAAAAATTTAATAAAAATCAGCATAATGTGTGAAAGAAAATAAAGACAATCACCCAGAACAGCTCCAGACTAACTACTTCCTCATATCTTTGGTGGCCTTGGGTATTAGCAATGGCTTCTGGCACAACTCAAAAGCGTGTTCATAAAGAAGGAACGATCCCGAACACCCCGGTGGAACAGCAGATGGGTCTGTGTAAGCTTGGAGACAACGCATTCTCTTGGTCTCAACCAGCAACCAGTTGGCAAGAGTTGGGAAGGACATCACTTCCTACTTGTGTCTGTGCAGAGTAGCTCCAAAAAGGGGGGCCCCAGAAGGGACTGGTGGCTCCTGAGGCTTGATGCTGTCCCTTCTCTGAGTGGAACTCAGAGTGGAAAATCCGCAGAGGTAGGCCAAGCTCCTTCTTCTGCCCTTATTGGCACAGAGATAGTTGTGCAGTATTCAGCGGGGCCAGCTAAATCCTCCCCAGCCACCGCATAGGGGGAGAGTAAATTACGGGGATGTTCTCATTTGCCACACAGTTGTCCTTGAAGGCTCTGATCTGTTTAAAGGATGTGGCTTCGTTCTGTGTCTTCACGGTCTTACTTGGGGCCAGGCATTCAGGAAATGTTGGTCAAAAACAGAGTCTTCTGATTCCAGGAAGGCCCAAAATGTGACACTCCTCTGGGGTGGAGAGAGGAACAGAGTTCCCTGAGTTCTGCCAGGATACGATCCCCTGGATAATGGGGATAATGCGATCAGATCCCTGGCGTTCCTCCTGGTCCCTGGAAGCCCACTGTCTCTTTCCAAGTTTGCCCTGTACTCAGAAGAGCACTTGGAGTTCAGACCTGAGTTCCTGGCCCCACCAGGAACTTGTGGTGCATCCCTGAGCAATCCATGCAAACCCCATATATTTCCTGTGAGACAACAAATACAGATATCTGCCTTTTTACCTCACATAGGATTTGGGAGGATCAAAAGTCATAAGACACATATATTCATGACTTACTATTTAAAAGACACTGTTTCAAGCGTGTTACATATTTTAATATAACCAAAAGATGAGGGAGATATTTTGATTATCTTCTTTATTTACCGAGGAGGACGGAGGGCAGAGGTAGTGTAAGGGCTCACCACTCTTTTAAAAAAAATTTTTAATGTTTATTTTTGAGAGAGAGAGAGACACAGAACAAGCAAGGGAGGGGCAGAGAGAGAGAGAGAGAGAGAGAGAGGGAGGAAGACACAGAATCCGAAGCAGGCTCCAGGCTCCAAGCTGTCAGCACAGAGCCCGACATGGGGCTCGAACTCACGGACCTTGAGATCATGACCTGAGCCAAAGTCAGATGCTTAACCACCTGAGCCACCCTGGTGCCCCAGGGCTCACCACTTTTGACTGTAGGAGCTGAGATGTGAACAGAGGCAGTTTGGCATCGAGTACATTGCTACGCACGACAGCAACCCCCAATGAGAGGATGCTTGCAGAACTTCCGTGACAAGTTGAGTTCCACCTTGTGCACGGTGGATGTGTTCCATGTCCAACTGTAAGGCAAAAATCACATACTGTAAATGTTATTTAAAAGAAAAAAAAACCCTTAAATCTTCATTTTTTTTCTCCTTCCAGCCCTCCTCCTTTACCTCTCCCCCATCCTTCTTTTTTACTTTTATTTCCCAGCCAAGTACAGATATTTTCATTCATATAGTTAAACAGAATTGTGTACTGTAAAGATCCAGAGTTCCATTCGCATGTAAGGTCCCCGTGTTATGCGGTTGTTACGGACTGACTTGTGTCCCCTGAAATTGGTATGTTGAAGCTATAGTCCCCACTGCAACCGTACAGGGGGTTAGGGCCTCTGTAGAGGTAATTAGGGTCGCATGAGGTCATAAGAGGGGGTCCCAACCCAGTAGGACTGCTTTCACAAGAGGAGGAAGAGACCGGAGCTGTTGCTCACGCAGAGGATGTCACACATCGCTCTGAGGATACCGCAAGAAGGTGGCCGTCTGTAAGCAAGGAGAGAAGCCTCCGGAGCAACCGTGCCAACGCCATGATTCTGAACTTCCAGCCCCCACGTTTATTGTGAGAAGACAAGTAGACCAGGCCCCTGGTGGGCCATGCTTTGTCATGGCAGCCTGAGCAGATGGAGACAGCCCAAACCTGCCTGACAGGCCAGCTTGCTCTTTCCTGACTTCACTTCAAGCATGGTTGGTTGTTTTATTTTATTTCTTTTTTATTTTCTTCCTTGTCAAGTTAGCTAGCATTCGGTGTAGTCTCGGCTTTCAGGAGGAGATTCGTCACTTACTGCAGCACCCAGTGCTCATCCCAGCCAGCGCCCCCCACCCCCATCAACACTCTGTATTTAATTGTTTAAGAGTTTCATATTTGTTTCTCAGAACCAGGACTGAGCGGTTTCCTTGCAGAGGCCGCTACCGTCGCACCCTGTCCAAAGGCCAGATCTGAGCGGCCAGCGTGCTGTGTCGCTGCATGTGACCCTGCGTGGGCAGAAGGCCACGCCTCTAGGGACCCGCGAGCTTGGAAGGGTTGACAGCATCTCTCCAACTGTAAGCGCCCGCCCTCCGTCGCCCGCTTTCACGCAACCCGCCCGCTTGCCGAAGTGAGCCCTGGTGGAGACAGGTCACAGCGCATTTCAAACCTGGCAACTGGAGGAAATTGCGAACACAGGGTGAATGCATGGGGTATGCTCATGAGCTGCTCTCCTGCTCACCTGCCTCATGTTGGAGGCCCCGCTGGGGTGACTGAGGAACAGCTAGAAAAAGGGAAGGCCAAAGGATGCTGCCAGGAACACCGGGCACCTGGACAGTCCTATTAAGATCGAGAAGAATGGAGGGGGCGCCTGGGTGGCTCAGTCAGTTAAGTGTCCGACTTCGGCTCAGGTCATGATCTCGCAGTTTGTGAGTTCCAGCCCCACGTCGGGCTCTGTGCTGATACCTCGGGGCCTGGAGCCTGCTTCTGTGTCTCCCTCTCTCCCTCCCTGCCCCTCTCCCACTCGTGCTCTGTCTGTCTCTGTCTCTCAAAAATAAATAAACGTTAAAAATTTCTTTAAAAAATTATCAAGAAGAATGGAGCCACGTCAGGGCCGGGCATTTCCCTCACTTATGTCTGTAGTCCCCAGTTCTAGAAAAATGCCTGGCACCCTGGAGGTGTTCAAGTGCACGTGCTGGGTAGAATGAGCTAATGAGGGCACGGATGGAAAGGACACACGTTTCTCATTTATTCCACCAACAGTTTTAGCGTGACCTAGATAATGAGAGCTGAGGGAAAGAAGATCCCCAGGTGCCCCATGCAGGGGTTTTCAAGCCGCTGTGTCTCATCCTCAAGGAAAGACAAGATGGAGGCAGAAAGCCATCAGAGGGTGGAGCGGTAGCTTCCGCACAGAAGCTCAGCCCACATTCCCAACCCCGCCACCATGAAGACATGCACGTCGAACTTTCTGTGGCGTGGAGGAGGAGACGAGACTTTCTTTCAGAAACACCGAGACCGCGTGGACTGCTTGTCGTGTGACACGTTCATTGAAGGGGACAGGAACTGTTTCCTACAAAGCAAAGGAGACCAAAAAACGGGAAGTGACATCACGTTCCATTTCACTCTATGGAAAACCAGCTTCCTTCACTCTATGGAAAACCTCCTTCCAAGAGGGGACTGCCCATCTCCCCAGCCCCTGTGACCGGCACCTCCGGGTTGTGACGTGTGAGCTGGTTGAGATGGTGTGGTTCAGGGACAGGTGGAGATGGTTGGAGTTTCCTCTTTTATGAACCAGAAGATCCCTGCAGACCCCTCAGTGGGGTTGGGTTTTTTCCGCCTAGCCCAGACACCCTGTTGCCTATGGTGGACCCATGTCGGTCGGTGCTCCCGGGTTAGGCCAGTATCTCCACCTCAGGTAATGAAATGGTTCTAATCCCTGTCTGCTCTCTTACCTTTTCACCTCACGCACTTCTTTGTTTTCCATTAGGGTTCATGTCAGTTTGTTTCTTCTGGTTTTTGGTTTGAAAGCTCATAAGAAAATAACTCAAAGCGTAAGACAGAAGAATACAGTAGCAGGTTAGTAACTTGGGAATTTCACGTATTCTAAAAGCTACCCGTGAGGCCTCAGGCTTCAAGAAAGGATGATCGTTGTGAGACCGTTAATTGTTTAAAAAGACAGGGCTCACTTTGTGAAATAGAAACTATGAGTTTGCCTGTCCCTTATTCCCAACTTATATTTAGCGGTTAGAAAATTGCTAGAGACCTGTGATTTTAATATTTTCAAAACACTACTCTGCAATTATTGGGCAGTTTGGACACCAGCTGCCTGCCATGATTTTGTCCACAACCCCAAGAGCTAGGAGAGTTAATTTTTCCAGAAAAAATACAGTAATTCATTAGTGCCAGGCATAGACAGGGAAACAGCTCATATGCAAATGTGCAAATTAGAAATACCTAATTTTGCATTTCGTTTTGGCTTGAACCAATGATGGGAAATAATTGTACCCCAAGTGCCAATTCGGTTTAGGCTAAGCAGAAATATTACCGTGGGAAATGCCTGGTTGAACACTGTTGAATCATCTGGAGCGTTGGAACCCTAGAGCTCTGGTGGTGATTTTAAGATGTTAATGGAGCCCATCAGACAGTAGAGGACTGCGGACAAGTATTAAAAGCCATGAAATGGCATAAGATATAATTAAAAGTCACATCTAATCTTTTTGAAAGTGGTCTGTTCTGTGTTGTCTTTCCTTGCGGAGAGAAGAGTTGTTTTGTTTTAAGCCAGTCTCCAGATCCCACATTTTGAGAATTAGGAAATTGAAGCCGAAGTGTCTAATTTGTTTCATAGAAAGCATTTTTTTTTAAAGAGAGTACAATATTGGGTCAAATAAAGACTAAATAAAATCAGTCCCAAAGAGAGTTCCTGCATGCATTCTGCAAAGCACTTGGTGTGCACAGCGTTGGGGCTGAGATGACTTGTGTCTTCATGGATTTACTGTCTAAGGAGAGCTAATCAACAAGGAGGTGATCAAGTACAGAATTCCATTATAGGTTGTAATTAGTGCTATGAAGAAAGTAAGCAGGATAGTGAGATAGAAAGTGTGTAAGTCAACTTGTGCACAATCCCAGTATCCCACTGATATACAAAAACCAGCATTTCTTGTTCATTTGTGTGTATAGGGGCAAGGATGTAGGGCATTCTGACCAGTTTGAGGCATGGCAAGGGCACCGATACCAAACATTGCTACAAGGCCAGGAGAGAAGCCCAAACAATGTCTTGGTGTGACAAGACAAGGAAGGCCCCTTAGAAGACGGGACATTTAGATTGAAACTTTAGGGAGGGACAACATCCAGTCATGCTGATGGTCTGGATGAACTTACCACCCAGGAAGTGCAAAAGCACTCAGTTGGTAAAAGGTTTACCTGTTCCTGTGATGTGAAAGGAAGCCCATGTGGATGATGGAGAACAGTGTAAGAACAGTGTGGGAGGATTGTCACTGGGGATCTTGTAGGCCTTGGTAAGGATTTTAATTTCATTCTCAGTGTTGTGGAAGTCTTAAATAAAGGGTTTTATACTTAAAAATCCCCTACTGGTGATTATGTGAGAAGATCTACATCTTACAAGACCTCCATCAAAAATACATGATGAGGGAGTGAAAGGGGTACCCGGGAGACTCCTTAGAAGGCTGTTGCTTTCCATGGTCCAGGACAGAGGTGGTGGCAGCTTGGGCTCACTGTCAGTGGAGATGGGGGAGGGGATGGATTAGTGGACTTCTGGGAGGTAACTCAGCAGGTGTCGCTGAAGGATTGGATGTGGAGTATGGTGGAAGCAGAAACATCCAGAATTTCTCCCACGCTTTTGCATTGATCAACTAGATGGATTATAGTGATATTTACTGACATGAAATAAAAAGGTGGGGAAGCATTTTGGGAGGGAATTAAGAGATTCACTTGTGACATGTTATATTAAAGATAACTGTTACAGATTGAATTGTGTCTCAGAAAGATATGATGGCATCCTAAGCCCTAGCACCTCAGGATGGGACCTTATTTGGAAATTGGGGCATTGCATATGTTACTAGTTAAGATGTGGTCATATTACAGTGGGATGGGCCCTAATCCAAGATGACTGGTGGTGTCCTAACAGGAAGAGAGCGAGACATGGAGATGTATACACACACACATGTGCACAGACACGCACACAACTCAGTTCCACGTCATGACTGAGACAGAGATTGCAGTGATGAGGCTGCAAGATGAGGAATGCAGGGTTGCTGGCCACCCCAGAAGCTGGAAGAGGCATGGGAGGACTCTGCCCTAGAGCCTTTAGAGAGAGTATAGCTGACAATCTGACTGCAGACTTCCAGCCTCCAGAACTGTGAGGCAATAACATTTCTGTTGTTTCAGGCCACCCAGTTTGTAGCTTCCTGATGGCAACCACAAGAAGCTAATATAATGCCTAAGGAGGTGATTTGCACAAGAGTCCTTCTGGGCTGAGAGAAAGAGGTCTGAACTGGAGAATGAGAAGACCCTAAGGGAGAATGTTCCAGGCAGAGGGAAGAGCACTCGTTTGGGCAACGTGATGCTATCTCATTTATACTTAAGAATCATTATGCAATGCAACTATCATAAACACTAAGAAAATAAATAGGTGTGAAATTTTATAGCGTGTTTCCATCCCTGGAATGATTGAAATAGGTATTATTATGTTATATTATCCCAGTGGACGTAAATAAAAAGCATTCATACTTTAATAAAGATTGCCTACTTGCAGTGAAATGTGTTATAGTGAAAGTCATTTGCACTTCCTCAGAGTATTAAAAATACCACCGTTTTCAGAACCGTAAGGGACATTCAAGGTTATCTCTGGAAGAACTCTCTTGTTAAAGCTGAGGTTTCCTGTGTTACCATGAACAGGTCACTCCATTTCTACTTAAATACGTCCGGTCAGATAAGGAACTCATTGGCTTCCAGGGAATCCAGCCATTTGACATTTGGAAGTTTTGACCTTAGAGGGGACAACACGTCTCTTGATGACTTCGGCAACTTTCCTGAGTTCTGTCCTTTGAAAAATCTCAAAGTTAAATTCCATGTCTCATCACCTGGAAAGCCATTTAGATGTGTGATTGCCGCTTGCTGGTGAGAATTCGCCCCAGCTTTGTGTGACCGATTCTTCCATCCAAGGTTGTTTCTGGCTTCCACCAACCCTCTGGGAGCCCCTGACCCTCCCTTCTGCTCACGAGCATCTTTCCCAACTCTATGCTTAAACATCGGCAGGTCAGAGTGTCCTCATTAAAAATCAATACCGAGGAGAGAAGGAAATAACATAAAGGCTTTGAGCATGAAATGATGAACTTTTTGCATCTGCAAAATTAAAAAGAAAAAGCTAAATAAATACATAAAACTTTCATGCATGTTGATAAAAACTGGAAGGGAATATGCCTCCAAGAAAAATATACTCTACACCTGGATACAGTTCTGATAATTATAAGTGATCTTTTTAATACCCTGTGTCTGTTTTTACACACTTTTGCTTTTGCCCTTTCTAGGGGTCAATCTACATGCAACTTTTATATCTCTTTCTTTGTCACCTGATCTCTTGTTTTCATGCCTACCTTGTTGCCTGTTCTTCATGAACTACCTGCCTACAGAGGTTGTCCTCGTTGTGCCTTGTCTGTGCCTATTTCTTTGCTCTTATTTTCCATACCTTCACTGTTCATATCTGTCCGGTTATTGTGATATAAGGGTCACTGTCATTCTGTCCCGCCCGTTTTGGCCCCTCGACCTCTGTTTCTCTCCCCGTGGGAGTCCAGCTCCCTAGAGAGTCATCAAAGGCTCATTTCCTTCCTCCTGCCCACAGTACTGATTACATTTGCAACACTGAGACATAAACATAGGTTAAGAAAAGTTTCTGTTGTCCTTGTTGGTTTCAGTGTACCAGAATAAAGGAAAAGAGGGAAAAATAACTGAAGGAGGTGAGGAAGGAGAGGGAAAGCAAGGCAGGAAGGAAGAGGGCGTGGGCCAGTGTGTCACCAGCACTGTGTCTGATGCCTAGCTATTTGTCACTAATGCGGTGACCGAAATAAGGAGATGTTACAAAATAGTCGGAAAGGTTTCTATATTCAAAATAATGTCTAAACTATGGAGTTGAGTGGCATGTGGCTGGCTCAGTCGGAAGAACATGCAATTCTTGATCTCAGGGTCGTGAGTTTGAGCCCCACATGGGGTGTAGAGATTACTTAAATAAGAAAAAAAACCTTTAAGTTGAACACTCATGCAGGGGTTTTCATGTGTGTCTGGGTTTTAATTTTCCAGAAGAAATTCAAGTCTGCCCATAGAGGGCCGTGCCAGTTAACAGAAATGAAGTATTACACATGCGAGTTTTTTTCTGTTCTGTAACTTAAGGTACATAAGAGTTGTGCCCTGTGCCCCTCAGGGTCAAACAGCCAAGTGGACAAGGTGGGAAAAGTGATAAATCTTGATTGCCAGAGAATATTCTTTTTTTTTTTTTTTTTTTTTTCTAGATGAAATCAGGGAGGTCTGGTGATGCTGGGACTCTCAGGCATGGGACAGGGGCCCAGGTGTCTGTCATTTGGATTTATGGCCACACCTGTTGCAGGTGATGGCGCCCTGCTAATGCCAACAGAGGCTCTGGGTTTCGTTTGGGACTGAGTAGATGACCCCTATATTCACGAGCCAATAAACTTTCACTTACCTTCTGTTCCTCTGGGTTTCTTAGTCCACTTGCAAGGTTCTTAAAGTCCCATTAGTTCTCGGGTATCACTTCTTCTATAGACCTTGGATGGATTTTGGAACTTTGTGTTTTTGAATGACCTCTATTTGAGGAGGAATAACGCATTTGAGGATTGAAACAGTACGGTCTTGGGCACCATCCAGCTGGTAGAAGTCTCTCTGACATGTTTTATCTAAGTGTTAGGTTTCCCATATCACCACCTTAAAGAGATCATTTAGTTTCGGATTGAGGCCCACATCAGAACACCCACGTGCCTTGCAGTGCTCCTAATGAATTAGAATGTTGCATCCCATTGTTCACCATTAGGTGGTTAGCTCTGCAACTGGTAGGGGTAGCAGCCGGTCCATCTGCTCTATTCACAACCTCCCCAGTTGCTCAAAAATGCATTTTTTTTCTGGTATGTGGATGATCTTGAATTAGTGACTGAAGTGTAATAGAAAATGGTAAAGTCAAGATCAACTGCTCTTCTAACAAATTACCACAAACTTAGTGTCTTAGAACAACATGAATGTATTCTCTGATGGTTCTGGAGGTCTAACGCCTGAAATGGGCTGAAACTAAGGGTTGTAGTGCTTACTGTAGGCTCTGGCGAGAACCCATTTTCTTGTCATTTTCAGCTTCTAGAAGCTTCCAGGGCACTTTTTTTTTTTTTTTTTTTTTTTGACTCGTGGCCCCTTCCATCTTTAAAGCCAGAAATGACTGGTTGAATCCTTCTCATGATTCCATCTCTTTCCTGCCTTCATCTTAACCCGGCAAGGGCCTTTATGATGACACAGGGCATGCGTGGGTACTTCAAGGCTCATCTCAAGATCTTTAACTTAATCACAACTATAAAGTTTGTTTGTTTGTTTTGCCAAGTAACGAAACATATTTTCAGATTCTGGGGATTAAGGTATGGGCATCCTGAAGGGCCATTATTTTGCCAGGTAACTTTTCAAATGGATCATGAAGAAATAAAAGATTTAATCAGAAAATTTTAGGATCTATGAATAACCTAATGTTTTGAAAGAATGCACTGATAATCAGTGCTAATGTATATCAAATTAAACATTACATTCATTGGGGCGCCTGGGTGGCACAGTCGGTTAAGCGTCTGACTTCAGCCAGGTCACGATCTCGCGGTCCGTGAGTTCGAGCCCCGCGTCGGGCTCTGGGCTGATGGCTCAGAGCCTGGAGCCTGTTTCCGATTCTGTGTCTCCCTCTCTCTCTGCCCCTCCCCCGTTCATGCTCTGTCTCTCTCTGTCCCAAAAATAAATAAACGTTGAAAAAAAAATTTAAAAACATTACATTCATTTATGGACTAATGGATAGAAAAGGATGGCCGTCTATTTTCTGGCTTAAAGATCTTTTCATTTGCATGGTGTCGTATAATGAGGAATGGAGAAAAATCAACTTAAATTGCCACCTGAGCTTGCAGCCTAGCACATCTGATGAAAATCAGACATTTACATTTAAATTGCTCACACAAGTTTTTGAATCTATTTAATTATTAAATAGAAACGAAGCCTAATTAAAGGTTGTTAGCATCTAGAGGCATTTAATAGGCTTTCACAGTGTCTGTAGAAATTAGATATGAGATGAATAAGGACTGAACACTGTACGTGTCCTAGGTGCTGGGAATATAGATGATTCCTGTACCTTAGTTTGAGGATGTGTGGTACTTGAGAAAAAACATGTTCATTAAACATTGTGGGTAGATGCTCTAGCTCACATTTAGATGTCATAATGGAGCACTTAAGGGAGTTAAAGAGGATGCTGGTAATGATTTTCTAAAGTTACAAGTAGTAATCATTCAGGTTTATATACTTTTGAAAATATTTCACCTTCAAAAATAGAACACAACCTAATTTTTTTCTTTCCTTTTGCTAAGGGACAATACACTGGAATCCATTGGTAATGTACCAGTTTTCAGTTTTATGCACGTTTACATTTAATATTTTTGGTGGTCCTAGCTATATCAAGGATTGTGGACTTAATTTTCGTTGGGAGTGCAAGTGAAAGAGCAGCTGACTGCCTATTTCAAGGGCATTTCTTCCAAGGCAATGGTATGGGCTATCCAGGCTGCGAATCTTCTCAATGAGGTTCTAGCAGTTGAGTGCTGGAAAATAATTATGCTAGAAAAGAAATAGGAATGCCCATTGCAAGGTTTTTAATATTCTGTTTAAAATAGAATTCTAGGGGCACCTGGGTGGCTCAGTCAGTTAAGCGTCTGACTTCGGCTCAGGTCTTGACCTCATGGCTCCTGAGTTCCAGCCCCACATCGGGCTCTGTGCTAACAGCTGAGAGCCTGGAGCCTGCTTCAGATTCTGTGTCTCCGTCCTTCTCTGCCCCTCCCCACTCTGTCTCTCTTTCTTCAAAATAAATAAAATAAAATAAATAAAATTTAATTAAAAATTAAGATAGAATTCTAGTGGTTTTTATATGTAAGAGGCTTAAAGTAAAATCTAGCATATTTAAAATATAAATATTGTGTTAATACATGCAGTAATAAGGTCTTTGTTAGCTATAGATGTAAGTTTCATCCTACTACAAAAGGAAAAGGATTAGCATGCACTCATGCTCTGATTTACATAAGAGAAAAAAGTCTGACTCCAGTTGCCAGGAGAAATGAGTTTGGTACTGATGCTTATAACATTAACCCCATTTTTCAATCATTGGTAATATAATTGAATTAAGACTCTTTTTCAAAGTACACTTAGAGGAAACAGAACATGTGGAAACAAATCCTTGTCAAATAGATGAATGAATGAAGAAATAAAAGATTTAATTTGAAAATTAAAATGTCAGAGAGATGAATATATGTTTTGAAAGTTCCTAAGTCCTTTATCCTTGTAGTTTATAGGAAGGTCCTTGCGTATTATAGCTAAGGGACTGGGTATAGCAACTTGTAGTTAAGGGCTGTGCCTTCTCTGTTTTGTTTTGTTTTGTTTTGTTTTTCCACACTGAAAACATAGTGTCTTATCTACTATAAATGTATAATGAATACATGTTGAATGAACAAATAAATTCAGTGAATTAAAGAATAACCTAACATTTCATCCATTTGTTGATTCAGTAGGAGGATGTTTATAACAATATACTTATTCTTTTAAAAAATATTGATTTGGCTTCCTCTTTGGGCCAAGTACTTCTTTGGACAAGTGTGTGAACACATAGAAGGTAGACAAGAGCCCCGTCCTCATGGCAGTTATCAGGAAGGCAAAATAATAGTCAATATATTAGATTCTTACATTATTTTTAATGAACTACAGATGACTATTTGTAATTTTGTTTCTCTCCATTTTTTCAGAACCACCCATTCCAACTTGAGGTTTTCCAAGAAAACAGAGCTAGAGAATAAGTGAGCGTTTGTGAGTTAAGACCCTTTGAATCAGTGACTTGATTCACTCACACATAGAACAAAGATGAGTTCCATTGGTGCATTTCTGTCCTCAGCGACTTTATGGATGTATGTGAAGAGTGTGAGGTCACATCCTGGACTTCACTGTGTGATTAGGTGTCTGTCATTCCTGTTTTTTATACAGCCTGCGCCCCTTCTCAGAGCATTTTACAAGCAATAAATCATGATCTTGCATAGAATCTGGGGAGTAGATAGGGAGCATTTTGAATGGCTCCATTTGACAGATTTGGAAACCAAAGGATGGAGGGATGATCTCTTTAAGGGCCTTTATTTCTCTCTGGTTTATGTGTTATTCAAAGGCAGGTGCGATCCATTGCACCTAGTACATATTTATTGAATTAAAGCTACTTTTTATGTAGCGCTTTGCAATGAGTCCTTTCACTAAGGATCTATTGTTGAAGAACATCTTGAAGTGAAGGTTCAGAAGTTCCTTCATAATCTTTTTCTTTTCGTGCAGTGCCCACAGGTGCCCATTTTCTAGGGCTGCCGTAACAAAGTACCACAGCTCTGAAAGCTGGCTATCCAAGATCAAGGTGTCAGCACTGCTTGGTTTCTTCTGAGGCCTCTCTCCTTGGCTTGCCAATGGCCGTCTTCTCCCTGTATCTTCACATGATCTTCCCTCTGTGTGTGTCTGCGTCCTAATTTCCTCTTCTTATAAGGGCACTAAGTGTATTAGTTAGATACACTGTTAGTGTATTAGTTAGATAGCCCTCCCCTATCACCCCGCCCCGACCTCATGTTAGTTTACAGGAAACATTACCTTTTTGTAAATCTGTCTCCAAAAACAGTCATGGTCCAAGGGACTGGCGGTTAGGACCTCCACATAAGCATCTGAGGGGGACGCAGTTTGGCCCATAACATTTATTTGTATGGTGCCCCACTTGTTGTATTCATCTGTATGAGTACAAATGAAGTTTGGTAATCTTTAGAAAATTAAGAGCTATTAAGACCTCTAAAACATTTCCACAGTTTACCTTGACCAGCCTTCTTGCCCGGCCAGGCCTCACCTTCCCTCATCCAGAACTTTCTGTATAGGAGTCCTCAGCCCTGGCTTACTGTGGAATTACTGGGGAGACTTGACAACAAGCCTGTGATCTAACCCATCCCAGAGCAATGTAATCATAAGCTCTGAGAGTGGAATCTGGGCACACTGCGAGGGCCCCTGAGTTGCTTTAACGCAGCAACCTCTGCGAATCCCTGCACCCTTCAGAGACTCAAAACTTAGTCAATAATTATTTCATAAAAGCCCTTCGCATATGTTGTCCAGTTAAATGACAACTACACCTCAAGAACAGCCAGCCACAACCTCTGCCTTGAGGCAACCTCTGATTTGGTGTAGTAAGAGAGTGTGTCACAGATTTTGAAGGACTTGAGCAAAAATCACATGAGTCGTTATATAGCAAATTTAATCCTATAAATGAAGCATAAGGGCTACTATGAGAAGTTAGTAAAAACAGTTATTGTATGAAAAAGTTTCTGTGCCTATCTCCCTGTTGAATTAATCAGCCGGAAGATTTATTATTATCGGTAGCAAAGCTGGGATATATGGCAGAAGCCAGTGAACCCAATAAAAAATAGGGCCCAGTGCCTAGCCAAAGACAGATGTCCATAGGAAAACAACTGAGGAACTGGGAAAATCATCACTGAGTCATTAAACTGTCCAGGTAGCTGGGAGGCAAAGTGGCCACAAGAGTTAACTAGCCATTGTAGTGTGAACTAATTAAGAGGAGGGCATATGTATTTGGAATTGACTTTGATGTTTGTTGGTTGGACAGAAGCCAGCGCTCTGGTGTTGGTTGGTCTGTTTTCAGTCCAGAGACAGCATCTTGGGTGATTAGCACAAGGTGCCTGCTATGGCTGGAATGTGTATTACAGGCTCAGAAGGCAAAGGTAGTTTGGTCGTTTTCTAAATGATCTGGAAAAAAGATTCTTTTTTAAAAAGGGGACATTTCTAAGTTTAGGGAGTTTGATACCCACAAAGTGATTGATGGGAAAAACTATCGGACAGAGGATCTCCGGGTTTATGGATTACTCTGTAGGTACATGTATCACCCCTTTGTCACTTACACAGTGCACTTGCTAAATGAGGAAGAAGGTGTACTCTCTGAGGGGCAGTCAGGAGCCAGTGAGACTCGGACTGAAGTTGGTGTAGGTGAGAGCCAGAATTTTATATTTACTCACATACTTACCATTTCTGTATTCTTCATTGTTTCGTGTAGATCTGAGTTCCCAGGTAGTGCGATTTTCCTTTCCTGAAGAACTTTCAGCATTCCTTACAGTACAGTTTTGGCGGTTGTGAATCCTCCTGGTTTTTGTGTGTCTAAAAATGCCCTCATGTTTGCCTTCACCTTTGAAGGCTAGCTTCACTAGCTGTAGAATTTTTGGTTGAAAAACCTTTCCCTCTCTGCTTCTGTATAATAAATATGTCATTCCGGTATCTTCTAGCCTCCATAGTTTTTGATGATGTTAGTCATAAATCTTGTGATTGTTCTCCCTTAATGTGTTTTTCTCTGGCTCTTCTAAAGCTTTTCTCTTTACCTTAGACTCTCAGTAATTTGAGTATGATGTATACCATGGTGATTCCTCTTTGAGCTTATTATGCTTAGGGTGCACTGAGATTTTTAAATCTCTAAGATGGGTGATAATTGACTAGAAAAGGTGTGAAGGACATTTTGGGTGGTGTAAATGTTGTAGATCTTGTCATGATGGTTTCACAGATGCAGACATTTGCCAAAACTCACTGAATCTTACACTAAATATGTATTTCACTATTCAGTCTAGACAAGTGACTTAAAGCTTTTATGTTTAAGCATGACCTATGGGAGCTGCTTGTATTTTCTCTAAAAATTGAGTCTGTAATGACTAAATGTGGGAATTCAATTTACTATTTTGTTTCTGAGGACTCTTTAAAAATCTCCGCACATATATTTTTTCCTCTAAATGATGTAAGTTCTGGTTAAAATGAAAAAAAAAATAGGTGATATAGTAAAAGTACTTTAAGATCATTTTTAGATTACTTGGGAAGGGTTTTAATATTAAGGATGTACTCAAGTGTCAACAGAAAAAACTAAAAGGGAAGCATCTTAAGAATTTGTGTGTGTGTATGAGAGAGAGAGAATGGGGAAGGAAGAAGAAGGGGAGGAAGGAAGGAAGGAAGGGAAGAGGGAGGGAAGGGAGAAAGGAAGGAAGGGAGGGAGGGAGGGAGAGAGGAAGGGAGGAAGGAAAGAAGGAAAAGGATGAATGAACTTGAAGGTGATGGGAAGGAGGGATCTGTGAATTTGGCCACTCTGTTTCACAGCAGATATAGGGATGTCGATATGAATGCAAGGCCAATAAACTAATAGTAGGTAAATTTTTTAGCTCAATGAATTTAACTGGGAGGAGACAAGTTTTGCCTGTTTCTTTCCCTTCCATGTACTAATGTCCTGCTTCTTTCAATCTGTTACCCTGGTGAAGGTTAAAGATTTTACATTATGTCCTCCACATGGCTGTGGTAACAGCTGTACATCAGCACATGACTTCTTACGTTCACCTGTTGCTTTTCATTCATTCGTGCATCCATTCAACCAATATTTATTGTGTGCTACTTAAGCACTTTTCTGTGCTTTGGGGGTGCAGGGATAATCAAGCAGGGCAAGTAGGATCTTGGACTTGTGAAGCTTACATTTGAGATAGAGCTATAGATAGACAGAGAGAGATAAAGACAGAGAGATAGAGATAGGAGGGAGAATAAAAAAAGAAACAAATTAAGGTTATTGCAAGTGGTGACGTGTGCAAGGCAGGGTAACATGAGCACCTGGGGGCGGGGAGATGGTGTCCATTTCAGCTTGCAGACCAGAGATGGGTTTAAATGTCTGATCTGAGACCTGAGCAAAAGGAAGGGGACAGATGTACAATCTAAAAAGAGAAATTGGCATGTCTTCTTGCCAGTTTCATAGATAAATGAAAACATACCCATGGAGCAATTGCAAAAAACTAATTAAAAGGCTGTTTTTTGAGGGGCGCCTGGGTGGCGCAGTCGGTTAAGCGTCCGACTTCAGCCAGGTCACGATCTCGCGGTCCGTGAGTTCGAGCCCCGCGTCGGGCTCTGGGCTGATGGCTCGGAACCTGGAGCCTGTTTCCGATTCTGTGTCTCCCTCTCTCCCTCGCCCCCCCCCCCTTCAGGATAGGTCTCTCTCTGTCCCCAAAAAAAAAAAAAAAAACCACCGTTGGAAAAAAAAGGCTGTTTTTTGAGAATGTGCTAGGCTCTTTCTGGGGAGAGACGTTGAGGATAATATGTGCCTTTTACTGGAGGACCCACACCCCCCCTCCCGCCTTTGCAGATGAGTCATTCCTCTGGTGCTGTGAGCACAACCGACCAACAGAAGGCAGTGCTGGCTGACGAGCTCAGGAACGGGGAACATAAACACTGCAGGTCACAATGCACTTAGTCATAGCAACCTGGTGCATGTTCCCTGTGGGGAAAACGACATGATAACAGCACAGAAATCTCTCCTGACCAGTCAGCCAGGGCAGAAAGACTCTCCTGGCCAGCAAATCTGGGCGCCTCACGCCAATGGAAAAGCAGATGTGAAAAAAAGCATGACGAGGGTAGGGAACAGCTGGAAGCAAGCTGACGGTCACTCGTCTACACCTGTCTTTGGTGAGCGCCACTCTCAGGTGTGTGGGGACACCTCCAGTTCTCCCCCCAACTTTCCGAGTCTCTATCCACATGAAGCTGAAGGCAGTAACTCCTTCCTCCATCTATCCATGCCTGACAATACGTGTGGAACTAAACCCGCCTTTTTGAAGAGATGCAAGAGAAAAAAAGACAAAGGTGAAGTTATATGGGTAGATCTAAGAGAACGAAGTGTAGCAGAACAGACATTTTTTTTTTTTTTCAGAATTGAATTCACCGTTTTCCTGAAGGGATTGCAGAATAACTCTGTACGGAAAACATCTAAAGCTAATTGCTGGAAGAATACTCCACAGGGAACGAGCCCGCCTTGAAGGGGAATGGACTCAATAACCTGATTGTTTTCTCCCATTCATTACCATTTGTGGGTCCCCTGGTGCAGAATTTGGCAAACTGGCTTAGTAAAATAACAAGAAGTATGCAGACTTCTTGTTGGCTTGATGCGAAACGTTCTTGCCAACATACATTGGGATCAGTACACAAGGACCACGTTCTCTCTCATTTGTGTGATTTTCATTTATTAAGTCCTCTCAGTAACCATTTAATGGGGACTCTTGTGTGCAAAGTGCTGTACGAGACACTCAGGAGTGTCTACAGAGGTGTGATATTTGGCTCCTACCTTCAAGGAACTTACAGTCTGGTCAACATTAAGAAAGACACAAATCAATGATCTGGAACGAGATGTTGGAAAGGACTTCTCTGACAAGCCTGCGTGGTGTTGAATGCAGTCAGAATTGGGGAAGCACAGATTTCAGAAGGCACTTTTTCTATCCCCGACCAACGAATTATGAAGGTCACTAAAGTTCTTAGAAATGAGGCCATTAAGTTCACGATTTCCTTAAAAAAAATTCTCCCTTACGATTTGGACAACTTCTCATAGTTGGAATCATCTAAAACATGACTAAGGCTTTTTATTCCCAAAAGCCAACTCCCTGATACATTGAGTTGTTATGCAGTTTCCTTGAGGATAAGTGTGGGGGGACAACTCAGTCTGGATAATCTGTGAAATCCCAGAACCAGAGGTGGAATGGGGCAGGGTCTGGTAAATATCTAAGTTCCTCCCTTTTTTTTGTTTCACTCTGAAATTTGTGGGATCTCTATCCAGAGGGAACCAGGGGGCAGTGTAGCCGCCTCCCTACTCCCAGTGCTGGGGGTGTTACTACCCACCCCATGGGCAATATGTAGACCCCTGGGAACTTACAGGGGCATGGGCCAGGACATGTCTGCAGTCAGATGTCTGCAGACAGGGAGTTTCTGCAGTGGATAGGCCTGCACTCACAGCCTACACTTCTCAGGTCTTGGCAGAAAAACATGGAAACCATCAGTTGTTTAGAGTCAAAGTTGCAGAAGCCATAACATGGTTTAAAAGACAACAACAAAAAAGAGAGAGAGAGAGAAAAGCTCCAGAAAATAACAATTAATAACAATTAATTCTCTTCCCTTGTCCTATAGTTTGTTTATTGAATTGGCAGAAAGCCCCAATTCAGAGGTTTCACTTTTACATGAAAGCTTTTCTCAGTGCTCTGCTAAATAGCGTACATATTCTTGAATCTAACTGTATCATTCAGCCTCCAAGTGCTGTCCTCCCCTCCAGAAGGAAGACGTGGAAGGACAAGGACAAGGCTCATTACTGGGGTGGGTCTGCGGAAGGCTGAGCAACTTCCTGTCTCCTGTGTTTGGATCTCTGCCCTTGACTTCATGCAAAGGCATTGACCATTCCATGAGGGAGCCCCAGTGCTCACTGCACTTGGAAATGCCTTCCTCTGTTTGAGTGAGACTGGTTAATCAATTGATCCTACTAAAGGAATTTCTTCATATCCACGTTGGATGCTTGTATTGGCCTGTTCTCTGCCAAACCTGCCTGTGGAGGGACCTGAGAATGTGCACGGAAAGCCATTTTATTTGGGTGCTTAAGTTCTCCAATTTGGCCTCCTTTCCGTAGTTCAGCTTTTGAGACTTAAGCAGACATTTTTAAGTGTGCTTACACAAGTTTCTGCGTATATTAATACATTTCTACCTGCCTATCGTTTTTTCTCCTTCTGTAAAACATCACAACAGAACAACTACCTCATAATATTAAGAATTGGGTAGGGGCGCCTGGGTGTCTCAGTCGTTTAAGTGTCCAACTTCGGCTCAGGTCATGATCTCGCGGTCCGTGAGTCCGAGCCCCGCGTCGGGCTCTGTGCTGACAGCTCAGAGCCTGGAGCCTGTTTCGGATTCTGTGTCTCCCTCTCTCTCTGACCCTCCTCCATTCATGCTCTGTCTCTCCCTGTCTCAAAAATAAATAAACGTTAAAAAAAAAAAAAAGAATTAGGCATATATCTACAACCTGAGTTCTGGCTTTTGGCCTGACCTCCTTTGGAAATGGGGAAATTAGAGAAAGTGAAGTGGATGGGGTGGGGGGGTCTTCTCCAGGGAACGGAGCCACATGAATGGAGACAGGGACACCTGGTATGAATGAGTCATACTGGGCTTTGTTTCTTCTCCACAAATGTGGAAGGACCCTCAGACATCACAGAATCAGTGCAAAGCCTACTAGGAAATTTCTTGACTATCAAAGCACAGTTCTTTTTGACTTCAAATGTGCTTTCTTCTACTAGAGCAGGGATCAGCAAACTGCAGCCCACAGGCCAACACTGTCTCTACCCACCACTGTGGCCTGTGAGTTCATTTCAATTGCCAAAAAAAAAAAAAAAAAAATTGAAATTATTTCGTGACATAGGAAAATTACCTTTTATTCAAATTTCAGTCTCCATAAATCAAATTTTACTGGAATACAACCATAACTTGCTCATGGATTGTCTGTGACTGCTTTTGCACTACAATGGCAGAATTGTGTCCTTGCTTAAAATATGTACTATCTGGCCCTTAGAGCTAGAGGGCCTAGAATTTCCAATTCTGATGAAAGTTTTGGCATCTTCCCCACTCTACATGTTCATGCTCATGTACATGTATGTATCGTTGACCCTTGAACAACACAGGTTTGGACTATGCAAGCCCATGTGTATGTTTTTTTTTCCAAGTAAATATGGTACAGTACTATAGATAAATTTTCTCTTCTTTATGATTTTCTTTTTTAAATTTTTTAATGTTTATCTTAGAGACAGAGAGAGAGAGAGAGAGAGCACACACGCGCAAGTGGGGGAGGGGAGAGAGAGGGAGACACAGAATCCTAAGCAGGCTTGAGGCTCCAAGCTGTCAACACAGAGCCCGATATGGGGCTCTAACCCATGGACCGTGAGATCATAACCTGAGTCAAAGTTGGACGCTTAACCAACTGAGCCACCCAGGCACCCCTATGATTTTCTTAATACTTTTTTTCCCCTCTAGTTTACTTTATTGTAAGAATACAGTATATAATACATGTAAGGTACAAAATATGTGTTAATCAACTATTGTTGGTTAGTCTTCTGGTCAACAGTAGGCTATTAGTAGTTAAGTTTTTGGGGAATCAAAAGTTATATGTGGATTTTTTACTGTGGGGGGGGGCAGTGGCCCTGACCCCACATTGTTTAAGAGTCAACTGTATGTTTCAATAATTTAAATTTAAATTCTAATAATTTAAGAAAAAAATGTCATTTCCAGTTGCTTTCTAGTTTTTATTACCTTTCTGATGTACCTAGCATATTTTCTGCTTCTCAATAACATGTATGATCTCAAAGGTACAATATGTCCTGTTCTATCCAAAGACACTGAAGTTTTAAACAAGATGTCTCTCACATAGTAGTTGCAAAACAGTAGTTTCATGAATACGTTTACAGATAAATGGAAGGCAATTCATCAAATAATTCTCCCACTGTTTCTGCTGCTTTCCTGGAATTCCTAATGATCTATGTTGAATTTTTTTGGTCTGTCCTCCATGCTCTCGACTGCTGTTTTACATCTTCTTTGTTACCTTGTGCTGAGTTCGGCATGAGGTCCTCAATACTGTCATCCAGTTCACCGAATTTATCTTGGCCTCCACCCAATCTAGGGGTTAGCTTACCTGTTGATCTATTTCACTAGTTAAATGACCTTATTTTAAATTTCTAAGACATTTCGTTGCTGTTTTCAGTGTCATCTATTTTATTTCATTTCTTCTGTCTTTGAAAAAACAATTTCTTGTTCACTTTTCAGGATTTACCTTATTTCTCTTTTGGGGGAACCCCAAGAAACTTAGTTTAAAGTCAATTTCAGTCTGTTGCATGTTTCATTTAACCTTCGATGAATTCGTGTTTCTTCATGTATTTTGAATTACTGTTTGTTCACTAATATCGAACAAGAAGGCTTCCTTGGTCTCCGCCCCAACCCCTCTTGCTCTGGTTCTAGCTTTCTCCTTCTCCACACCCTCTGTGCTCATCTCTCTAAAACTTTTCCGTTGCTCCCACCTGGACCTATGGGATCCCAGTGGAGACGGAGAGATCTCTCCTGTGATGATGTTGGGGTGTGGGCTTCCCAGGTATGGGGTATCCATGTTCTCCCTCTTCCCTAAGCACACAGCTCCTTGTAAACTGTAAATCACAAAGTGGTCAGGAGAACATTCTTTCCCAGCATCCTTTTAAAATCTGGGGAGCTGTAACCAAACCTTTATTTTAATCAGTGTTCCTAACGACAGCTCTCTTGCTCATGCCAAGCATGTCATTAGATATTCACCATGAAGCCAACTTTCATTTTTTTGTGTGCCTGCTTTCAGACCAGCCTGCACTCAGCTTTGCATTTCTCTGCTCATCCTGACCCTTACATATGTTTATCTTATGCTGGTGCCTGGTTATATTTTCCTGGTGATCAGCTTCATATTTTACCTGTTGCAATTGACCCTTGAACAACCAAGGGCTTGGGGCAAGCCCCCCCCCACCAACTCCATGCAGTGGAAAATCCACCAGTAACTTTTGACTCCCTAAAACATAACTCTTAACAGCCTACTATTGGCAAGAATCCTTACCAGTAACACAGCCAATTAGCACATATTTTTGTATTTTCCATGTCTTCCATGCTGTATTCTTACAATAAAGTAAGCTAGAGAAGAGAAAATGTTGATAAGAAAATCCTAAGGAAGAGAATATATATTTACAGTGCTGTATGTAAATTTTTGAAAAAAAAAATCCATGAATAGGCAGGCCAGGCTGGGACAGGCGCAAGGGCCTGGACTTAGCTTCCAGGGGAACTGCAGGAAGGGACAGCTGCCCTGTGTGCCTGGAGGTACCCCACCAATAATGGGTGGCCATCAGCAGCCAAAGCCACACATGAGTGCATTGGCCTTCGGATGCAGAGATGCTGAGGTGCTTCTTTAGGGTTGGGGGCAAAGTGGGGAGGCGCTTCTGGTGCTATGCCATCACTGCCCTCTGGGCAAGTTCCTATGCTTCAGCCCAGCCTCCTGACAGCCAGCCCTGGTGCTCTCCCTGACCTCCCCATCCATACATGGGGTGACCTACAGCCCTGCCAGGTCCTGCCCTTGCCTGGGCTCACCAGGGGGCCTCCTTGGTCCTCAGAGGTCAGCGGCCATGACCCCTGTGCAGATTGCCTTCCATTGGGTCCTATGGAGAAATGTCTCTGGCTTTTGTGGTCAACTCTTAAAAATTCTGTGTACCAGTGGACCCATCCAATTCAAACCCGTGTTGTCCAAGTGTCAATTATATTTCCATGTATTTCGGGCAAAAGGTACCTCAAAATAGGAACTTTCTACCCCTAGGAAGTCCCAGGCCCCTGTGTTTTCTAGAGTGAGAAAGCCCTGCTACTTCATGCTCTCAGTTCTGCTTCTTGCCCCAGATATTTAGCCATTGAGGTCCCTGTTAAGCTTGAGATATTATGCTAGCATGGTGCCTGCTTTCAGGAGGCTTATGCTGCATCTGAGGACAACGAATGTCTAGAACAAGATGACCTAGTTGCTCTGTGAGGTGCTGCCCCTAGCCCCTCCATGATGGTGGCACTGATTCCCCCACGTTTCCTGGAGAGTTGACTCAGGACTGCTCACAACAATCACTGTTGTGAACTGTAGGAAGCTGCCTTGCTTAAGTAACACCCATCTCTGGGGACAGCTCACATCTAGTTTCTGGCCAGTGATGGGGGTGAGTGGGATACACAGGCTTAGCCCCCTTGCCTCAATTCCAGACAGTTGTGAAGGGCCATTCCAGCTTCCAAAGCTTCCCAAGGACCCTCTGAGGGCTCCGCTGCAGCCACATTGCAGTCCAGATTCTCCCCTGGCTCAGTCCTGCCTCCCTCACCCCTCTATTGATGATATTGCCCACAGCCCTCTCCAATAATTTCCTATACACCAATCTCAGTCTGAGTCTATTCCTGGTCACCCAGCCTAGGGCAGCAACTGACAATATAAGGTATACATTTCTGAGTGTCAGATAAAGACATTGGGTCAGAGTAGTAAGGAAAGATGTAAAAGATGTGAGACCTGGTCCTGAATGAGAGATTTAGAAGGAAGGATGGAGTGGACATTTACAATGCTGGCAGCTTCGTGTCCTTTTCCTGGTCCCTCCTCTAGCATTCTTCTGTGTGCCCAGAGAGTCATCTTTTTCTCTGGCATTCTTTAACCACCCCCCCCCCCCCGCCCCGCCCTCTGATTATATCCATTTCATTGTGAGGAACCTTTTAGAAGAAACTACAATACTTTAAAAGTTATTAAATAATAGCACATAAAGCCAAGGTAATAAATGACAGATCCAAATGGGAAGGCAGAAGGGAAAAAAATATGTTTTTTTGGCTCCAACAATATGTCAATAAAAAAATTGGAAATAGAAACTTGAGCGTTTGCAAGGGAGGATTAAGACGTGGGTGTGGTGGGGAATTTCAAGTCCCACTCAGACATGCAGTAGAAGCTCGCAGTCTAATTTGTGAAGGTGCGGAGGACTCCGAAGGCAATGATCTTGTCATCCATTCTTCCGTTGGCTTTGTGGTGCTCCCAGAAAGCCCCTCTTGCTGTTTTTTCGCAACAAAGAGTTGGAGGAGGGTTGGAATGATGACCTCAATGAGATTTCAAGGAGAATATGTGGCAGACATGTATTTCTTCTCTGCATTTGTATGAGTCTGATACTAACGAAATGGCCATTCCTGTAGATCAGAATGGTTAGGATCAGCAAGTTCATGTATACTCAACCTACAAGCTTGATGACTTAGTTCATTTTGAAGTCCTAGCACACTCTTTTCCAGCTAATAGGTATCGATAGTTAACCTCATTTTGAATTGAAGAGAAAAACCTTGGTTTTATGTTATTGACTTGCTTTTCGTTTTTTCTACCTGGCGCATAAAGTTGTGGGAAATCCTTTAAATATAAATACTGCTTTCCGAGGTATTTTTTTTTCTGTAAATGCCATTTACATTGGCGACATGGTTAATTCCACTGGGGTCTTTCTAATTAAGTTGCAAATAAATAATAAACATATCTTGGGTGCTTAAAAATTTGAAATATATATAGAACTCTTCAAACTCTGTTTTTATGCAGAACTTGAATTCAATTAATTAACTTATCTATAAAGCTGTATCAGTGAAACTTCTTGCTGTTTCATTTTCACCAAAAAGCGAATGACCACAAGGCTCAGAGCTCTCTTGTAGGAATTGTTGAGTTTATGGAATGCCTTACTTCTTAAATGGAAAATTGCAAAATTAGCTTATAAATATCGGCATAATCATGAAAACCGTGAATCTTTCACATTTGTATGTCATACTTTGAATACATTGAAAGCTAGAGAATTGGAAATGTTGGCTAAGGTAATAACCTCTGAATTACTTTTATAAGTGTAACAAATTATCATATTTATGTTTAGATTTATACCTAAGTTACCTTTATACCTGTCTTTAAATCCCAGTTCCTGGGGGTACCTGGATGGCTCAGTCAGTTTAGCATCTGACTTCTGCTCAGGTCATGATCTCATGGTTTGTGAGTTCGAGCCCTGCATCAGGCTCTGTGCTGACAGCTCAGAGCCTGGAGCCTGCTTTGGATTCTGTGTCTCCCTCTCTCTTTGCCCCTCCCACACTCATTCTCCCTCTCTCTCTCTCTCTCTCTCTTTCTCTTCCTCCCTCCCTCCCCCCCCCAAAAATAAATAAACACCAGAAAAAGTAAAAAATAGATCATAGTTACTGGAGAAAATAAATAAAAATAAAAAATAGTCTTTTTTTTAGCTCTATTTGAGGAAATATATGACAAATAAACAGAATCTATGAGAAAAAAAAAGCTTTAAGTTAAAGTTTTTGAAAAAAAATCTCTGTTTTCTCCTTGTTATTTATTTCTTCTGATAGCACTGAATTTTTTCTGCCTTAGCATTCTAATAATTAGAGAAATATAGTATATAAGTACACAGTTTGGTACTCTAATTCTGGCCATAAATTGTTCATTTTGTGAATCTGCTTTTTGGGTACTTCTGTAAATCATCTTGAAGTTAGCATATATATTTTTAATCCTTTTAATATATGCCCCATTTTCTTGTGTTTTTAATTATGAGTGATTATTTATTAGGTGACATATCTTTGGATATTTCATATTTCTTGTATAAATAAGAGTGACTATTCAAAACACATGGGCAACATAATACCCCCAATTATTTCTGTTCACACGAAATATTTCCAAAACCACAAAAAAACCCAGGGATCATTTCTAGAAATGCCATGACTTAATTGGAGCATGGTTATAATCAAGAGGGTGTGTGTGTGTGTGTGTGTGTGTGTGTGTGTGTGTGTGTATGTGCGCGCGCATGCACACGTGTGTGAAACAAATACCTTTTTAT
The DNA here is from genome assembly GCF_014898765.1 of Herpailurus yagouaroundi. Classification (NCBI taxonomy): domain Eukaryota; kingdom Metazoa; phylum Chordata; class Mammalia; order Carnivora; family Felidae; genus Herpailurus; species Herpailurus yagouaroundi. The sequence continues at coordinate 61,659,914 of NW_024412397.1, forward strand.
CCGTTTTTTATCCATTATGTCATCCTTCAGATGACAGATACTCTTCAATGTATTTTTGTTTTTGTTTTTCATTTGAAAATGTCTGTGTTTTGCCTTCATTCCAGAAGGATATTTTCACAAGTTAGAGAATTCTGGGTTCGTAGTCTTTCCTTTCGTACGTTTAAAGGTACTGCTCCACACTGCGTTCTGGTCTTCATGGTTTGTGGTGACAAATATGTAGTAATTCAAATACTTGTCTCCCTGTATGTACTGTGACATTTTTCTCTTGCTGCTTGCCGTATTTCTTTACCTCTCACTTCCGGCATGTTGGTTATCATGTGGCAGGGAGTGGTTTCCTTGAGTTCATCCTCTTTAGGGTTTACTAAGCCTATTGAATGTGTAAATTATGTCTGTACCAAATTTGGGGAAGTTTTAGCTATTATCCTTTTTTTTTTTTTTTTTTTTTCTGCACCAATCTCTTTCTCTCTTCCTTTGATAACTCTAAGGACACATATGACACAAGTGATAAGGCTTTTGAACTTCAGGTCCCTGAGGGCCTGTTAATTTTTTTAATCTTTTGCTCTCTGTTACTCATCTTGCATAATTTCTATTAATCTTTTTAAGTTGACTGACTCACTCCCTTGTTATCTGTCTTCTACTATTAAGCCCATCCAGGGAGTTTTAAATTTCAGATACTGTATATTTTCAGTTCTAAAATTTTATTTATTTATTCTCTGCTGACAACTTTGATATTTCCATGCATTCAAGATTGTTTACCTTTATCTTGTGGAATGTGGTTATAATGGATGTTTTAAAATAATTTTTTAATAATTTCAACATCTGGGTAATTTTAAAGTTGACCTTATTATCTTTTCTCTTGACAATTGGTCAGATTTTCCTGATGTTTTGTATGTCAAGTAATCTGAGATTGTATCCTGGTCACTTTGAATATTATGTTATGAGACATCAGGGTCATGTTAAAATTTTCAGACAACTGTCGATTTGTTTTTATTCGTGTCTGTGTTTTAGCAGGCAGTTAGTCTCTTTGGTTTTACGTCACAAGTTTATCTCACGTTCTGTGGGTGGTGGTACCAATATCAAAATCTTTGCTTTTCTTTTTGGTTCTTCCCTGCATATGCAGCACTCAGAGATTAGTCTGGTACTTGAGTAGTTCGTTGCATCATAGTTGAGTTCTTAAAGGTCTTGTGGGTCCATTCCACGCATGTGTAATTTGGGCGTGTGAACAAGACTTGTGCTGATTTGTAACAGAATTAGAGGAACTCCCCTTCTGGCTTTCTTCTCACCAGTATCTCCTCTTTAATCTTTACCTCGTGGGGGCAGGAGGTGGGAGTCTTTAGAGGTCTTCAGGGCAGTAGCAGCAGTGAAGCTTTGCAACTGGAACAGTCTTTGGTGCAGGATTAGAGGGAAAAAAACAGTTTTGAAAGAGTCTATGTTTGATGGTATTAGATGTAATTATTATGCTGCATTTTATTTAGATAAAGGAATAATAATCCCCTATTCAGTTCGTTCAAAAGAGTATATATACACAGTACATGCACACACAATAAATGAAAACCAAAAGTTTGAATAAAAAATGTTTTGAGGGGCACCTGGGTGGATCCGACTCTTGATCTCAGCTTGGGTCTTGGTCTCGGGGTTTTGAGTTTGGGCCCTGCATTAGCATCTGCGCTTGGTATGGAATCTACTTAAGAAAAATAATAAGGGTGCCTGGGTGACTCAGTCAGTTAAGCACCCAACATTGGCTCAGGTCAGATTTCATGGTTCGTGGGTTTGAGCTTTGCATTGGGCTCCATGCTGACAGTGTGGAGCCTGCTTGGGATTCTCTCTCTCCCTCTATCTCTCTCTCTGCCCCTTTCCATTTGTCCTTTTTTTCTCTCTCAAAATAAATAAACTCAAAAATTTTTTTAAAAATGGTAAATCTTTTGAAACCGAAAGAAGATGTGAGCAAAAATGGCAGAGAAGGTAGCTTTCCCTACACAGCATGAGGTAAAATTCAAGAAAAAAAATAGAACAATTTTTTCAGAACCGTAGAAAACAGTGAAAGATTTACAATGGCCAAAGAAATGTTGAATCAAGAAAAAGGTAACTTAACGGCAGGATAATTTTTTAGCATTTTTATTTGCCTTTGCTCGCTGCCCAGCCCCAGCATGTTGGCAGTCCCGAAGACAGCTGCCAACATTACCAATGTGGGATCCTGGTCCCTGGTTCCAGAGGGAAGAGAGAAGACCTATTCTCAAAGACTTGTTTTCGTGTGTTCTAATATGTCTGGGGCTGCCTGAAAGTCACTTGACTTGTTTCACCCAATTCAGAAGTCGCTTAAAGCAGAAAAGACCAGCCATTCCTCAGAAACCTTGTGAGGCAAATGAACAACTCACAGCTGCCTGTTTCAGAAGGTTACAGCCGAGGCAAGCAATAGGGTGCTGAAAGCCTGGGAGTAAAAGCTGAGAAGTAAAATTCCCAAATTTCTTTGGGAATTTTTGGCATCCAAAAGTGCCCATGTATACTGGGGAATATAGAAAGTTATATGCATGCTAAGGGCAGGATGCATACTCTGAAAAGACCCGAGAAGACCCCAAGCTTTCACTTCTGTAAGGTCTCTAGTCTCAGCGCAAGTAGGAAGTGAAGGTTAAGGCAGAATTGTAAGCAGCCTCCTCCCTCTCTCCCACTCTTTCTCTCACCATTCACGGTCCCTGATATTTAAAAACACTTCTGTGTGAACACTAGTGAAAGACAACACAGAGGAATGGACCACACATAGAAATGGATATGTATTTCATGAAAATTAGTTTAGAAAAGTAACTAGGTGCACCTTGCTGGCTTAGTCAGTAGAACATGTGACTCTTGATCTCGTGGTTGTGAGTTTGAGCTACACATTGGGTATAACGATGACTTGAAAAATATAGAACCTTAAACAAAAGAAAGAAAAGTAACTAAACATACAGCTATAGCTGCAATCAACAAAAATAAATTCTGAGGGGGAAGAATCTGGTTTCCAGAATTATCACATGGTAATATTCAAAATATCTAATTTTCAGGATAAAAGTATGAAGCATTAAAAGAAACAAGAAAACATGACCTGTTCACAGCAGAAATCAACAGAAAATTTCCCTGAGGCAACAGACCTTGAACTTACTAGACATTTTATGTTGCCTATGTTGTATGTGTTCCAAGAGGTAAATGAAGTCATGCAAAAAGAACTAAGGGAAATGCAGATAATTTCTAATCAGATTAGAGGAAATAAATAGAGAGATGGGAATTATAGAAGGTAACCAAACAGAAATTCTGAAACTGAAAAGTATAATAGCTAAAAAGAAAAATAAGTTTCAAAGGGCAGATCTGAGCAGGCAGAATAAAGAATTAATGAACTTGAAGATTGGTCAGTTTAAATTATCCAGTCTAAGAGCAGATTTAAGAAATAAAGAAAAATGAACAGAGTCTAGGAGAATTCTTTTTAATTTTTTTTAAAGTTTATGTATTTAGAGAGAGGAAGAGGAAGAGAAAGAGATAGAGTGTGCAAGTGAGCGTGAGTGGGGTAGGGGTAGAGAGAGAGGGAGAGAGAATTCTAAGCAGGCTCCATGCTGTCAGTGCAGAGCCCGACACAGGGGGCTGAAACTCACGAACTGTGAAATCATGACCTGAGCCAAGATCAAGAATTGGACACTTAACAGACTGAGCCACCCAGGTGCCCCTAAGAGAATTATTAGCCACTGTCAAGCATATCAACACACACATAATGGGAGTCCCAGGGAGAGAGGAGAGAATGAATGGGCCAGAAAGAATATTTGAAGAATATCAAAACATGACAAGTTTGAAAAAGCACATGAAACTACACATTTGAAAAGTCAATAACTTCCAAGAGGAGAAAACTGAATCCCATCATAATCACATTGTCAAAGCCAAAGGCAAGGAGAAAATCTTGAAAACAGGGAGAAAGAAATGACTCACCACAATCAGGGAAACTTCAATTAGATTAAGAGCAGATTTTCATGAGAAACCATAGAAGCCAGAAATGTGATACTTTGAAAGTGCTGAAAGGAAAACAAAAAGAAAAGAAAACTGTTAACCAAGAATCTTCTATCATGCAAATTTATCCTTTAGAAACAAAGGAGAAGACAAAAATCCCAGATAAACAAAGACTAATGTGTCACTCGTAGGTCTATCCTAGAAGAAATGCTGAAGAGAATCCTTCAGGCTGAAATGAAAAAAACATTAGACAGTAACTCAAAGACATTCAAAGAAAGGAAAAACTCCAATAAAGATACTGTGTAAACATAAAACACAGTATTGCTGTATCTTTGGTTCACTACTTCTCTCTTAATTTCCTATATGATTTAAAAGACAAGTGCATAAAGCAATAAGTATAAATATATGCTAATAGGTACACAATGTATAAAGAAGTAAATTGTGACCCCAACATAAAGAAAGGATGAAGCTGTATGGAAGCAGAGATTTTGTATAATATTATATATATATATATACACACATATTTTTTTTAATTTATTTTTGAGAGAGAGAGAGTGCGAGTCAGGGAGGGGCAGAGAGAGTGAGACGCAGAATCAGAAGCAGGCTCCAGGCCATGAGTTGTCAGCACAGAGCCTGACTCGGGGCTCAAACTCACTGAATTCATGAACCATGAGATCATGACCTGAGCTGAAGTCAGATGCTTAACCAACTGAGCCACCCAGGCACCACAAGATTTTGTATAACATTGATGCTAAGTTGGTAACCAGCTCAAACTGGATTGTTATAAATTTAGGATATCAACTGCGATCCCTATGGTAATGAATAGGAAAATGTCTAAAAAATACACACACAAAAGAAAGTGAGCAGGCAGTCAAAATGGTACCCTACAAAAATCAATTAAACACAAAAGAAGGAAGTAATAGAGGAAGTGAGGAACAAAAAGGATATAAGACAGACAGAAAAAAATAGCAAAGAGACAGAAGTATATCTTTGGTAATCATTTTTTTAAATTTTTTTTAACTTTTATTTATTTTTGAGACAGAGAGAGACAAAGCATGAACGGGGGAGGGTCAGAGAGAGGGAGACACAGAATCTGAAACAGGCTCCAGGCTCTGAGCTGTCAGCACAGAGCCTGACGTGGGGCTCGAACCCACGGACCGCGAGATCATGACCTGAGCCGAAGTCGGCCGCTTAACCGACTGAGCCACCCAGGCGCCCCGGTAATCATTTTTATATAAGTGGTAATCATTTTTATATAAACTCTCCAGTGAAAGGCAAAGATGGTAAAATGGATAATGAAACATGATTCAATTGTATGTTGTCTTCAGGAAACTCACTTAAAGTCCAAATACAAAGTTGGTTAAAAGTGAAGAAGATGGAAAAAGGTATTCAATGCAACTAATAACCAAAGAAGTGCAGAAATGGCTACATTAATGTTATACAAAACATACTTTACATAAAAAAACTGTTACAAAGGAAGCATTCTATATCAATAAAAGATCAATTCATCAAAAACATATGACAATTGGGGCACCTGAGTGGTTCAGTTGGTTGAATGTCTGACTTGGCTCAGGTCATGATCTCATGGTTTGTGAGTTTTAGCCCCGCGTCAGGCTCTCTGCTGTCGGCGTGGAGCATGCTTCAGATACTCCGTCCCCCTCTCTCTCTACCCCTCCCCTGCATGCTATCTCTCTCTTAAAAATAAATAAAACATTTAAGATATGACAATTATAAACATGTACTCACCAAACAACAGAGCCCCAAATATGGGAATCAAACCTTGACAGTTTTGAAAGGATAAATAGACAATTCTACAGTTGTAATTGAATATTTCAGTAGATCACTTTCAATACTGGAAAGAACACCTAGGTAAGATCAATAAAGAAAAAGAGGACTTGGACAATACTATAAACCAATTATATATATACAGAGAGAGAGAGAGAGAAAGAGAGAGAGAGATCACTGCCCTGAGGAGTAAGAGAACACATAACTTTCACAAGTTTACATGACATAGTTCCAGGAGAGACCATATGTTGGGCCATAAAAGAATACTCAAGAAAGTTTTAAAGATTGAATCATATAAAGCATCTTCTCAAACTACAAGGGAATAAAGCTAGAAATTAATAACAGAAGGAAAAGTGGAAAATTCACAGATACATGGAAATTAAATAATGTGTTCTTAAAAACCAGTGGGTCAAAGAGATAATTACAAGGGAAATTAGAGAATCCTTACAGACAAAAGAAACAGAAGCACAATATACCAAAATTTATTGAATGCAATTAATTGAGAATTTGTTGAATCAACAAAAGTTGGTTCTTTGAAAAGATCAACAGAATTGTCAAACCTTTAGCTAAATTCACAAATCTAAAGTGAGACAAGATGTAAATGATAGAATCAGAAATGAAAGTGGAGACAATACTACCAACCTTACAGAATTAAAACAATTATATGTGGGGTGTCTGGGTGGCTCAGTCAGTTGGGTATCCAACTTCAGCTCAGGTTTGTGAGTTCGAGCCCCACATCAGACTCTGCTAACAGCTTGGAGCCTGGAGCCTGCTTTGGATTTTGTGTCTCCCTCTCTCTCTGCCCCTTTCCTGTTCACACGCTGTCTCTGTCTGTCTCAAAAAAAAAGATAAATGTTAGGGGCACCTGGGTGGCTCAGTCGGTTAAGCGTCCGACTTCAGCCCGGGTCACGATCTCACGGTCCGTGAGTTCGAGCCCCGCGTCGGGCTCTGCGCTGATGGCTCAGAGCCTGGAGCCTACTTCCGATTCTGTCTCCCTCTCTCTCTGCCCCTCCCCCATTCGTGCTCTGTCTCTCTCTGTCTCAAAAATAAATAAACGTTAAAAAAATAAATAAATAAATGTTAAAAAACATTTAAAAAATAATTATATGTGAGTTCTATGAACAAAGATACCCCAACAAATTAGATAACCTAATTGAAATGGTGAATTTTCTAGAAACATAAATATTACCAAAATTGACACAAAAAGGAAACAGAGAATGTAGAGAGACTTATAAAAGTAAAGAATTGAATCAGTAATCAAAAACCTGTCAGCAAAGTCTTGTACCAGATAGCTTCTCTGATAAATTCTCCCAAATATCTAAAGAAAAATTAACACCAATACTTCTCAGTCTTTTCCAAAAACTAGAATAGAATAGGAGGGAATATTTCCTAACTCATTCTGTGGTACCCGTGTTACCAAGTAACAAAGCCAGAGACAACACAAAAGGGGAAAAAAAACAACAAAACTGCAATCGACTATCCTTTATGAATACAGATGTAGAAGTCTTCAGTGAAATACAAGCAAAAATAGCACTTTGAAAGGATTATACATTGTGACTAAGTGGAGTTTATTTTATCATGCAAAGATGGTTCAACATAAGAAAGTCAATCAGTGTAACACACAACATGAATAGGACAAAAGGGAAAAAAATGACAATCATTTCGATTGACCCATATTTGGCCATTAAAGAAGTAAGTTAAAATGAGGCCATTAGAGTGAGCCCTAATCTAGTCTGTCTGGTGTTATAGAAGGGGGATGTTTGGACCCATAGAGATACCACAGATACATGTACACAGAGAAAAGACCACGTGAGGGCTTAATGGGAAGGCATCCACCCGAGGGCAAATGAAGCAGAGAGGCCTCAGAAGAAGCCAGAAATTGCTGACATCTTGATCTTAGATGTCTTGCCTCCAGAACTGTGAGAAAATAAATTTCCGTTGGTTAAGCCACCCAGTTATGGTAGTTTGTTCTGACAACCTTAGCAAATGAATACGTCCATCTACTTTTACAGTTGCCAGTCAACATTGTACAGCAAGTTCTGGCCGAGAAGTTGGGTGAAAAAAAGTAAAAGACTACCAAAGTAGAAAAGAAAAAGTAAAACTGTTCTTATTTGCAGATAGCATGTTCCTACATATAGAAAATTTCAAAGAATCTACAAAAATACTACCAGAGTTAATAAAGAAATTCGGCTAAGTTTCAGGATGCAAGATCAACACACACACACACAGACACAGACACGTACACGCACAAAAGATCAATACACAAAAATCAGTTTTGTTTCTGTCCATGGGAAATGAACAATCTGTAGAAAAATTAAGAAAACAATTCTGTTTACATTAGCAAATCAAATAATAAAATACCTACCGATAAACTTAACCAGGTGAACGACTTGTACACTGAAAATGCCAAACATGCTGACACAAATTAAAGAAGATTGAAATAAAGGGAAAGATATCTTGTACTTATGGGTTAGAAGATTTAATATTCTTAAGAATGTCATTATTACCCCAAACAAGCTGTAGATAATGTGCGAATCCAATGAAAATTCCAATGGCCTTTATTTGCAGAAATAAAAAAAGCTAATCTTCAAGTTCATATGGAATTGCAAGGGGTCCCAAATAGCCAAAACGGTTGAAAAAAAGAAGAATCAAGTTTCAGCACTCATACTTCTACTTCCTGATTTTAATAGATTTTAATACTCCAAAGCTACAGTAATCAAAACAATATGGAATTTCTATAAGGATAAAAGTGTAAGCCAATAAAATAGAATTGAGTGTTCTCCATAGAAGATGTGCAAATGGCCAACAGGTACATGAAAAGATGCTCAACATCATTAGTCATTAGGGAAATGGAAATCAAAACCACAATGTGATACCATTTGACATCCACTAGAATGACTCATTATTATAGTAAATAATAATTTAAAAAAATCAGAAAATACCAAGTGCTGACAGAGATACGGAGAACTTGAAAATCTTGTGCATGGTTTGCAGGAATGTAAAATGTGGGAATAGCTTGGCTGCTCCTCGAAAAGCTAAATATATAATTACCATACCATCATATGCAATTCATTTCCTAAGTATGTACATAAAATAAGTGGAAAAAGTACTCTAACATAAATACATGTACATACATGTCCACACCAGCACTGTTCACAGTAGTCAAAAGGTAGATACAACCTAAATATCCATCAACAGGTGAATAAATGAAGAAATGTTCATACATACAAAGGAATAATACTCAGCCATAAAATGAGTGAAGTACACACACAACAACATGGATGAACCTTGAGAACATTATGCTAAGGGAAAAGAAGCCAGACGCCAAAGGCCACGTATTGTATGATAATATTTATATGGAATATCCATAGAGACAGAAAGCTGACTTGTGGTTTCCAGGGAGAAGGAAAAGCAGGAATTGAGAAAAAGTAACTGCTTCATGGATGCTTTTGGAGTGATGAAAATGTTTTGTAAAGTATGTAGAAGCAATGGTTTCACAACACTGTGGATATACATATAGAATATATGTATATTCACAATGTGAACCAGGATTATCTTAAAATAGGGAGATAAAATCAATTGAATATCTCTCAGGTCTACGTTCAACAAACCCTTAGAAGGATTTCTCGGTAGCCCAAGAGAAGATCCCATCAAAACCTGCACAATATTTATCTTTGAGGCAAAACAGTGTCTTGGGAAATTGTTTATGTGTCGCACATATGCCATCTATATATCACAGGCAATATTTATATATTATGTACATAATATATGTATAATATATAAATCAAGAAATGTTACTGTAAGGGAATATTTGATAAGTAAAACCCAGTTATTCATATCATAGAAGTATACATTATTTGACTGATCTTGAGAAAATTTTATCTCTGTGTGTTAATCCTTAGTTGTCCCTAATGAAAGCAATAAAAACTACAGTAGAATTGAGAAGAAATCAGAAGATTAATTCCCTTCCCTTCTGCTTCCTTTTATTTTAAGCTTTTCATTTTCCTAAAAGGCTAATAAAATTTAACTTCCTTAAGCTATGTTTTTAAGTAACTGACCACATGCCAAAAGTATATTATGTCAAAAGTTAGAGAAACCTGAAGAAAATGCATTTTAGAATGAAATGTACATTTTAGCTGTATATATATTTTATGTTTATGACATTTTAAATCTTTATGCTACATTTTTTTTTGAGGGGGGGGGAACTGTTCCATATTTTCCCTGAGGGTATTTTATGGGCTCCTCTGTCTTAGGTCCACGCAAGCAGCATTCACTAATGCTTCCACGTCAACATTAGAAACACAGAAGTAAATACCCTGAGCTCAGAGCCTGGGGAGAGCCATCGCCCCAGCAACCATGGCAGTGGATGGGGGCGGTTAACACAGTTGCTGAAAAGAGTGAGTTAGGACATGTGTGTGGTTTCTCACTTTGCCTCAAAGATAAATATTGCCCAGGTTTTGATGGGATCTTCTCTTGGGCTACCGAGAAATCCCTCTTTCCTGTATGGGTTTGTTGAAAGTAGACCTGAGAGATATTCAACTAATGGTGTCTCCGTATTTTAAGGTAACCCTGGCTCATTCTTCTTTCCCAACATCAGATTAGTAATCAAGGCAGTGAGACTGTGGCAAGCAGTTTTTTAACCACTAAAGAAGGATTTTATGCTGAAATGAGATAATGTAACTTTTGGTTAGATCTTAAAGATGTGTGTGTGTGTGTGTGTGTGTGTGTGTGTGTGTGTGTGTGTAACACAAGTATACTTAAATATAAAATTATATGCATTGTATTATATATATAGCTTATGTATTTATCATTATGTAAATATAAAGATATAATTTATTTATACATACAAATTCATAAGTATACTACATACTTATCAGGTATATATTTGTCATATAAATAAATTTTATTTGTACATAAAACTTTATAGTTTCAAAGGCCTGGGGGGTCCATCTAATCAGTTCCCCAGAGTTGCATGACCAGAGGCAGGCCAAGGACCAGAATGTAGACCATCCAGTCTGGCACCTACCTAGTCCTCTCCAGAGCAGAGTTGCAGAAGTGTACTCTTTAATTCACAGAACAGTTTTATTTTAGGATTATTCAGAGAGCATCTCTCATCCCCCATTCTCATTCCTATTCCTGCCTCCCCATAGGAAACTCCTTAAATGTGTTTTAGACATATATTTAACTATACATAAACACATTTGTGTTAAACATATATGTTATTTTTCCAGATCTGTGTTCTTGGTTAATCTGAATTATTTTGTGGTCTGTGTCCCGCAAAATAATTGTCCCATTTTGTTTCTTATTATTTTTAACCCATTTTTTTTTTAAGATCTACATAGGTGGGTCTACTTTCATGCACCTAATGGTTGCACATATTTCAAGATGCACATTCAGCACATTTTTACGTATTCATCTCTTGACTGGCAGAAAATTAGAATATCTCCAAATCTCTGCTGCTACAGACAAGGATGATGAATGTTATGACTCAAGTCCCCATGTAGACCTGTTGCAAAAATTTCTCTGGACTTTATAACTCAGAATGTGGCTGCCAAGTCAGAGACTGAGGCGTACTTACGTACTGACTTCCAGGAAGGCTGTACCAATTTCACGCTATTACTGTAATATTGTTTCCCCTCGGAAAAAAACTCAAACTCAATATTATGGAAATATATACATATATATATACACATACATATATATACACACATATGTATGTATATATACATATACATATATATACACACATATATATGCTTATGTATTTATAAATATATAATTTATATATAAATTTATTTATAAGTAAATATATAATTTATATATAAACATATATAAATTATATATTTACTTATGTTATATATAATTATATATTATATATGTTTATATATTTATTTATAAACATATTATATATGTTTATATATATATATATAAATTTGAGAGAGAGAGAGCACAGGGGAGAGGGGCAGAGGCAGAGAGAGAGAATATCCCAATCAGGCTCCATGCTCATGCTCAGTGCAGAGCCTGACATGGAGCCCGATCTCCTGACACTGGGATCGTGACCTGTCGTGAAATGGAGTCAGAAGCTCAACCAATTGAGCCACCCAGGCACCCCAATATTATAGATTTCATAATTTTTGCTAATATGATGGGTGTAAGGGGTGCCTGGGTGGCTCAGTCGGTTGAGAGTCCAACTTCAGCTCAGGCCATATCTCACAGTTTGTGAGTTCAAGCCCCGCATCGGGCTCTGTGCTGACAGCTCAGAGCCTGGAGCCGACTTTGGATTCTGTGTCTCCCTCTCTCTCTGCCCCTCCCCTTCTCGCTCTCTCTCTCTCTCTCTCTCTCTCAAAAATAAATAAATTAAAAAAATTTTTTTTTAAATGTGATGGGTGTAAAATGTTAACCCATTTTTGGTTTAACTCTAATGACTTAAATAATGTCTTTCCACTTTTAGTTTCTCTGTATAAATATATTGCCCTCTCAAGTTTTCCCTTGTAAGACCTATGTAGATGTTTTGTTCACTTCTCTCTTGGTTCAGTGGTCTTCTTGTTGATGTTCAGGCATTCTTTGTCTATTGAAATATTAATCTCAGTAATGTCATCTCTAATCTTAGATGCCCCAGCTAATCATCTGTCTGTGAATTCTATTTATAATGGTGTCTATTGAATTTTCTATTTTAATGTAGTCAAACTCATCTTTATTTATTTATTTATTTATTTATTTATTTACTTACTTAATTTATTTATCTTTATTTATTTTTATAGCCTATATTTTGGGTCTTATGTTAGAGGCAATCTCCATGGAAATCCAAAGCACAGAGTTATTCTTCCATATTTTCATCTATTGACTTTAGAATGTTATCTTTCACATTTAGGTCTTTATTTACTGGAAGATCACCTTTATGACAGGGATTCAGTATTATTTTTATTATTTTTTTATTGAAGTCAATTTTTCACCTGCTAGATAGCCTATTCTTCTTCTCTTGGCTTGTGGGGTCAACTTTGATATTCATCAAGCTCATATAAGTAAATTAGTTTTTTTTTTTCTGAATTCTATGTAGTATTCCATTTGACTTTTCTTCCTTTCTGTAAGGGAACTAAGTTTCTGTTTGTTTTGTTTTAACTTCCAGGTTTAGAGCATACCTTAATTGTCTGGTAGGACAAATAAACCTCACCCATTTTTTATCTCAAAATTTCAAAATTGGCCTGGCAATTCTGAGGTTTTTGTTCTTCCAAATACATTTTTAAATAAGTTTGTTGAGTTCTTCAAAAATTCTTTTCTTATATATTTTGGAATATGTTTGTTGATGGCCTGAAAGTTTCTCTCTCTTCTCAGACTGGTTTTCAAGACTATCAACTGATTGAATCAGCCCTGCCCAAATTATCAAGGATAATATCCTTACTTAAAGTCAGTTGATTATGCACTTCAATCATATCTCTAAATTCATGACAACGTCTAGATTAGTGTTAGATTAAAAAGCTGGGGACTATAGTTCAGCCAAATTGATACATTGGCAAAACCATTTAAAAAACAGTTTTGGTTGCTAATTTAGTTTGTATCTTGTTTTCTATTTGATTATTGTTAATATAAACGAAGTATATTGATTTTTATATGATGATCTAAATCATTTTCTGAATTCTTGTATTCTAATAGTTGGTCTGTGGCTTCACTTTGGCATTCTATATTGATTATATCATCTACAAATAGTTTCATTTGCTCATATTGTCTGCAAATAATTGTAGTTATTACAATTCTTCATTCTTTTTCTTATCTTATAACGTTGGCCTATGCACCCAGTGATATGTTAAGTGGTGGCAAGGATAGCAAGTGTCCTTGATCATTCTCTGACATTAATGTATGTCTAAAATTCCACCACAAGTAGATTGCTTGTTTTAGCTGTGGTGTAATACCTTCATCATATTAAGGATATTTCCTTCTATTCCTAGTTTATTGAGTGTTACTTTCTTTTACCATAAATAGAATTTGACTTTATGAATGCTTCTTCTGCATCCATTTAGAAAATTATATCAGCCCACTGGTGTGTGACTTACACGTATGCATTTGTTAATGTTAAATACTTGTGTCTCTGTGATAAATAAACGCTAGCTCATTATTATTTTCTTAGTATAGTTGACACAAAATGTTTATTAGTTTCAGGTGTACAACATAGTGATTCAGTTTTTCTCTGTGTTCAAGTGTAGCTACCATCTGTCACCATGCAATGCTATAATATATACCATTGACTATATTCCTTATGCTGTACCTTTTATTCCCATGACTTATTTATTCCATAACTAGAAGTCTGTGTCTTTCACTCCCTTTGATCCATTTTGCCCGTCCCTCTACCCCTCTCCCTCGAAAGCCACGTTTGTTTTTGTATTACAGGTCTCTTTTAACCCCTAGCTTAATGTGATGTATTCTGTTTTTACTCTGCTAATTCAGTTGGTTAGCAAATATCTTTTTTTAATAATTTGTGTCTATGTTCATAGGTAAAACTGGCTTCAAATTCCTTTTTATTTTCTAGCCTTGTTTTATTTTGAATTTAAAGTTACTCTAACTTTGTAAAATATTTTGGGCAACTTCCCTTCTTTTCCTATTTTCCGAAACTACTTTGATAAGATAGTTTTTTTTTCCCCTTTAACTTTGGCAGAGCTCTCTTATAATACTTTCTGGGCCAGGGGCTATTTGTGGTCCATTTTGTGGTAATTTGTCATATAATAAGTAGGAAAGCATCGTTCTTTCACATTGGATTTTTAATCAGTGTTAATTGTACAATTTTACAAAGGGAAGAAAATACCTTTAGCTTTAAACTAAGAATTAAGAGAGTAATTATTACACTTGACACACTTCTGGGTGTGTCTATATAATAGATTCGGCAGAAACAGAATCCACTTGGAATGCTGCAAAGGTCAGAGTGAGTGTGTTGCATCTGAAGCGCCCTCACCGTCTCTGTGTTTCTTACCTTCTAGGACATACGGGCCGGTTATTAAAGTCTCTGTGCTTCACCAGTCTTTCCTTCCTGTTGCTTCACATCATTTTCCACATCACGTTGGCCAGTCTGGAAGCTCAACATCGTATCGGACCTGGTTACAACTGTGAGTGTTATGGTGATTTTTTCTTCATATTATGTATGAATAAAGCTGTGTGCTGTAATGCTTATAGAAATCTGTACAACAATTACATCATGAAATCCACAATCATTTGTGGTCATTTGGCAATCCTGTATGAGAAATACATATAAGGAAACTGTCATGGAAAATTACAAGTAAAGTACTTAATGAATGTTCAACAAAAATTAGGTATTTGGGCCCTATTTGTATGTTAGACATTATTAGTGGGCTTAATCTAAAAAAAACAAGAATATATATATATACACACATATATATATATACACACACACACACACACACACACACACACACATATGTGTATGTATATATGTATATATATGAATATATGTATATATATGTATATATGTATATGTATATATACACACGTACATACATACACACGCACATATATACACACACACACACACATATATATGGTGACTATATATGTATACATATATATATGTATATGTATACATATACATATATATATGTATATGTGTACATATATAGTCCCTGGAGCATATGGTACAGCTAGTGAAGCAAGACATATACAGTTTCTAACATGATTAACATGAGTACAGAAATTGAATAACTTATGACTGTGACCTCAGTCCTATTCTACTATTCTACCTCTATACTATTCTACAGTATAATGTAAGATTTCATATAACTTTATGGGAAAAATGTAGTGACACAGAGTTTCTTTTTTTTTAATTGGGAGTATTTTATTGCTACTCACAGGGAAATAGTATGTTTGTATGCATTATATTTTGAACTTATGATCTGAGAAAGTCAACATATATATTCATCTAGGTGATATCATCTTTCCAAAAGTAACGTGCTATCAGATAATTTGACTTCAGTTTTTATAGGATGTGTGACTGTCATTTGAAAAAACAGAAGCATTTCAAGTAGATGGAATACATTCCACCTGTTTTAAGTTAGGCCTAAAGAAACCCTGAGATATTTGAAAAAGATTATAATAACTGTTTTAAATTGTTAGTTTTTCTTTGAGGAACCTATTTGTAGGTTTTCAACTTCCTGATTTTTCATAAAGGCAACCACAAGTGATATGAAGTAAACCTATCCTTTCCTGTCAAATAAAAAAAAAAGGTCAAAATTCTTCATGAATCAAAGACTGTTAACATAAATATAGTGAAATATTCTTTAGCAAAATTCATATTTATAAATTATTCAGTATCCTTCACCACCTAACTTTTAGGAATCTACAGTTTACAGATCTAAAGTTAGTATTCATTTTGGCCATTTTATTGAATTCAAAATTCATTGGATACCAATGCCTATCAAAATGGTTTTGATTTAAAAATCTATGATTGAAGATATAGTTCTTGCTTTTCAAATTGAGATATAATTCATATACCACAAATTTCACCTATGTAAGGAATATAGTTCAGTGGTTTTTGGAGTGTGCAGCCATCCCCGCTATCTGATTCCAGAAAATTTTTATCACCCCAAAGAGAACCACCCCATGCATGGAACAGTTATTTCTCGTTCCCTTTTCACCCAGCCCTAATTTAATTTCTGCCTCTGTTAGGTTTACCTGTTCTAGAAATTTCATCAAAGAACTGTGTGATATGTAACCTGTTGTGTCTGGCTTTTCTCACGTAGCATGATGATCTCAAGGTTCATCCATGTTGTAGCATGTATTGCTGTTTTGTTCCTTTTCGTGGCTGAAGAATATTCCACTGTTAACATGGATTGTTAGCAATGTTGTTTTGCTGTTTGGCAAAAGTCAGCTCATTATTCAAAACTTGAAGAAATAAAGTGTTTAAATCATGACACTTTAGTTCCTTTAGTTATGCTATAATGATAAAAAGCATTTATTACATTTGGCCAGGTTCAGATCTTTTTGGACTTAGGAGAAATGTCAGAAGCTGTATTTTCTCATGTGTTTCCATCACAAATCCTTTGGAGATTTCTTAAGAAGGCATTCGTAGGATCATAAGGAAGGTTGTCTGAATAAAAGACTGTTTCATGAATAATGAGTTGTCTGCCACTGGAAGTATTTAATCACAGGATATATTACAACTTATCAGATTTTAAAATTTTGAGTTTATAAATATCTTGCCCATTTCTACTGAGCGATATTGTGGAAACAACTGTACCAGAGGGTGTCTAGATTAGGAAATGCACTTCATCATTTCTTCTGACCCAGAGTCTAGGTATTTCTGGTTTTTTTTTTAAATCAAAATGATGATTTGCCACAATTCTACAAAAGTCAGAACACAAATGTAATATGAAATGTTAAAACAGTATTCCCCTTTCCACATTTATAAATATATTTACTCTATGTATGGCCTCCCTTATGAGGTAGACACAGAGACAGACAGACAGGAAGACATACAGACTTACACACACACATACACATGGAAATTTGTTCCTCCCTTGTCTCCTCCTTCCCAGGCAAGGATCCAAATTGCCTGGATCCTGTGGATGGGCCCTGCATTAATGCCATGAGAAGTCCACACTTCTCAGTGGTGAAGGTATGGAGGCCATCTTTGGTGTATTCAAAGCTGGCCTCTTGACATAGCATTCTGTACAACTCAACCTTGAGTTAGGTCTGCCTTTACTAACCTCACATCCTAAATATTTGGGCTTGTAGATACCAAGATATTTCCATGTGTCTGTCAGAGATATTTTTATTCATGCACAATTACCTTCTGCTGTCATTGTTCGATGCAGTGTAACTTGAATATGTCCTGATCTCACATCCTGCCTTCCCTTCCTTTTTTGACATCTCCATACAAAAGCTCTATTCTGTTCCACAGAGAGCTGATATAATGGAGGTCATAACAGTAAAGTTTATTTCTACCACGTTAAATTCTAATGTGAAGTTTGTCCCTACAAAAGTTTATATTGCAATTTGTAGTTGCAGTATTTTTGATGAGGTCACCAACAGAGAAGGGATGCGCTAAAGACTGCGTTAGAAAAAGGAATTTGAACTCTGTGCTTTCAGTCATAAGCCCCTTGAAAGTGAGTTTACAGAAATCATAAATTTCTTCTGAAAAACGAGTGATGCATGTAACACTGTTGGCTCATCGGGTGTTACAGAGTTTTTTGGTCCAGTTTCGTGTGTAGCATTTAAAAGCAATACATTCTTGAAAAGGGATAAAAGGGACAGGCAAACAAACTTCAGAGCTTTGCAAACTAGGTTAGTCCAAAATTGACACAGACCAGGTTTTCAGCCTCGAGCATTTTTTAATGATCAAGTTATATAAACTCCAGAAAATACTGTTAGAGTGGGTAATGGAAACACTGACTTTTAATTTAGAGTTGACTTCACTTCAGTAATGTTATTGTTCCTTGACCATTTGGAGTTTCGATTACACCATCAGAGTTGTAAACACAAACCCAGCTAGTTTGATATCCCACATTTGAAGGGTAGCCCTTTTTTGGCATCTGTAGACACAAAGCAGCAAAATTTCAAACAAAAAGACACAACGTGTCTTGGCCAGCATTGCTGTGCATTTTGAATGCTTTCTCTCGGCTCAAGACATTGGTAAATGAAAATGCAATAGCCCACACAGGTCAGATTTCCCAATCATATTCAAATTCAAGACCACCATGTGCTCATTTATATGTGTTTAATTTTGTTTTCCTACCTATTCCTTTCCCCATTTGAAACTCATATACTCTTACCCTCATTATAGCAAAAGCTCCCAGGATCCCTCAGGAATCTAAGACACATGTCTGGGGGACAACAGTAGCATTTATAAATATTGAGTCATTGAAAGTTCTCGTTCCCCTAGAGCCCTGTGAATATTAACTGGCAGTAGTAAAGAGTTTTTCAAACCAGCCTATTTAGTTTCTGACTAGCTGGCAGGTTTGTTAAAGGTGCCATTGTGCAGACCTGAAACGTAACCCCCACACCCCCTCTTTCTCTCTCTTTCTTCATTTCCAAAATGGTGCTTATAGGTAAGTGAGGAAATCTATGGGGCAGGGGAGGGGGGAACCCGTGTAAATTTTCCTCAAACATGTGTTGTGCCGCTTACTAAAATATTTTCATTCCATCAAACCTATATTATTTAAATAAATGTAAACCCGGTTTCAATTATGTCATTACAGATTCCATAGAAGTAGTTTGTTTGACTCACTGGTGGATGTGTGGCAACATTAGTGAAATTTCAAGGCCAGTCTGGCTTCTTGTGCGGTGCTAAAGCACGTTATTGATCGGAAGGACCTTTTGAGTTTGAAACTCTGAAGGAGAAATCGGTGGTGATAATAGGTGCTATTTGTAGAGCGTCTACTAACTGGTAGGCCCCAAGGATCATTACGTTCCCTTTCTAATTAATGATTCCTTTTTCTTGTCACAGATGAGCCCGGATATCCTTAAGTAGGGCACTCCATACTCATGGCCCTGGTCCGTTCTCTGAGCAAATCTTTAGGGTAGGTTAGGGTCTGCAGATGGCCAGCTGTGCATTGCCTATGGGCACCCCCTGAAGAGTTGAGTGGGAGCTGCCATCCACTCCAGGCTCTGAGAGCCAGGCTGGAGTAAGCCGGATGCAGGGGATCATTTTATTGCCACAAAGAGGCAGTCTGCTGGCCAAGCCTTGCCCCGGTGGGGCTGTGCCTTTTATGAGCCATCTGCCCCAAGATGGTGCCTTTCTTTTGTATACATGCGGTGTCTGTCTGCTGGTGGCGCTGAGGTAGGGATGAGGCTAATGATGGATGAGACAGGGGTGAGGAGTGAGCGTGACGGTGAAGAAATGAGCAAGTGAGTCATCCACGCTGCCACACGTCTGTACTGGGATCTGAGCACTGACCTGCCTGGCTTTCCACTTTCTTTCCTTATTTATTTTTTTTTTTTTTTCTTAACGTGTATATGTTTACTTGGGGAGGGCAGGGGTAGAGAGAAGGAGAGAGAGAATCCCAAACAGGCTTCATGCCGCCAACACAGAGCCTGATGTGGGGCTCAAACTCGGGAACTGTGAGATCGTGGCCTGAGCCAAAGCCAAGAATTGGACGCTTAACCGACTGAGCCACCAAGGTGCCCCAACCATCTCTCCTTCTATTTGGGGAACTCCTGATTCCCCATCTATTTAGGATTGTGTCCTCCATCGCACTTTCTAGGACTTTGGAGTAGTCTAGTTTCAAGGGATTTACATATGTTTCTGGTATGTCCTCATAATATTTCCTTTGCTTTATTAGATTGCAGCATTCAGTTAGAGTCTTTCCTCCTGAATGACAGAGGATCAGATCAACTGCTTTCTCCCTCTTTTGGGGCAGAGTGGGGGAGCATCTAGAGTTCTGATTTTCCACACTAAGAGCACAGGAAACTAGGCCTAGAAGCCCATTGACCAAGACGTTATTATTGGCCTTAATAGTACTTTATCCTGATGCTCGTCTCTCCCAAAACATGAGGGTCTCCGTGCTGAGACCCAATATATGAAACATTAACATGGGACAAGAATACTGAGGGACAGATGTGGGCCTGGCAGTTCGGCATCTCATCGGATGGGGTGGGTGCATGGAGTGGGCCATTCTTATAGACATTCTGATTTCTGGTGCCAGTGCTGACTTCGCTCTTGGCACATGTAGACAGAATCATGCTCATCGTTAATCGTGCTAATTGGAGATAGACCCTTAGATTTGCAGTCATCTGATGAGTCCATCCTTGTAGAAGTAACCTCTGTGCATAGTCTTTATTTTTTACATTTCACACAGTACTATGGAGGAAAGAGTGAATATTTATGAAGTGGGAGGGAAAATATGTAAAAGGAAACGATCCCTACACTTGCTTTACCAGTAATTTTGGAAGTTACTTTCTGCTGCTTGCTTTCTTTACGTAATTCTTTTTTTTTTTTTTTTAATGTTTATTCATCTTTGAGAGACAGAGAGAGAGAGCATGAGCGGGGAAGGGGCAGAGAGAGGGAGACACAGAATCGGAAGCAGGCTCCAGGCTCCGAGCTGTCAGCATAGAGCCTGACACGGGGCTCGAACCCACGAACTGGGAGATCATGACCTGAGCTGAAGTCAGACGCTCAACTGACTGAGCCACCCAGGCGCCCCTCTGCTGCTTGCTTTCTTATTGAAGTTAGCCTGGAGTCGCCAACAGGTGACATTGGGGAGAGACTTGATTCTCCTCATTCTTCTCTTCTTCTCTCCCCTGACACCTTCGTGAATCGACAAACTGCCCCTCAATACAACAGTTAAAAAAAAAAAAAAAAAAAAAAAAAAACAACTCTGGACCAAGTTCCCTGGTCATTTGTGCCAGGATGAGGGTACTGGTCTAATTTTCTCTTAACTAAAATAGTCTAAAAGCGTCTGGATTGTGCATACACCTTACGATTGCATTTATTGTAAGTGCAGTTAGCCTTAGGTGTTATTTCCTTCAGTCCCTGGTAATTGAGGCAGCTTGCTTTTTCCATCCCCCGACATGCTTAGGCACGTGCCAGCCTGTGATAGAGCCTGGCGCTCGTCACTGTGGGCAAGGAAGGCTGTTCCAGTCTAAGACTAATTTATGATCCGTACTCTCTGGATGGGAAGCATTGCTGAAAGAGAACTCTAGCAACCTGAGATTTGATGGCTTCTACTTTCTTGGAATAACAAATGCATTCAGTTTTTACTGCCAAAAGCCAGAATTCTCCAGGCGAGAGGAAGGATTGAGAGGGTAGCACCATGTGGGAGAGAAACCCCATCAGGATGAGAATCTCTTAGGCCAGTACCTTGTTGATACCCTGATTTCTCTTGGACTAATAGTCATGCAGTGACGTTCGGTTTACGTAGTGTTTTTCAAATAGAATATTCGTTTTATTGTGAGAAATATTTGGCATGAGAATTGTGTACACTATTCACTACTGGAGCAGAGGCAGGATCTTACGTGATGGTAGGTAAGTTACTCATCTCTGTGTTTCAGCGTCCTTGCTTGTAAATGTCTGCCATCTCAAGGCCTGTTTGTGGCGGTTGAGTTAATACAGGCAATGCCCTTAGAACAGTGCCCAGCCCATAGCAAGTGCTCATTAGGTATAAGCTATTATTACTGTTGTCACTATCATTAGATAATGATAGCGCAGCTATCATGTAGCACAGCTACAAGGTGACAGAAATTTCTCAGAACTGAATCCCACCTCCAAATTATACACAGTCACACGGATGCACCTTCGAAATTATGAAATGTGTGAAACTTACATGGTACCAAATAATACTGTATTCCAATCTTTATCTTAATTGCCTACTAATTCTGTTACATTTGGATTGATGCGACTCTACCCTGTGTGGTCGAAATCATGGCTAATAGGGTGAAATGGTGCTGATTGGAAGGTGGTGTCAATGACACGTGTCTTTAGTGACCCTCCAGCCTCCTTCAGTACTGTTTTTTCCCCCTTTTCTTCAAGAGCACCTCCCCCCTTGAGGGATCCCTGCCCCATGGCTGTACTGCTGGGTCTGGCCTGGACTCGGGAATACATCAGAGCCCTCTCCTCATTCCTTCCCTGCCCTGAAGCTTGTCACCCACCCCATGCCCTCCAGCATAGAGGGATAAATACTAACATATTCACTGTTTACTACCTTTTCTATGTTACAGAATTTTAGACAAGGCAAAGGCTGAAAATGTTAGGAAGAGAAGTGCTAACTTTTGTTTTGTTTTGTTTTGGAAAACTAAACGAGCACTTAACTCATATTATCCCACTTAATTCCTCCTATGTCTCCTAAAACATAGTGGCTCTCGCTACCGTGGATGTGAGGACTAGAGGTGAAGAGTGTCTTCCGTTAGGTCACTCAATTAGTGGGAGAACCAGAATTCAAACTGAGGTGTTTCGGACTCCACAGACCACATCATTTCTAATGTGCTGTGCAGCCTTGTAAGTGTGTGGGGAAAACTTTATGGAGAAATGGGGCTTTGGCTAATTAGATTTTGAGAGGTAGATAAGACTAGGACGCACACTTTTTGGAAGATCTGTTGAGGGAGAGGATAATTAATCAATCGCACTTACTCTAGGTAAAGCACTAATGGTTGGTAGTATGTTTTACTTGGTAAATATTGGTGTTTAAGAATATCTTCACCCCCAAAAGCGAACAATGTGGACTCTACAGAGGCTTCCTGGTTGGGCGCATGGATGTACGTTTGCCACAGGGAATGCGTATTTCCTGGTCCTTCCGGATCTACTGTCCCTGTCTGCCTCACCTCCTGTGGATCCTCTATCAGCTTGCTAACAATGGAGGCCTTCTGGTCTGTGAGCGGTTTTAATCTGTATTTATCAAGCCTGAGAAAATTGGAGTTTTGTTTTGTTTTTTCCTGAAGAGGTAAATCAGTCAATAAATCAAGATTATGTGGGCTGCGTTTCGGTGCACGGACATCTACTTCCCTGAAATGTGAATCTCTGAGATCCTGGGTCCTGAGGCAGTTTCCAGAATGACACATAATACCGTCTGATCTTTTCTTTTGAAGACAACAGTCTTTCAAATATTTGAAGGCAGCTGTGATATCACATCTAAGTATTTGTTCCAGGTCCATCCTGAGTCCCTCCCCTGTGCTATCTGCTCAGCTGGTCAGCGTCTTGTGTGGCTGATCAGATAAGAAAGCGTCAATGTCTTATCAGGTGGGGAAACTGTGGTTTCAGTTTCCAGAAACTGATAACAGACCTCACAGGGCTGTGACTTTCCTTGTTCTCGAAACTGTCCTTTTTTGCCATCAGCTAAACTTATGGGTCTGTCATGGATTGTATATTTGCCATGTAGATCTTTTCTCACCTAAGATATCAGATCTATTTCTTGTGAGTCCGACTTCTAATTCCCTTAAGGCAGATGTGCCCCCATCCTTGACTTGGGATTTTGATTCTCCTTGAGTAGAACTCTTTCCTTACCATGCAGCATCCTCCTCTTATCCCTAAATGAAGTAAAATGTGTGTATCTCCTGGCACGCCAGTAAGTCTTATTTTCTTCACTCTTGCTTTGGCCTCACCGTATCTCACACCCAGCTGCTTCTTCATCTTTTTTTAAAAATAACATCTTTTGGGGCGCCTGGGTGGCGCAGTCGGTTAAGCGTCCGACTTCAGCCAGGTCGCGATCTCGCGGTCCGTGAGTTCGAGCCCCGCGTCGGGCTCTGGGCTGATGGCTCAGAGCCTGGAGCCTGTTTCCGATTCTGTGTCTCCCTCTCTCTCTGCTCCTCCCCCGTTCATGCTCTGTCTCTCTCTGTCCCAAAAATAAATAAAACGTGAAAAAAAAATAACATCTTTTTATCCCTTTCTAAGTTCTAAGTTTTGCTCTAAATCAGTATTGGTAATAGCTTTAATGTACAACTGCCCCTTATGGGCCAGGCATCGTTTTTGTGTAATAATCTCAATATTGCATAGTTCTGCAAGGTACTTACTGTTTTACTCACTTGCGGTTAAAGAGACTGAACAGCAACAGAAGAGATAGGTTCTGATTGGTTAAAAAGTGACAAATGTGACTTGCAGGCTCACAAGGATGGTGTTGGCTCCCTGGGGCCCATGGTGTGTGTGCGCAAGCGCACACACCACAGGTCAATTGTGCCTCTCTAAGGAGAGGGAGGGGAAGAGCTACAGACAAGGCAGAAAGATGACCTTACCAGCTTTACTTCTCCCGTCTCCATGGGTGTCCTTTCTGCCCCCCCACTGGCCAGTCCTGCAAGCTTCCAATTCCCCATCTGTACCTTTGCTGTAGTTGTTCCCCTGGGGGAGTCTTCTTACCCACACCTCCCATCCCATTCCTCTTCCACTGGGCCCACCCTTCAGTGCTGAGCACCTGCTCCAGGAGACCTGGCCGACTGGGTCACGTGCCCTTCTGCTCCCTGAAAGCTCTGCGCATCGTCCATTGATCTTCTTGTGCTGATCATAATCACTGATTGTATATATATTCTCCCATTAGCATGTGATCAAATTGAGGGTAGGGACCATCACATTTTGTTTATTTTTGTGACCTGAGCGCCTCCCACAGTGCTCCGTGTGTCGTATACGGCCCGGTAAGTGTTCGAAGAGCAAAGAAATGAGTTAAGAGCAGGGAAAAAAGGAAATGAAAATGTGACAAAGATGAGAGGGGACGACTGTCTTGTTTTGTCACCAATTTTCAGGGGACTCCTCCCCATCGAGGTCTGTCGTTAAACCTTTGAGAGAGCAGCTGTCCCGTACGATGTCCCCTCTCCGCCAGGAACTTGCTCCGCTCTCTCTGTCCCCTATGTGCCTCCTGAAGATCTGACTCTGGTAGTCGTTGCCACTCCCCTCCTTTCAGTTCAGGCGGAAATAGGAGACTGATCCATTCACGCGAGGGCTTTTGTTTCCTTTTTAAAAACTATATCCCAAACAAAGGAACCTAGTATTGATTTCCTTTGCACAAGGAAGTTTGGATTTCCATTTGGATTTGGGGCCATCGAGGATGAACGTAGAGAAGATGATGCTGGAAGTCGCAAGGAGGGGAGAGGAGAAGGGGGTACGTGTGCTGTGGCAAGGTGGCCTCATTAATAATTAGGGAGGGAAGAGAAGTCCGCCAAGGATAATAGACATGCCATTCTCCTCCAGCTCATTGCTCCCGCTCCGTGCCCACCGGTCCTTGCTGTAAGATAAATCACAGGGCAGGAAGTTTAAAATGATTTGGGATCGATTGTGTTTGCTTAAATAACAATTTCCCTAGCCTCAGTTTCATGATGCAGCATTTCTAGTGTAAATTATTTACCATAAAAGCACTAAGGCAAGTCTGTGTGGTATGGGAATAAACTTAACCTCAAAGTGATAGACAACATAAAGCTATCAGTGTATGTTTTGAAACTCATGGTATAATGGAAGGATATTTCAAGGGCATAGAACAAGCAGCAAAATTGGGCCAGATATAGTCATGACATTCCAGAAGATATTAATCGTGTGGATGTAAGTTCACTTATTCTTCAGACTTACAAAGTGATCTGTCTTAGGGCTGAGGTATGTGGGTTCATAAATGAATACCATTTCTTCCTATAAACAGAAGTTTAGATTCAGAAAATCCCTCTTGGTTTCACATGTTAAAAGTATATTTCAAGGATGCAGAAGATCAGCAGAGAAGTTGTTAATATGATTTCTCTCTTATGTTCATTTTTAGAGACATCAAAAACATTTCCTGACGTCTCTATTGTAGGTTATGGGCATATATAGAATATTACTATCAAAGATACTACTGTAAAAGATCTGATAACACTTATCAACAGATGTTTTGCATATTATTTACCATTTATTTTCTGATAAAAGCATTTGCTTTGCAAATATGTGCATCACATTGATAATTAGGCTTCAAATACTCTTGTTTCGTTACTTTGCGTTGTTATTTAGTGATAATCTGTAGGTTAAAGGGAACAATCATTCTCAAGGGCCTCAAACCATTGTTCAGTAGCAATGCTGTGGAGTAAGATGCGATGGCTGATTTCCAAAAATCCCCATGTGATGATTGCATCTCCCCCACTGCCAACAGGTCACAAAACCCAAGGCAGTCATGACATATAAACCACACGAATCAAATCAGGATACAGCACGCACAGATTTCCTTCTTTTTATTTTTGCAGTATCAGAATTTCCTAATTGAGAAATTTGAAACAATGTTACATTGAAATTAGAATGATGACAACCATGATATCTTGCCTTGTCAATTTTGAAAATATTTTCCATAAAGTTGAAACCACAACAACCACAAAGAAAATCAGTTCAAAAAAAACTTTTTTAATGTTCATTTTTGACAGAGACAGAGTGTGAGCGGGGGTGGGGCAGAGAGAGAGGGAGACACAGAATCCGAAGCAGGCTCCAGGCTCTGAACTGTCAGCGCAGAGCCCGACGTGCTCGAACTCACGAGCTGTGAGATCATGACCTGAGCTGAAGTCAGACGCTTAACCGACTGAGCCACCCGGGTGCCCCAAAGAAAATTAGTTTTAAATAATTCAGGTTATTTATAATTCCACGATCCTGTCATGTATTAATTTATTTGCTAAGTGTTTATGAAATCCCTGCTGTGTGCGTTCCTTCTGTTACGTGCTTCTGATACAGCAGTAAATAGACACCACAGGCCCTCCTGCCCTTACAGACATTCCAGTCTACAAGTAAAAGGCAAAAGCAGACAAATAAATGAATGACAGTAATAGCCTGGTGTAGGCACTAGTGTATGGCATAAGCTATACAAAGAACGATAGAAATATACATAGTACTTACCTCCTTTGGCCTGGGTGGGAGACTCCCTCGAGGACGTGATGCTGAAACAAAAACCCGAAGGCTGAGTATAATCCCTTCAATCTGTGTCCCTCTGATGGACATCAAACCTGGGTCACCTTGATGGAAATCAGAACTTTTTTTTTTTTTTTTGCTATGTGTTGTGTTTCCACATTTCTATATAGTCTTTATAAATATTTCACCTCTGGCATAATCTTTCTTCATCGTGATACATAAGAGTGTCCCAAAGTTTTCCTTGGGTGGTTCTGATTTTTGCTGTTCAGTATCGTTGGTGAGCAGTTATACATGAGCAGTTGGTGAGCAACTGTTGTTGGTGAGCAAATCTGTTGTTTATTTCCTGAGGATAAGTTTCCAAGCGTGGATTTCCTAGGTCAAAGAATTTAAATATTATTATTCCTCTTCTTATACTGTAGCATATTGCTTATCAACATACTTGTAAAGCTTTTGGAATGCCACCTGTAAACATAAATAAATGATGAATAGAAGGAAGGATGGATTGATGGATAGATAGGCAAATAAGTGAGTAGAGAGAGAGAGAGAGGGAGAGAGAGAGAAATTTAAGACTGTCTCATAAACTTTGAAGTCTTGGGACCCCTGAAAGCCTCAGAGAAATCCTCACTCACAGCCTCCTTCTGGCATAGAAATGGCCAAGGAACACATAAAAAAATGCTTAGCAGTAGTCATTAGGGCCATACAAATCATACCCACAATGAGATACCACCTTGCAAACACTAGGATGCCTATAATAAAAATGTTAAGACAATAACAAGCATTGGCGAGGCTGTGGATAAATTGGAACCCTCATACATTACTATTACAAGTATAAATGGTGCAGCCACTTTGGAACTCAGTTTTGTGGTTCCTTAAAGTATTAAACAGAATGACGTGGTGATCTGGCAATTCCACTTCTAGGTAGATGCTCAAAGGATTGAAAGCAGGCGTTCAGATACTTATATGTGAGTGTTCATGGCAGCATTATCCATGATAGCCAATGATGAAACAAAATCCAAATGTCCATCAAAGGGTGAATGGATAAACCCAATGTGGGGAGGGGCAACAGGGAATGAGTATTTAATGAGTGTGGGGTGTTCTTTTGGGGTGATGAAAATGTTTTAAAACTAGAGGGAAGTGAGGTTTTCGTAACAATGTGAATGTACTAAAGGCTACTGAATTGTTTACTTCCAGATACTTAACCCTATGTATATGAATTTCATCTCCGCAAAGGAGAAAAATAATAAAGAAGTGTACCATAGTCACTGAAGTCTCATCAGCATTTGAAGAAAGCATTTTTGCTGCCCTAGTCAGTGTTAAATAACCCAGTGCTTTTTCTTCTTCTTTTTTTTAAATGTTTTACTCATTTATTTTGAGAGAGAGAGAGTGCAAGAAGGGGAGGGGCAGAGAGAGGGAGAGAGAGAATCCCGAGTAGGCTCTACGTTGCCAGCACAGAGCCTGATGTGGGGTTCAAACTCAAACTGTGACATCATGACCTGAGCCGAAAGCAAGAGTCGGTCACTTGACCTACTGAGCGACCCAGGTGCCCCTAAACCAATGCTTTTTCTAAAAATAATTATTGGTAAAAACATTTTCCCATGTGTTTACTATTTATTTTTGTGGAATAGTATTGCTCATATTATTGTTCATATTATTCTCTGTAAATATATTTTACAAGTTTGATTTTTAAAATTGATTTTTGTGGGGTGCCTGGGTGGCTCAGTCGGTTAAGCGTCTGACTTTTGATTTCGGCTCAGGTCATGATCTCATGGTTCGTGAGTTCAAGCCCCACATGGAGCTCTGTGCTGGCAGCATGGAGCCTGCTTGAGATTCTCTCTCTTTCTGCCTCTCTCTCTGACCCTCCCCCACTCATACTGTCTCTGTCTCTCTAAAAATAAATAAACTTGAAAATTTTTTTAAATAAAATAAAATTGATTTTTGTTAGGGTGGTTCAGTCGGTTGAGTGACTCTTGGTTTTGGCTCAGATCACGATCTTGCGGTTCATGAGACTGAGCCCCACGTTGGGGCTCTGTGCTGTCCCCTCTGTGCTTGGGATTTTCTGTCTCCCTGTCTCTCAAAATAAATAAATAAACTTTTTTTTTAATCCTAATTTTGGTTAACTTTCATTACATTGAGTTTTTTCATTTTAATAATTGCAATCCATTTCTCCTAGCTTTTCTTATCGCTTCAATGCTGTAAATTTACAGAGCTGATATTTATTGTACTCCACTTTTTATTTTTTTTACGTGTTAAACTAGATGCAAGTCTTTAATTCCTCTGGAGTTTACGGTGCATAGAAACCTTGGAGAATGGATTCCACCCTCCCGCCCCAAATGGATAGTAGGTTTCCCATCACTGTTGATTAAATAGTCCTTTCTTTGATACCAGTAGGTGAGCTTTGCTCATGCGCAAGGCACTCTTCTCCGAGGCCTGGTGGAAAGGTGGCTTCTTCAGTATCGTGTAGGAGTTCATTTCGTTAATATATCTGCCTCTCCTGCTGCTTCTCTTTCTCCTGCTTTCTGCTCCCCATCCCATGTTTCTTTTTATTGTGAAACTTGAAATTCTATTTGGAGGAGATTCTGAATAAGCCTGAAAAACTGAAATGCTAGTAGAAAATGTAGATTCCCCCAAATGCAGATGACCATACCCTGAATTAGCAACTGTTGATATGCTCAGTAACCTTCATGTCCAAGTCAGACATCAACAATGTGTGTTTCAATACCAAACCATAAAATTGAGAAAGAGCTTCTGGGAAGGATAAGATTATACCCTATATTTTCAGACTCAGCTCACCTTTAATGTATAGATGTTTTTATCTGTCATCCTTCCATGAATTACATCATTATGAGTAAATACATCTATTTGGGGGAGACAGAAGATAAAGATAGAAAAGAAATTAAACTTTTTTCTTCTTAGTGTTATCTAGTATAGCCAGTTAGTGCGGAAAACTATCTTTGACTTTTTCCAGATGTTACACATCTGGTCAAGATCTCGACTTTAAATTTGATATGTCTCTGGTGCAATTCTTCAGTTACCTAGGCAGAGGTACAGAAATGTTGCTTTCAGTTTTATAGAGTAAATGCTACTATTTTAAGAGCTATCCAATGTCTCAGTAAACTGGTTCTTTCTGAAGCTATTTCTACTTAATCTTGATTGGAGGAGCATTCATGAGAGTGTTTATAGCCCCAGAGCCAAGTCTAAAATTTTCGAGTCCACAACATGATAGAGGGGTGTGCATTTCTTGATTGAATGGAGCTTTCACGGTTGTTACAACAAATAGCTATCAGCTCAGAGGGCAAAGTAACCCCTTATGTAGCTAACATGTACTCATAGAATGTGGTCACTAGAAAGGACCCTTCCATTTAAAGAGGTTCAATCACCAGCACATCCTTGGGATGGAATTATGAGTCCCAAAATTGCAGTGATAGAGCATCTCCGGGTGAGTACTGGAAATGTGTCGGTGGAGGAAAGAAAAGTAGAAGGAAAGGTAGAAAGAGGAAGGGTGATGTAGCATAGCTGTATGAAGCACAAAAGTCTGGTTCTTCTGCCATCATAACTGCCGAGACTGCATGAAGATCAACCGTGAATCCCAAGGAGAGGAGCAATGAGTGAATGAATCCTGTGTGCAGCTCCTGGACCCCCAGTCTTTACATGTCTCCACTCACTCAATGAAAAAGTTGAGAATGCATTGGGAGAGAATGCCAGTTGTCAGGAGGAAGCTATGGGGAGCAGAAAAAGGGCAGTGAGTCCCAGGGAGAAGCTGTGGGCTGGCAGGGGGGAGATGCCAATCAACAGACAGGCAGAGGGGCAATGGTTGGGTATTTGACCTACCGCACCTACACACGGATGTAGTTTCCTCAGCAGAAGCAGCCCTCCCATTGCAATCCACCAGCCTTGGGCAGGGCCAGGTGGGTGGACTCCCTGTCTAAGAAGATGAGAAGGGCTTGAATCTTTGTGGGAGAAATGAGATAAAAGACACAGGTATCACACACACACACACACACACACACACACACACACACACACCCCAGCCTGGGATGTCATTCTTTCTCACTCCTTTTGAGACTTTGTCATTGAACAGAGCATGTGGAAAGAATTCTAACTCAGTTGCAATTTGGGGAATCAGTATAAGCGCACAGTGTAAAGAGCTTGTTGTCTTGCTAAGGTAGTTGATTATAGTCTTTGGTCATAGGTTCTTGGACAAAAAAAAATGTGAATTGTGAGAATCAGGGTGCATACCTGGATGGCTTTTCATGCAGCCCAAACAGTGAGGGGGCTCACCTGAAATTCTGTTAAGTCCTTCAGGGAAAGCCAATGCTGGTTTTGGGTTGTGAGATGTTTTCATTAATGGATCTTTAGGGAAAGTCCTTGTTTCTGTTTCTTTGTTATTCGTTTCAGATTATTTCCTCTCAGACATAGGAGCCATCCGACCATATTGACTTTTACATTTAAGGTTGGATAAGTGTGGCCTTATATCACTCGTAAAAAAATCCTTCTCTACTGAACTCAAATTCCCTTTGTGGAGTTAGATCCCCAGCAGTGTAAGTAGAGAGTACAAAAATGCCTTAAGAGGATCCCTGGAATCACCTTCTAAATGGCACTTACCCTCCTGAGAATTGTATTCTATATGTGCCACCTCCTTTTTTAATGTCTATATCCAGAGAATAATGGGCTTCTCTATCCAATGGAATGTATAGTTTATCCCGTCCAACCTTTTCACTTCAAGGATAACCAGAGACACAGTATTTATGTGACTTTCCCAAGGTCACTGAGAGCTAATTGCAAAGATCATAATAGGGCACCTAGTCCAATGCTCATATAATAATGTTTTTGAGAAAATTGTGAATATCATTTTAAAATTAGGGTTGGGGCACTTTTTCTGGTCTGAGTTGTCAATTCAGGGAGAAATAAATGCACACGCAGTTGATTTATGAAAACCAAATAAAAATAGATGTTTACCATAAAGTTAGAAAATTCACTGTTTTGCAGCCACAGCCATGTAATTACTAATACCTGATTGCTTCTTGATGTTAACGAAGTTGTTTCAATATACTGGGTCTATATGGGGCGCCTGGGTGGCTCAGTCGGTTAAGTGTCCGACTTCGGTTCAGGTCATGATCTCACGGTCCGTGAGTTCAAGCCCGCGTCGGGCTCTGTGCTGACAGCTTAGAGCCTGGAGCCTGTTTCAGATTCTGTGTCTCCCTCTCTCTCTGCCCCTCCTCTGTTCATGCTCTGTCTCTGTCTCAAAAATAAATAAACGTTAAAAAAAATTAAAAAAAATATACTGGGTCTATAAAAGACGTTTTTTAGGGCTGGAAATGCTACACTTTATGTTTTTAATTACTTTTTAGAGTTTGAAGGTAAGCAATAGTATAAAGACAACCTTTTAGGCTAGAGAATTCTTTTTCTGTTTTGTTTTTGTTTTTTTGTTTTTAATTTTTTTTAATGTTTATTTTTGAGAGAGAGAGACAGAGACAGAGACAGAAACAGAGACAGACCATGAGTAGGGGAGGGGCAGAGAGAGAGAGGGAGACACAGAATCCAAAGCAGGCTCCAGGCTCTGAGCTGTTAGCACAGAGCCGGATGTGGGGCTCAAACTCACAAGCTGTGGGATCATGACCTGAGCTGAAGTCAGATGCTTAACCAGCTGAGCCACCCAGGCACCCCTAGGCTAGAGAATTCTTACTTCTATTGTAGAGTCTGACTTCCGTGTTTCTTGCAAGAGATCTTTGGAATCAGGCATATAAGAACTTTTGCTTTTTGCTGTCATGTAGCTAAACCTTTTAAAGCTATATTTAAAGCATTTTAAGTGAATTCTGCAGCATTAAAACCAATGTTAATATTTAAAGTACAGATGAATATTGGCTGGTCATTTAAAACATTTCCTAATTTCAATAAAAAAAATGAAAAGCACAACTGCATTCCTGTAAGATCATGCTCAGAGCCTTGTGATCTCAGTTATTCCAAAGCTGATAAAAAGCTTGATTTACTTCAATTTGATCATTTTTTTACTTTTACAAATATTAAAATGTTAGTATCCATATATATAAGAAACTCCAGATTCTCTGAAACTAGAAATATGGCATCTTTAACAGTTTCAGTACTTATGACACAGAGACATTTCTTTATTTCTAAGTACCTAGATACAATAGGTATGATAAAGACTTACTGATACATTCTGTGATGAGATTAAAATTTATGTCTTGTATTTATTTATTATGTCTTGACTTTATTGAAGGTATGTCGAATAATATTTTACTTAAAAGAAATATTGATGCTTGTTATATTAGAGCTCTAATTTAAACCGGAGGCTCTTAACTAAGTCTAAAAGTCTTCTGACTCTCCGCCCTTGGACAGGTCACTGTTCCTCAGCAGATTTTGTGATTTCATGAAATGGAAGCGTGGTGGTAGAAACATATGAACTGATTAGAAATCTTGCAGAAGGTGTTGGTATGCACAGGTGTTGTTTAACAAAGCGCAATGCAGAGTTGTCCTAAAACACTTTGAGAATTAACATGTTATATTTGGGTGAATGTGTTACCTCATGTCAACCATACCTGCAATAGATTATCTTTATATGATGTTCTGACATATTGGCAATGAACTTGGCCATGTGACATTTCCCTCAGCCCAAACAATTAAGTGATCCAAAACTCGAGACTTTAAAATTCTGACTTTAGATAAAATAATCCTAAAATAAAAGTAAGATGTGAAGTTTTTGATGAGATCTTTATGAAATCACTGACCCTTTCTATTAATTCAGATGCAGGTGAACATACCATTTTACCATGAAGATTTTGCAAACAAGAAAAAACCAAATACATTTTCCATTTAAAACAGTTTTTTGAGTCACTAGTTCATATTTTAAAATTTGAATTAATCAGCTAGTGAAAAGCAACAAGAGGCATCTCCTTAATAAGACTGAATAATTAACCTATTTTTTTGTTGACAAATATATTCAAGCGTCTTTGTGCTACAGTTACAGGTGGACATTATCACCAACAGTATCTGGCATTTATTTTACTCTTGACACTATTATTTTTCTTGACAGTGAGTCATAGCAGTAAACATTCTCAATAATGATGTAATTTTTGTAAAAATTTATTATGCTTCAGTAACTATGCCAGTAAACTTTATGCTCAATAAGCTACAATTCTCACAGAGTTGGTATTTTTATTTATGTTTTAAAGTCAGAGGGACCAAATTTATTCCCTAGAATATGTCTGCAGTTTTATGGCCTTAAGACTTATTTTAAATGATAGGCTGCCTGAAGTACATGCATGCGTTTCTGGAAAAAGTAGGCTTTTGTTTCCATTAGGGTGAAACCAAGGTGTTATTCCAAGGACGTTGGGATTGGCTAAGAATCCTGAAGCTGATAAGACTTATCAGTTGGAAACTCTTTCCCAGGAGGCCAAGTCATTCAAGGCCTTATATCTGATTCCAGGAAATAATGGTGGATGTCTAATTTAAATAAACAGAGAGAGGATGTCCCTGTCCCACCCCAAGAATGTCAGAGTCATGGCAAGCACAGCCTGAGGCTAGTCATTCACCCAATAAATATTTATTATCACACCCACAATGTATTAGATACCGTTCCAGATGCCAGGGATAAAGTCGCTTCAAAATAACAACAAAAATGGAAACCCTTGCCCTTGAGGAGCAGACACTCTGTAATGTGGAAGACATATACATAAGCAAGCTTCATAACATTCTGATGGCCATAAATGCTAAGAAGAAAATTAATCCAAGAAGGTAGAAATGAAATATTGACGTCAGCCATGCTTGAAGTTTTAGATAGGGAGGTCACAGAAACACACAAAGTGGGAACATGAAAAAATACAACAGCAATTTTCCTCATGCATCACTTCTATTTTCGGATGAGTTGGCATCCAAAGCACACACTCTATGGAGTTGTTTATAGAGCTGAAATGTTAAGTAGCTGGAAGGAAACATGAAAACACAAGCATTTCTGTTCTAGTGACCGTATCTACATCCTTCCCACCTCAGGATCCCAGATAACAGGTAACTGAGAGTCTCCTATGGTTTCCCTCTCTCTGTTTTTATCTTATTTTTCCTTCCCTTCCCCTATGTTCATCTGTTTTGTTTCTTAAATTCCACACATGAGTGAAATCATATGATTTTTGTCTTTCTCTGACTGACTTGTTTCACGTAGCATCATACCCTCTAGTTCCATCCACATTGTTGCAAATGGCTAAATGGGTGATGAGGAGGGCGCTTGTTCGGATTGTTGCCCTGGGTGTTGTGTGTAAGTGATGAATCACTGGATTCTACTCCCAAAACCAATACTACGCTGATGTTAACTAACTTGAATTTAAATAAGTAAAAAAAAAAAACCCAAAAAACAAAACAAGAAACAGGTAACTGAGAGGAAACATGAGACAGAATTAAATAATTCCTGTCAGGCATCTCACAGGCCTCCAGGCCTCCTCAGGGGACATTTCTCTGTCCCCTCTCTCCTGCTAGAGCCCAGCCTCACTCCCGCCACCCCGAGGCCCCGTTGTCAGTGGAGATGAAGGTGATCTTGTCTGAATGTAATTTGGACTTGGTTTCTAGAAAGTCTTTTTCTGTTTGAACTTGCATATTTCAATTCCGCCGTGAAATACAGCATAAGGAAGGACACGTGTTCTTCTAGAACTTCAAGGTAAAAGCACGCACTCACGTTCCTTTCAGCTCTGCTTCACTTCCTCTTTCTCTTTTCCCTTTGTCTTCTCCTTTATCATCTTCCTGTCTGCTCCTTCCTGATAGTCCCTTCTCTCTTCTCTGACTACTCTTCTTCTCTATTGAATAGTCACAGTGTGTGAAGGATTGTCTCAAGAGCCAGAACAATGTAAAGAACTTAGCATCTCATGACGTCTGCACCCCTCAGGGCGTGAGGAGTCTGTGTGCCTTTGTAGCAGACACTTGTTACATGCGGCTGCAGATCCCCTCAGCCTCCCTATCTCTGGGGCCTTTTGTCACCCTTGTCAGCCACGGCCGTCACCGTGGCAACCAGTTCTGCGTGGGCTGCCACCAGTCACCCAGGCTTGGACCTCGCCCTCCTGTCTGCAGCTTCTCCTGTGGTGTTGAGGTGCCACCGTAGGGAGGCCAATGGAGAAGAGGCGCATGGCACACAAATGGTGAGGGATTGATACCTCAGGGGAAGAACCTTCCATCAGTGCCTGTCAGGAGGAGGATAGGTTTATCTCACTTTCTCCCAAGATGGATTGTCCTGAGAAGCAGTTTCTACCTCTTGGTAGACAGTCCTGCAAGATGGAGCTACGAGTGCCTCTAGGTGGTGGCCAGTTGCTAGAATGTCCAGTTCCTGACTTCACTTCCCTTCTTCTTCACTCTTGTTTCTCGAGATTGCCTTCTTGAAAAAAAAAGTCCCTCAGGGTCTGCTGTCCCTAGTCCTGGAGCTCCTGGTGATGACCTCTTTTCTGTATATTCCTGTCTTCAGGCACTGAGAGCCAAATATTTTTCACAATAATCAAGTTTAGATACAAGACATCTCTAGAAATTCTTAATGCAGCTTCACATTTGTTTATTTAGATAAACCAAACAGGTGTGTGTCTGCCGGCTTACCTGTGCAGAGGATGATGGGAGGGTGAAGCAGAATTTTGAGATGGTTTCATATTGCTTAGCCCTGATCTGCCAAATAATCCACAGAGATGGGATCCTATTCAACTATTAGCTCTCATGACTCACCAGCCTGTTCTAGGATGTGATCAGCTGTAGAGAAAAACCGGTGTCACGGATACTCGATCGTTTCTGAAGATTGGGAAGACAGCCATAAATTATTTTCATTCTTGAAAATAATGAATATAGCGCAGGATGACGAAGGCACCTCTTGTTCTCCTCACAATTATTTGTTCAGTGACTAAATCTACCCAGGGACTTCTTTCTGTAGATGGCCAGAAGCATGCATTGCTCTCTGCTCTTGGTGCCAGGCACCTGCCGAACGAGGTATTGACCAGAAAATGTGAGCGACTGGCTCAGCACTCCTGGCATCTGGCCGTTTGGCATAAGAAACAGCCCACTCGATCCCTAGTTGATCCATTTCTGTTACAGGGCTTTCAGTTGGCTCCGGGCTCTGCCTGCTGCCATGCCTCAGTCACCACTGTTCCCATGCTCTGACCACACCACAGGTGTGTGGATGGGGTCAGCATGTCCACCGAATTCCCCTTCTTTCTGTTGTGAGTTGGAAGTCCAAACAAAGCCTGTCTCCAATGAGCGGTACATGAACCTGAAGAAAACTCATGTAAGTTACAATGTCACTGTTTTCCTACTGTTTGTTTTTGTGTCCTAAGGAGCATCACCTCTGCTGGGTACACATATAAATGATTCTTATTCCTATACAAACATGCACTCTGTCAGGGACCCTGTCTGTGTAGAAAATTCCAGAAGATCAAGGTTGCAAGATACAAGGTCAGCATACAAAAGTCAGTTGCAATTCTATATACTAGTAATCAACAATTGGAAATACAGTTTTTTAAAATGGTATTTTTAATGGCACCAAAATAGCACCAGATTTGATACAAATCTAACAACATGTGCACAAACCCCAGTGCTGCTAAAATAAATCAAATGAAATCTAAACAAATGGAGAGATACATTGTATTCATAAATTGGAAAACTCAGTGTTGTTAAGATGGCATTTATCTCCTGAATGATCTATGGATTCAAAACAATTCCAGCCAGCATCCCAGCAGAGTATTCTTGTATAGATCAACCTGCTGATTCCAACACACACACACACACACACACACACACACACACACACACGGAAAAACGAACTAGAGGAGCCAAAATAATTTTGAAAAAGAAAAATGAAAGTTTGAATATTTACACTCTGTGATTTCAAGATATACTTATGTCGTGTAAGGTCTAAAGTTTCATATTCCATCTTGACATCTTTGAGCCTCCCCGGGCTCCCCGCCAAACCGTAAGCTCCCCAGCTCTCACTGAATACGCGCCCTGCAGCCAGAAAGCCTCCCTCAGCTGCGCCAGCCCAGCTAGCCTGGGCTTCATTCACTGCTACCCCACACAATCATTCAAACAAGCCAGTCTCATCCCCCTGGGTAACCATGGCCTACCCTATCCTCTTCACATCACAAAGCCCACCTCCCACAGCCCTATTGGTTCGCTCTGTTTCTGAGTGCAACCCAGTAACCTCGTGTGTCTACAGTGCCCTCCTTCCCAGGGTTGTGAGTACGTGTCACTGAGAAACTGCTGCCAGTCTGATCTGTCTAGTGCTGTGTGTTGTGTGGCCATCGCATACTGTTTAGGGCAGGGGATCCCTCCCTCACCAAGGAGTAACGGGAGGCAGTCAGAACACCGCAAAACCACCCTCAAGTCAGCTTGCCATCGGTGAAAGGGCATATATGTGAATTGACCGGACTAAGAGAGTCCAGAAATCCACCCACATAGACATGATCAATCGATTTTCAACAGCGTTGCAAAAGCAATTTTGTGGAGAAAGAAAGACTTGAAGCGAATGGTGCAGGAACAGTTGGGTATCCATGTTAAAAACCAAAACAAACAAACAACAAAAAATAACTTCAGCGCTTCCCTTGCATCATATGCAAAAATGAACTCAAAATGGCTTATAGACTTAAATATAAAAGTTAAAACCATAACACTCTTACAAAAATACAGAAGGGGCACCTGAGTGCCCCTTCTAGGGATTCTCTCTCTCCCTCTCTCTCTACCCCGCCCCTGCTCTCTATCTCTTTCCCTCTCAGAATAAATAAATGAACTTAAAAAAAAAAAAAACACCTTCTGCTCCTCAAAATCCACTGCGAAAATGAAACAAAGGCAAACCACAAATTGGAAGAAAATTTTTGCCAAACACATATCTGGTAAAGGACTTCTGTCCAGAATAGTGACTCTTCACTAAAGAATATATACCAATGGCAAATAAAAACAGGCAAATACACTTAACATTGCTCGTCACTAGGGAAATGCAAATTTAAAACGTGAGATTAACACTATACACCTCTTAGGTTGGCAAAGAACAAAAAAGAGAAAGAGAGAGAGAGGGAGGGAGGGAGGAGGAGGGAGGGATGGAGGAAGGAAGGAATGGAGAGAAGGAGGGAAGAAGAAGGAAGGCAAGAATGAAGGCAGGAAGGAAGAAGGAAAAGAAAGAAGAAACAATACCAAGTTCTAACAAAGATGTGGAACTGGAATTTAAATACGTCACTAGTAAGAATGATTATTGTACAGACAATTTGAAAACAGTTGGGTGGTCTGTTACATAGTTAACTATATGCTTATAATTCAATCCAGCAATCCCACTGTTAGGCATTTATTCAGATGAAATGAAAATGTCTGCTCACACAAAAATCTCTAAACAAATGATTGTAGCAGTTTTACTTATAATTACCCCAAACTGGAAAAAAGAAACAACAATTGAAAGTCTTTCAGCTGATGAATGGACAAAGAAACTGTGGTCCTCTGATGGAATATTAATCAGCAACAAAAAGTAGCAAACTATTGATACCCAGAGTAGCATTGATAAATCTCAAATGTATTATGCTTAGTGAAAGAAGCCAGTCTCAGAATGCTACATACTATATGATTACATATATGGTATTCTGAAAAAGATCACCCTCTAAGGACAGGAGATAGATCAGTGGACACCAGTGCTAAGGGGATCAGGGCAGTGGTTGACCACAGATGTCATGAAATTTGGGGACTGAGGAAACTTCTCCACCTCTTGACAGAAGTGGTGGTTACATGACGGTATGCTTTATCAGAACTTGAAAATTTATACACAAAAAAACCAGTGAATTTTATTGTGTAAATTATACCTTAATAAGAAAAAAGTGATTTTAATTTTTTAATGTTTATTTATTTTTGAGAGAGAGCACAAGTGAGGGAGGAGCAGAGAGAGAGAGAGCCCGGCGTAAGGCTTAAACCCACGCCCGTACGATCATGACCTGAGCTGAAGTCGGACATTCAACTGACGAAACCATCCAGGCGCCCCAAAAAAAAAAATAGATTTTGAAAGTCAGTGACCACGATTGGAACAGATTGGACTTTTTCCTCAGTATTAGTTTTGAGGCTTTGATGAGGAGTGGAGGGATCACAGCGGTAGATTCTGTTTCTGGCTATAAGTTCTCAAGATCAGTGTGTCAAGAGCTATTATAAAGACCAAATTGGATGATGTTTTTGAAACCATCTTATATTTTATATTTTCTTTATTGAGTTATTCAACAAATACTTATTGAATATATGGGCATACTGTTTCCCAAGAAGTGTCCCAGCCTCAGGGACTCACAGAGGAGGATGCTGTAGCCCCCTGCCTTGGGAGTTGCACATCTAAAATGTGAGTTCGACATGGAAACACATCCCTGCAGCAATGCACGATAAAGCCCTGTAGATCATTATGGGGTCCAGTGGTCCTCAAAAGAATGATTGAAGAACTTCTCCAGCTATGGGGCCATGGGAGGGAATCGAGAAACTTGGAAGGTCTTGTACATCATTTATAGAATTTAGAATTTAGTGTCTAGGTAGCAGGAGCCACTGAAATTTTTACGGAGTTGTAGAAAATGAGTAAATTATGTTTTAGAAAGATCGTCCTGGCCCCAGTGTTAATTGTTAGTGTAGAGGTGGGTGTGGGTGCGGGTGTGGGGTATGCGTGTATGACAACTGGGGACGATGGAGGTAGAAAGACCAGTCAGGGACTGTTGGGTGAAAAGTGGCGTCTGAGTGAAGCCGATGACAGAGGGATGTTAGAATATTTAGGATTTATTATCTAATTCAAGGAGAAAAGAGAAAGATACCTGACTCAGTGATTAGAGATACCATTTAAACAGTATAAGACCGTGCAAGGAAGCTCGTATTTGGCAGAGGGAAAGGGAAAGGGTGGGAGGGGCAGGAAGGATGGGAGTCAGTTTAGTGTTTGAAATCCTGAGATCGATGCGTCTGTCCTGAGATCCATGTGCTTGATAAGTGAAAACGTCCAATAGGTCATTGTGTAAGTGGCTCCATGGTTCAGAAAAGACACCTGGGAGACACGGATGTTGAGGTTATCAAGGTAGCCACATTTACAGTAACTTACATTTCCTGCTCCCTCATTGAAAGAAAGAGCAGACGGCCAGCCCTGTTCAATTGGCAATCAGAGATTTCAGCTGAAATGACAAAATATCATCAGTTTGCACGGTGTGTGTGTCCTTCAGTTCTTGCTTTCCATTCGGTGGTTCTAACGTGTGCTTTGTGTGTTTTCGTACCTGCCTCTTCCGTTAGGTGGTGAACTACTTCAGAGAAGCTTACTTCTCTTCTCTTTAGCTTTAAGCAAGGTGTCTGGCACATAGGAGACAGATTGTTTTAAGTGACAAGATGGTATGCTATCGATTGACCTTTCTTCAGTTCACTGTATACTCATTACATGCCCATTAATTTGGGGGGGGGAGTAGGTTTATCTGCCTAACCCCTCACTGGAGTTAAACTCTAATTCGTCATTTGTTTTCAATATTAGCTCTCATTAAAATAAGTAGAGTGAAGCCAACATACGTCTCAGATGACCTGCTTAAGTTGGCCTTGTTAGGCGTCTGAAGGCAGCGATTTTTCTGCCAGTTGTGGCTGATGTCCCGGCCAGACCGAATGCTTTTCTGAGCCTTTTCATCCAGACGACATAGAAGAGTTTTGTGCAAGGTTGCTGCATGGGTCCTAGGAGCTGGCATGACTTCTTGCTCTGCCTGAAGTCACCTGAACTCTTAGAATAAGGAGGTTGGAAGAGGGGCTCTTGGAGACCTTCTATCACCTCTGGGCTGGAAAACACAGCCCTAGGATGATCGCTAGAAAGGGTATTTGAGAAGCGGGGCATCTTTAGCCCCATAAAGTTCTTGCCCAAACTCCTTTTAAAAAATTAATTTAAGGGGCACCTGGGTGGCTCAGTCCGTTAAGCATCCGACTTCGGCTCAAGTCACGATCTCACGGTCCATGAGTTAGAGCCCCGCGTCAGGCTCCAGTACTGACAGCTCAGAGCCTGGAGCCTGCTTCGGATTCTGCCCCTCCCCTGCTCGCGCTCTGTCGCTCTCTCTCTCTCTCTGTCTCTCAAAAATAAATAAACATTAAAGTTTTTTTAATGAAAAAAATGATTTGAGCACATTCAGGTTGGTATTGATGTAGTTTGATTTTTCTTGTTCTCATACGACTTGTTGCATTGCTTATGTGAAGGGCAAACGTACACAAGCTCTTCACTCATATCCTGCATTGCTATTGATTTAGGCTGCTACAAAGTGGCAGGAAATGAGAAAAAAAAAAGGTTTCCTATTTTTCAGTCAGAAGCCAATTACAAAATTCAAACCTTAGGTTATTGCTTCCTGGGAAATTTTATCTCAAAATAGATATAACTACTATTTTACTAGCCAATAAATGATTATTCCTGTATTAATCCTCAAGAGTTCTATTATTCAGCGTTCTTTCCAGGACTTTTGGCCTTGCATTGAAATAGACAGGTACCATCTATTTTCTGGAGCTGATAGTAAGGGCTTGCATAATATCAACATGTTTATAAGAGTCTGGCTTGTAGAAACAGACTATCACACCCTCACATATATATTGTCATGAGAGTGAATGCACGCACATCTACCCGCAGCTTTACAAAACACACCATTTAATTTTTTTTTGCATGCTTTGTATTTCTGTAACACACATGCACACACACACATATTATAAAATCAAATCGAAGTCAAATTCTCTAGAAGTTAAAGTTTGTAAAGAAGATTATATTTTTGTAAATTACTGTTAGAGAATAATAAGACAGTTTGGAAAAAGAATCAGCAGGTCTTTCATAGCCACTTCCAGATATTTTTCCCCTTTGGGATTGTAAATCTTTACACAGTCCTCAGCCCCACACACAGTTTTCCTGTTTGGTACCATACTGATCCCTATCATTTCTGACCATCTGTGAATACATTCTCAACACCCATTCCAATCAACAGACCAACAAATGCATCAATCTTAAAACATCATCAATACAACAAGTTGAGAAGCAGGTCAGATTTTATTAGGATTATTTGATATTTGCTGGTATTCAAATATTGCATTAATCAAAACACATGCATCATAGGTTTTCTTAAGAACACATTTCTTATAGGGGCACCTGGGTGGCTCAGTCGGTTAAGTGTCCGACTTTGGCTTAGGTCACGATCTCGCAGTTCATTGGGTTCAAGCCCCACATCTGGCTCTGTGCTGACAGCTCAGAGCCTGGAGCCTGCTTCCGAATCTGTGTCTCCCTCTCTCTCTGCCCCTCCCCTGCTTGTGGTCTGTCTCTCTCTGTCTCTCAAAAATGAATACACATTAGAAAAATTTTAAAAAATCACATTTCTTATAGAAAAGTCTTCTAATTTAACAAAGTTAATTATATCTCATAAAGAATCTGAGATAAATAAAGAACTATGGGTCAGCATATAAAAATAATTCCATTGTATATGTATGAATATTAGTACAGTAATTGTTAGCACAAGCTTCTCTGAACACCTCTGTGTATTTTAATTCTATATTGAAATCATATTTAAAATAAAAAGATTAACAATACAACTAAAACCTTGCATATATCTTAGAAGCCTCAAGTGGGCCCTTCTACAATCTGGAGATTTAATTTAATGTGGTAATTGATATGTTTAAGCTGATGTCATTTTATGTTTGTTCTATTTTTCCCCCTTTTTCCTTTTTCTACCTTCTTGTTGATTATTTTTTAATTAAATTTTACCTTACCCTGTTTTTACTTATTACCCAAAACTCTTTGTTTTGTTCTTTTGATAGTGTTCTTTTTTCAGTTTTATTGAGATATAATTGACATATAACATTGTATTCGATTTTGTGGTACAGCCTAATGATTTCATAAATGTATATATTGTGAAAGGGTCACCACAGTAAGTTTAGTTAACGTCTGTCATCACATGTAGCTACAGTATTTTCTTCTTGTAGTAAGAACTTTTAAGATTTACTCTCTAAGCAACTTTCAAATATGCAATATAGTATTATTAGCTATAGTCAATATGCTGTACATCACATATATATGGCTTTCTTTGGGCTTATAATATTCACCTTTAGCCTATCATAGTCTATGTTCATGTGACGTTATAACACTTCATTTATTATGAACCTTGCTGTAGCATACTGGAATGTATGCCCTCCTAGCACTTACACTGTTCCCATTACATTTTACTTACATATGTTTAAAAAAATCCACAATACATAGT
The DNA here is from genome assembly GCF_014898765.1 of Herpailurus yagouaroundi. Taxonomy (NCBI): domain Eukaryota; kingdom Metazoa; phylum Chordata; class Mammalia; order Carnivora; family Felidae; genus Herpailurus; species Herpailurus yagouaroundi. Next base: position 61,704,131 of record NW_024412397.1, read on the forward strand.
TTTGTTTATCCAGTCATCTTTCAAAGAAATATACGTAATACGTAAAACATCTCCTATGTTTACTCATGTAGTTATCATTTCCGGTGTTCTTCATCCTTTTTTTATATTTTCACCTGGATCATCCCCTTCTGCCTCAAGGACTTCTTTTCATATTTCTCATAGCGACAGTCTCCTAGTGTGCAAAAAGTCTATTTCACTTCAAGTTTCTGTTGCTGCCCACAATATTTTATTTTTATGCTCCCTATATTGTGTTTGGGATGAGATGCCACAGACAGCATATTGATGAATCACGTTTCTTCTTTTTCTTTTTTTTTTCTTTTTTAGCCACTCTGCCAATCTCTCTTAATTGATGTTTTTAGACTATTTGTATTTAAGGTAGTTATTGATATGTATGTAGGGCTTAATTCAGCCATCTTATTCTTTGTTTTCTGTTTATTTCTTGTGCTTCTTTCTCTCTCTTCTTTTTAATTTTCTTGTGGGTTATGTGAAATCTTGATTTATTTACAGTATTTGAGGGCATCACTTTACAGTTTTCTCAGTGTTTTCTCTAGGTATTACAGTATATAGCTGTGATATGTAACATATCACAGATTATTGGTATTGATGTTTTTAACACTTCAAAATGAAGTACAGATTATTTCCATTTAAGTCCCTTTATTACCCCTATTAAAATATATAATTGTCTTAATTATTTCCTGTCCATATGTTGAGCACCATATCAAATGGCGTCATGATTTTTACTTCAATCATCAAATGTGATTTAAGAAACTCATTAGAAGGATATCTGTTACATTTAGCCCAGTTGTGGCCCTTGCCATGTTCCTATCTTTCTGAAGTTCCTAGCCTTCCTCTGTTATTATTTCATTTCTGTTAAATAGGATCATTTAGTCGTCCTTAAAAGGTAGAGTTGCTAGAAAGAAATACTCTTAGTTTTTTTCATCTAAGAATGTTTTTATTTCTCCTTCATTCCTGGAACAAATTTTTACCAGACATAGAGTTCATGATTGACATTTCTTTTCTTTCAATGCTTGAAAAATCTTGTGTTGCTTCCTTCTGGCCTCCATGGTTTCAGATGAGATATATGTTCTGATTTGAACCGATCTTCCCCATAGATGATGCATGATTTCTCTCTGGCTACTTTCAGAGTTTCTTCTTTGTCTTCAATTTTCAGAAGCTTAATTAAGGTGTGTTTTGGCAAGAGTTTCTTTGGGTTGAACCTTCTTGAGGATTTCTCAGCTTCTCGAATCTGTAGGCTTCTGTCTTTTGCCAAAATTAGGGAGTTTTCATCCATTATTTTTTTGAATACTTTCTCAGTTCTACTTTCTTTCTGTTTTATCTGGGATCCCAAAATATGAATGTTAGCTGTTTTGTTCTTGTCTCAAAGATCCCTGACATCTAACTCCTTTTTTTCCCCATTCCATTCTGTATTTTTAAGATTAGACAGATTCTGTAGGTTTTGTTCTTCAAATTCATCATTTTGAAAAGTCTCTGACTTTTCCATGTCATCTACTGCCGAACCCATCTAGCAAGTTGGGGATTTGTATTTTTTGTTTTATAATTTCCATTTTGTTCTTTTTTTATGATTTTTAAGTGATCTCTACATCTAATGTGGGGCTTGAGCTCACAATCCCGAGATAAAGAACCACATGCTCTACTGACTGAGCCTGCCAGGTGCCCCATTTAGTTCTTTTTTTTTATAACATTTCTTTGTTGAGGTTTTTCATTTTTCGTGTGTTTCAGGATAATTTATATTTGTTTAGTAAAGTGTATTTGTGATTGCTGACTTAAAATCCTTGCCAAATCATTTCAAAATCTGGTTCATCTTGGTGTTGGTCTGGGATATATTTTTTCTTTCCTTGTTCAAGTTGCGGGTTTTCTGGCTCTGATGCCAATGATTGATTTTCACTTGTATCCTGGACATGTTAGATGTAATAGATAAGATTCTGGGTCCAAATTAACCTTTAAAAAAAAAAGTAGTCTCCCTGTTGAGGTGTAGCACAAGGCCCAGGTGGGTGTTCAGCTTCCCACAAAGCCCTTCCAAAACCAGCCCAGAGAACCAGGTGGAGTGTTGAGTCACATTGCCTTATTAGGGATATGTGAGATCAATTGCAAATTTCCATTGGCCCCACTGGCGCTTTCCCGGTGAAACTTGGCGTATGGCCTCATACTACCTCGTTCCTTTCAAAATGTAAGCTCAGCTCCTCGCCGAACCTGCAAGAATACCAGGGAATGGGAAACACTGCTCTGTTGTTGCATGGTGGGAGTGAAATTGCCATTCCTCCCTAAGCATCCCTTCATTTTCAGAGGATCTCTTTGCAGGAGACACAATTAGAAGTGACAGGTTTTTCCTTTCAGTCCTTTAAGTACGTTGTGCCCTTGTCTTCTCACTTCATTGCCACTAGTAACAAATCTACAGTCATTCTTATCTTTGTTCTCTGTCGTGAGCGTGTCTTTTTTTTTTCTGTCTGCTTTTAAGATTTTCCTTTTTCATTGATTTGGAGCATTTAAATGATATGCCCCAGGGTGATTTTTTCCCAACTCTGTTGTTCCTGGACTTCATTGAGCTTATTGGATCTTTAAGTTTATGGTTTTCATCAGAGGTGGGAAATGTTTGACAATTATTTCCGGGTCCAATTACTTGTGTACTATTGCACTTGATGTTGCCTACAGTTCAATCGTGCTTTTTTTTCATTTTTATTGTTGTTCTTTTCTGTGTTTCAGTTAGGTTACTTGCATGATGTTACTCATGCTCACTAACTTTTTCTTTTGCGACATCTGATCTTCTAATCACTTTCAGCGTATTTTTCATCTCAGACATTGTACTGTTCATCTCTAGAAGCATAATTTCTTGTCCTTTTCTATCTTCTACCTACCTATTTAACTTCTTGAACGTATCGAATACAATTACAACAACTGCTTTAATTTACTTGTCTGCTAAGGTGAACATCTGTGGCAGCTCTGGGATGCTTTTGATTGATTTTTCTGCTAATTATGGGTCATATGTTTTCTGATTCTGTATACATCTGGAAATTTTTGATTGGATGCCCACCTTGTAAATTCCTAGAAAAGCCCTTAAGCTCTGTTCTGGAATGAAGTTAAGTTTTTTGGAAACATTTTGATCCTTTGGGTCTTGCTTTTAAAATTTGTTAGGCAGGACCAGAACAGCATTAAGTCTGGGTCCACTTTTCTTCATTGCTGAGGCAGGCCCCTTTTGATTATTCTACTCAATGCTGCCTGGTAGGAACAGGAAATGTCGTTGGCCTTGTAAGATAGGTAGGCACTGTTCCTTTTAATGCTTTCAGATGGGTTTTCCCTCGGGCTCATGGAATTTTCTCATACACGTGTGCTGTCTAGTACTTGACTGAGTCCCCAAGCAGAACACTGGATATCCAGGGTACTTTTTCTGTGCCGATCCCTACCTCCTTGTACTCTGTCCTGTGAACTGTACCATCCTTGGTCTCCCTGGACCCTCAGCTCTGTCTCCTCCACTCAGGGGGTCCCCTGGACTAAACTGGCCCCCTGGCCCCTCCATGCTCCATTCTCATGGCAGTAATCTGGGAACAGGGGTTGTGCTGCTTAGCTTGTTTCCTTTCCTCAAAGGTCACTGTTAAGGTATAACCCGTTACACCTGGGGCCAACTTTATCCAGATGTCCTCATTTGGATTCCCTATTATGGGTGGAACCTGGGATTGATAACCATTTCACACTGCTCTGTGTGACTCTCCGGCATTCCAGAGTGTGGCAGACATTTCTGGAGCACAGACCTATGCCTCGCTCATTCTCTGTCCTCAGAGGATTCCTTGCTTTCTCCTGGGAGAAAGCATTTAAATGCTTTCAGAGGTGCATGTAAATGTCTTTTGAAATGTTGTACTCGACACTTTTTGCTTTTATTTAGGGTATCCGGTTGGCTACACTGCCAAAAATGGAATTCCTTTATGTTTAGATATGTAAATTTGAGACATTTTATGTTTTCAAATCAATGTGTCAGACTTGTAAACAGGCCCAAGTAGATTTGGTCATGTACAACTATTAAGTTATTAAATAGCAGTAGTCCCTGATATTTAGAGAAATCTAGGGCCAAATGTCTTTTCTCTATATCCTTGGTTGGGGTATGAGTTCTCAGATTCCATCTTTTAGTATCTTAGATTGAATGTTTTGTTTCTAAAGTTTATTTATTTATTTTGCAAGAGATAGAGACAGCACAAGTGGGGCGGGGGCAGAGAGAGAGACAGACAGACAGACAGAGAATCCCAAGCAGGCTCCTCACTGTCAACGCGGAGCCCCATACGGGGCTTGAACTCACAAAACTGTGAGATCGTGACCTGAGTTGAAACCAAGAATTGGATGCTTAACTGCCTGAGCCGCCCAGGCGTCCCTTAGACTCAATGTTTTTAGAGATGTAAGCATTCATTATCAATAGGCACAAAAGCAGTGACGTATCCTGTCCTGTATTCTTCCCAGAGTGCCTGGCCCTAGAAGGAGCTGTGAGCACAGCATGCATGCCGTGTTCACTAGAGGAAAACACTGTGTCTACAGGTAGGATGAGTCACACCTGCCATTGGCATCGGTGCACATGAACTCTGAGGACTCAGTAGGTAGGCCCGGCACTATGATGCAATCAGCTCTCCCCCTGCACCGTAGGCCAGGCCACTGGGAGCACCAGGAGGATTACATGTGGGTACCAGGGCTCCGCCATGTGTGCCCACCAGTCGACACAGCTCGAACACCAACACTTTCACCTGGGAGCCCTCACTTTAACACTTATTTTGATTAATAACAATCCCTGTGTGAATCAGAGATAGAGATGGCCAAAGAAGCTCCTCGAGGGTGTGGCTTTTTGTAGGAGATGTTGGCTAACCCGAGTGTGTGTGTCTGACAAGGGCCACTGACTGCCCCTGGGGCGAGGGTGAAAAGCCGCTAACGTGCACGTATCTCCCATGGCCTGTGCCGACACATTTATAGACTAAACTGCCGAGCCCTTTCCACAGGTACATTTTTCTCTTAGGGTCATCACTTTCGTGGTATGTGATGATCGTTCTTTTTGGATTTTCATCTGTCTCAGCCCTTCATCCAGTATAAACGCACATGCATCTATGAACTGAAAAATGGCTCGGGATGACAATTTCAGTGCAATCTATAATATTAACTAAAGCTCCTACATTTTATTGATTTTATTTTATTTTTATACAGTTTTTAAAATTTATTTATTTATTTTGGGAGAGAGAGAGAGAGAGAGAGAGAGAGAGAGAGAGAGAGAATCCCAAGCAGGCTCTCTGCTGTCAGTGGGGATCAAACTCACGAACCATGAGATCATGACCTGAGTTGAAACCAAGAGTCAGATGCTTAACTAACTGAGGCACCCAGTCTCCCCTTGAAACTATGCCTTTTGAAATGTGAATAATTAAACCCTCGTTATCTCTTTTGTGTGTTAGAAATTTGCTGTTTGGTTCTTCATTTATAAAATGAATTAATTTGTGAATTCATTCATAAAAGGCATTGACTAGTCTCTCTTTTTCTGGTCATGAAGAATCTTTCAATATGTTTATTGTTGTCTTTTAGAACGATATATTTTATTCATGACATGTGAAGCCTAAATAATTAATTTTTAGTATATTTCTGGAGTTGTTCAAGGGTAATTAAACTGAAAGCTAAAAATGTTTAAATCTTCGCTAACTTCCTAGGGAGACTTCTTAAGGAGACTGATTTATGGGCCTTTCCTTCCTCCGTCTGGCCCTGGATTTTTGGCACAAGTCAGAGCTTAAAATAGGTGTTTGCCTGTGGTCAGACATTGCTGCTATTAATACTTATTAGATGCCTAGTATATTAACTTTTATTCAGCTTTTCACATTTCTGGAGCACTGAGCAATTTGCAAGGCACTCGCCACACTATTATTTCAATTTAATGCTAAGAACCACATAAAGCAGGTATTGCTAATTTTGTCTTACAGATAAGAAACCTGAGGCCAATAGCCCGCTGTCACAGTTGGTCAGGGTTGAATGGAGATTTAACCATATGTCTTTGAATCCCAAGTATGCTCCTTCTGTTATTCCGTAGATACCTCACTTCCCATTTTGGTGAATTATGACGTGGGATTAAATATATAATGAGCCTTTTACATGCCATTTCAGATGGCTAAGTTATTTGCATGTTGAAAGCAAAACATGTACAAAAGCAAAACATATATAAGCTCACATATATAAGACTTATTTAAAGTCTACCTACATAACTTCTCACTGAGAGTTATTTCTCTCACCTCTGCTCTCTGAAATCCACTCTTTGTGCCTCAGCCAATTGAATTAAAGCTTTTTTTTTTTTAAAGGAACACTCTAATGTGCCTTAATTTACTATTTTCCTACATAAGCACAGCCAAGGCAAAGCCTTTGAGAATTTGGAGTATAACTCAAGAGAACATCAGGGAAGAAGGTGACAAGAAGGCCATCGAGAGCCTAGTAAATTGCTCAGGAGGGACTGGAAGTAGCTGGAAGGTGAGGTGCTTGGAAGGAAGTTCCCACAATTTGGGAGACAGAACACTAGTAAAATGAGAGGAATAAAGAAAAAGATTTGATTCTGTGGAAGTCTCGTTATGATTCCAGTAGAAGGCTGTCTTAAAGTTCCTTCCATCTATCACATGAAGCATAAAGACACCATTATAATGCATAGCTCTGTATATAGGGGAGATAACATCTAGAAATTTAGGGAAATCTGTCAGAATTCCCCAGATCTGTCCGATCCCAGCCACAGGGTGATGACCATTGACCCTTTCTTCCCTGTATGAAGCTCTCCACCAGCATTACAGGCTTAGAACATGTGAAAATATCACATGCACAAGCTGGTTTAAAGAGCATACCGCCAATAGGTCTGGGATGCCTCGTTTAAGATGCCAAACTCAAAGTCAGAAAAGAATGAAGACTTCTAGTGTTTGTTGCGAAAGAAGGTTGAAATCAGTAAAATACCAAACAAATGGGAGGTGGCTTTTCATTCATTCCCGTAGTAGCTCCTGGCAAGGCTCCATTCAGCAGCCTCCGGGAGCTGTGTTTAATTTCATGCCATCTCCCGGTCATTACATGTAATTTTCTAGCGAATAGTTTACTCTTCACAAACTAAATATTCATTTCTCTTGATGACAGTAAGCTGGATTTTCTGTTTAGAAGTTGTCATTGCGGAGAAACCAGAGTAGACTAAAATGAACATTCTAAGCAAGTTTAAAAACTGCCCGGATCTCCAGGGATGTCAGAGAGAAGGGCTGGGGGGGGGGGCATCCACAAGGAGGAAGCTGGAGGGGAGAAGGGGCCATAACTCTGTCGTGCAGAGCTGGGGAGAAGCCTCATCCTCACGGGATTCAAGCAGCTGCAGTATTGACAGGAGCACTATTGGTTTGTGTCTACAGATGCCTGAAAGCAGAACTCAGTGGAGTTAGTGTTTTGTTTTTCTTATCTCTAGCGAAGATGTATACTGTTGGGTTAAGTTTTTGATTGCCTGGCCTATAGTGATGACATCTGACTATTTCCTTCCTACCTTCAGACACTATTAATTCTAGCCCCAGGAATTTTAATCTTGGCAAAACTGCTACAATTTAGCTGCCAGGCCTTGAACTTCCTCTGGCCAGGAGGGTTAACACCAACCAGCACATCAGCAGAAACAAAGGGACGGTGAGGGGCAGGACTTTTGTATCAGTGATACTGCACTGAGGGCTTGTTACAGCCTGGTTGTGGATGAAGCTTCCCTTCTGTGATTTTAACCCATCCATCCTCCCTCCCTCCCTCCCTCCCTCCCTCCCTCCCTTCCTTCCTTCCTTCCTCCTTCCCTCCTTCCTCCCTCCCTTCCTTCCTTCCTCCCTCCCTTCCTTCCTTCCTCCTTCCTTCCTGCTTCCTTCCTTCCTTCCTTCCTCCTTCCTTCCTTCCTTCCTCCCTCCCTCCCTTCTTTCTTTCTTTCTTTCTTTCTTTCTTTCTTTCTTTCTTTCTCTATTTTTCCTCTTTCTTTCTCTTTCTTTCTGTCTTTCTATCTTTCTTTCTCTCTTTCCGGCCTGTGTTCAAAAGCGAGCTCAATGTGCACAGACTCCAGGAGACGTTCCAAAGCAAGCTTCACCTTTGTAAATCCAATGAAGGTGATGAGCTGTGAAGTTTGCGTTAGTTTAAAGAAAAAAAAAAAGAAGGAATTGAGACGTTTCAGTTGCAGAACTCTGATCTGCAAGCTGTTCCAATAGAAAGTAAAGCAGGGCCCCCAGAGAGGCATTCATGCTCTGAGAAAGCAAAAGCCTCATTTTTAGCAGGAGTTTCAGGGAAAGCCAGTGCCAGCTAACAATGCTAAATGTCACCCCACAGAGCCTCTCTGCTGTCACTGAGAAGTCATTAGAATCTGCTCCCTATGCAGACTGCCCAGAACATCCTCATACATATCAGCTAGGGATAATGTGTGGAAGAGAAGGGTTTTTTTTTTTATTTTTTTAACGTTTATTTATTTTTGAGAGAGACAGAGATAGTGCGAGCAGGGGAGGGGAAGAGAGAGAGGGCGACACAGAATCCAAAGCAGGCTCCAGGCTCTGAGCTGTCGGCACAGAGCCCGATGTGGGGCTCAGACCCATGAATCACGAGATCGTGACCTGAGCTGAAGTCAGACACTTAACCGACTGAGCCACCCAGGTGCCCCAAAAGAGAAGGTTTTTAAGGGGACCATTTTAAATGGATCACTCCCCATGAGCATACCCCCCACAAAATCCTTCCTCAAAAGTCATAGGAAGAAGAGAGTGTGGAGAGTTGGAATCTCCTTCCAGGTAAATGTGGGCTACAGAGCTCCACGCTGGGCCATGCCTAGTGCTCCCAGGGATGCCGTGGGTGGGATGCCACCGCGGTCAGGGTGGCGAGCAGTGGCCTCAGTGGTGCTGGAGATGGGCGAAGTCTCAGTAAATGGGGGGAGGGGGGCGGGCAGGGAGGCGGCTTTGACCGCAATAGAATGAAGAGTCCTGGCTCTTGAATAAGCCATATTGCTTTTTGAACAAAATGTGCCTTAATTGAAGCCAGAATTTGTTCATAGTTCTAATTTAGCAGATTTCTGTTATGTGCACGAAATCTCCTTTTCCTGGAATCTTAGGTTTGGAAGCGTGCTCTCTTTCATTCCTTCCACCTTTGCACCGAATTTTATCCACTTCATTCAGAGTCTAGTTCACAAGTGGTGTCCTTTTAGAAGGAGCCACATCAACCTCTGCTGTCATGGTCATCCACGACTTCTAATTCTGCCCTCTGAGTAGCGCTGCGCAGCCTAGCTTCTCTCCTGCATCACTGCACTGGAATGTTCCCGGGAGTTGTCAAGCTTCCCTTCCCCTCTGTGGACTGCAGGCTAAATAATCCAGGTTTCCGCCGGCCAAGTAAATATTCCTGTTCATGAGCATGGTGGCATCGTAGGGAGGCTCTCTGAGAGTCGGCATGGTGCACTGTCCCCAAGAAGAAAACTAGGAATCCAACCATGATATTCTCCTCAGTTATCAAAAAATGACATACCTTTTCTTTTTAATTGCAACAGCCATGGAGGGCTATTTACTGGGGGAATAGCAACACCAAAGCAGTGGTTAGAACACAGATATTAGAGCCAGACAGCCTATGCTGGAATCCTGGTTCTTCCACAGTGGCCGTGTAACCCATGGCAAGGTAGTTAATCTCTCTGTGGCCCCAGCTCCCACATCTGTAAAATGGATCTAATAAGAGTCTCTATCTCACAGAGGAGATCTAACAAAACGAATGAAGATTTGTAAAAGCCTACAATAATACCTGCTGCATGTTAAGTGACATAAAATGGCTTATTAAATAAAAAGGAAGAAAGCAAGGGAGGAAGGAAGGAAGAAATGAAGTTATTTAAGAAGAAAGACTTTTTATTTCTTTGCATGTCGATAGGGGGACAGTTAAGCATGGGCTCATAACAGACCTAGGGTGAAAGCATCCTATTGGACCAGGTCTCAAGAGGAATGGAGAGTTGGACAGTAAGTTAAGCGATTCTTCTGAGTGTTTAGGTTTTGAGGCACTTTGCTGTGCCCAACAAGCGTAACATACCTTAAAAAAATTATCAATGGGGGTATTGTATGTTTGCCAAAAGTAGTATATAGTCTGTAAATATATATTTATAATATTAAAAACTCCTAACTCTTCTCGTCTCTCAGTCTTTGCATAAGATTCAAGTTACCCAACTGAAATTAGTCAGAATTCTTTAGCATATTAACAGATGCTTTCCACTATTTAAATGCATGAATTAAAGTGGATTTTCTGCCTGATTGGAGGTGGGGGTGGGACCACAGAAATCTCTGTCCACACCTGCTGAAATACACTCGCCGTGAGAGCCACGTGGGCATCCAGCGGTCACACTGTCCAGTCTTTGACCTCGGTTCTCCCCCTGGGGACGCAACGCCACTGTCCTCTGCTCAGGTACTAGGAGATCACAGTAGTTAATTCTGCTGGAGGACATAGAACATGACCACGAGCATTTTTCAGACTGAAAAGTAGTTACATCATGCCATCAGTTCACCTGAATTAGAGCTCGGGAAAAGAAGATCCATCTCGTGACATGTCTGCGTGGCAAACAGCGGTCCTCTGCAGGGCTCCCAAATCCCTCCAGGAGGTGTGTTGGATGGATAGAGAGAAGGTGTAATTCCATCATCTCAAATAAATGACAGATGATATGTGTGATGTAGCCTGTCCCCATGATGGTGGAAACCCTTGCAGTACATAGCCTAGCACACACTAATTAACTCCATATCCAAAGATAACAAGTGGGGGGGGGGGGGGGGAAAGTTGCAAAATAAATGGAAAATCATTAACATTCTTAATATACAACCTTAGGAATGAATAAGGAAATGATGACTCCAATAGAAAAATAGAGGAAGGGGCGCCTGGGTGGCTCAGTCGGTTGAGCCGCCAACTTCAGCTCAGGTCATGATCTCTCGGCCCGTGAGTTCGAGCCCCGCGTCAGGCTCTGTGCTGACAGCTCAGAGCCTGGAGCCTGTTTCCGATTCTGTGTCTCCCTCTCTCTGGGGGGGGCCCCCGTTCATGCTCTGTCTCTCTCTGTCCCAAAAATAAATAAACATTGAAAAAAAAAATTTTTTTAAGTGAATGGTGGCTCTCTGCTCTCCCACCTTGCAGCCTGCAGCTTTATCCCCCGATTACAACTTTCTCGGCCCTTCTGCCCTTCATTCAGCAAGTTCTCAAAGGTGTTAATGGACAACTTTGCTCCAGGTCTTCTGAATCTTATTGTCTCTGCCTGGAAAGTCTTCCCCCAACTCCTCATCTGCTCTGCTTAAAAATATCCCTTCCCCAACGCCCAGTGGCTCAGTCAGTTAAGCGTCCAACTTCAGCTCATGATCTCACAGTCCGTGGGTTCGAACCCCGCGTCCGGCTCTGTGCTGACCACTCAGAGCCTGGAGCCTGCTTCAGATTCTGTGTCTCCCTGTCTGTCTGTTCCTCCCCTGCTCATGCTCTGTCTCTTTCTGTCTCTCAATAATAAATAAACATTAAGACATTTTTTAAAATAAAAATAAAAATGTCCCTTCCCCTCCCAGTTTAAAGTATTCTCTCTCCCAGCTTTTTTTCACCTTCTTAAAATTGGCTGTAATTTTTAATCATATGATTTTCTTCATTGCGTCTCTTCTGCTCTGGACTGTAAACTGCAAACAGGCAAGAAGCATAGATGGTGTGTTCCCCGATTTATACGCGGGACCTGATTTAATGCTTAGCGTGCAGTACTTAGCTCGCTTCGTACTTTCCAGATGTCTGAATACATTCATGAAGTGGGGTCTTTAAGATTTTTATTTTTATTTTTTTTTAATTTTTTTTTTCAACGTTTATTTATTTTTGGGACAGAGAGAGACAGAGCATGAACGGGGAGGGGGCAGAGAGAGAGGGAGACACAGAATCGGAAACAGGCTCCAGGCTCTGAGCCATCGGCCCAGAGCCTGACGCAGGGCTCGAACCCACGGACCGCGAGATCGTGACCTGGCTGAAGTCGGACGCTTAACTGACTGCGCCACCCAGGCGCCCCTAAGATTTTTAAAATAATGTTACGCTTATGGTATGTCGAGTCCTATGAAATTGCCTTTTTTCAACTATCATTATTTTTGTCAACTATCATTAATTTAACATGGTTTGACTTGTAAATTAATGTGATTTCTCAGGGGACATTTTCAGTTACAGTATTAAAAGATGTAAACATACCCATACTCTTGCTATTCCTTTATCTAAGGATAGATAGACATATAGATAAAGATACACAGATATAAGTAACCATATGCAGAGGGGTGGCGACGCTCACAGCCTTATTCATAATTTAGTAACAATAAAAAAAGATTGAAAAAGAAAAGATTGAAACAGACTAAATGTCTATTCCAAAAGAAGAAGCTAATTAAATTAGGGTACATCCGTGTACTGGAAGTTTAAGAATATGTGTTAACCGGGCACATTTTACCACATGAAGTTAAGAGAAGTACATTTTGTAACAGTGCATATGATTCTCTCTCTCTCTCTCTCTCTCTCTCTCTCTTTCTCACACACGTGCGCGCGCGCGCGCACACACACACACACACACACACACACACACACACATCGATAAGAAGCCCGGAAGGATATATACCAACATATTAACAATGGTTAATTTCTGGAAGGTGGGGTTACTTATGATTTAAATGCACATACATCCGTGCTATAAGGAAAGATCCTTTGAGAAGATTAAATTCTAGAACCCATTGAAGTTGTAGATAAATGTATGTTTAGATAGTTGGATGGCAGATAAAGATGAGAGAAATAGAATCATAATTCAGTTGAAATCTACACTTCAGACCCTCCCAAATTGTAAGCAATTTCTATTTACCACAGTTACAGAACAGAGTTCTTGATTTTATCACGGAAGTCTGGGGTGGTAAGTGTGAGGTTCTGCAATTTAAAATAAACTATTCTCCGTTTTAAACTAAAAGGGCTGAGAAAAATCAAATGAAGCATTCCTAATACCACACTGTGGTGCCTTTAGGAGGTAGGAGATTACCTACAGGGACATCCATTTCTCCGAAATTAAGGCACGTTTGAGCTTGATAACAGAATTATAAAAATGTTATCTGTCATAGCTCCTTAGATATATTTTTAGAAATAGTATCTTAGAGTTATAACCTTATTCTCCCCAAAGTATAACAAGAACCTGAAGAAGCACCTGTGACCAGACAGTGTAGGTCCAGCCGTGCGCGTACTGGGGGCTCAGTAACTATTAGTGCCCTTTTGCACCCCCAGCGAAGAAGCCACTAGAACTTTGTACACTCAAGAACCCCTCGGGTCAAGGTGTTTACTCTGACATCCCATCCGTGTACCAATTTGTGCCAAACCCCAATAAACACTGCAGAAGAGCTTTAAACACTTATGGGTGAGATTAGCAGCCTGTGTCCTCAGGGCCGGCCGTGAACGAGGTCTGGGGGGGGGGAGCGGGGAACAGCCTCCTCTCAGCACCTTGCCAGCGACATTCCACTTCCCAGCTCCTCCGAGGTGAGAACGTGTGCAGCCAGCGACCTACCTGTGCCTTACTTGGAAGGGCCCCCAAGTGTGAAACTTCTGAAATGCAAAAAAGCCTTCTTTACGCTAAGCGATCAGTAAGAGCTTTTTCTTCTTTGGTTCAGACTGTCCAGTCTTACTGGAAGATGCAGGGGCAGGTGTAGGGATCCAGGCAAAATCATTCAGACCTTCTGTGCGCCTGGGGCGGTTCTGCACCATTCTGAATTGGCTCTGGGAGGGCAGCCTGCCGTAGGGTGTCCCCATTCACACAGCAGCAGAGCGCCTTAGTGCTGTCTGTGAGCGTTTGCAGCTCCTGCCACACCTTTTTCAAGATTCCTTTTTTGAGCTCTGTCAGTTGAGATGCTCCACCTCACCACATAAAGAAGGACATTTTCTGTGGCGCTAATTTACATTGCAGCCATGGTTAACGCTGGGAGAGTTTACATGAAGACAGATGCACGGATACCTTTTGAACAGCAGCTGGGAGAGACGACAGTCAGCCAAAACCTCAGCAAAGCGCTGTAAATCTTTTTGAGTCGGCACTAAGACAAACCAAGAATCCTTTTTCCTCCTCCCATTAATGCATCCGAAGTAAGCCATTAAACAGGGTTAAAGGTAAATTGTCGTAAAAGTTTTGCAGAAAGAGGGAGGGGCTCTGTCCAGCTTTGAGACATTGCGACCAGGCTTGGCTTACTCTCCACCTCTTATCCCAAATGCTTCATGGGGCTGTTTGCAAAGGTTCCTTTGCTTTGAATTATGGCCTGGGAAGAGAGGTTTTGGCCAGTAAAAGAGAGGACAAATGGATGCTCTAGGGAAGGTGGCCACAGACCACTTTAGGTCACTAATAAATAAGGGGAACTCTTGGCTCTTGTGATGCTGGATCTAGAATAGTCTCCTGGTTTTAATCTGTCCCCGTGGACCAGAACATGATGGCATTGCGACCAGGGACTTGTGAAGTCGTTTGTTCCGTGCTTGTCACATTTAGTCTTTTATAATACCCCTTTTTCATTTTTTATTTATAGCATTTATGTGCCAGGCACTGTTTAAGAACTGAGGGTTAAAAAATAAAGTAAAACCCCAGCTCCTCCTCTCAAAGGGGAAGTGAGAAGCACGTAGTGAAGCACAGAAATCACCATATAGTAAATGAGGCGACTTGTCCTCCTGGTCTGTGTGTGAGCCTGACCTTATTGCTTCCACGTGAAGTCACATCTGAAAGGCTGCTTTGGGCACGGTGTCGCCATGCAAAGGTATGGTATTGTTATTAAGGAACTGGATGCTTATGACATTTTGAATCCTCCCTAGACTAAATATATTAATCCACGTCTAAGTTCTTCAGGGTTTGGTCTGCTGCCCTCGTCATAAACATTTTATTCCCCTAAAAATGCAGTTTTTATATCTCCAATTTGACCTAAAGCATAGAGAGTATACAATAAAATAAAGGAAGCCTGCTATAGTTATCAGCCCCCAGAAAAGCTTACGTCTGCAAGTGTTAGTCTGGCTTGATTTGAGCTGGACTACTGGAAAACCACAGAGAGACAAGAAAATTCTGTACTTTGTCCAAGAAAGCTTTGCCCTTCGTTTTAGGTGTTACTAAATACCTCAGATTTGAAAAAATGATATTTATCTATATATATATATATATATACACATTTAAAATGTCTGATATTTGCTGCATTATTTAAATGGGTATTGATTGCTTTTCAGCTGGTTCAAATTTAAAACTCAGGGATTCTGCTTTGTGCCAAGAAATTAGTCAGACATTCTTAAATGCGAATGTAGTGTTCACAGTATTTATCAGTAAAAAGCATGATTCTGAGGGATAGGCTTGGCTGCTCCGGAACTGTCTTACATCAGCCCCTCCCCATGGCCTGGGGGGTACGGGGGTGGGGGGGCGGAGCCAGAGGAACCCTATGGGGGGCGGGCCTGGAAACTCCCCATGGAGCTCCCCATCTAACCAATTTCAAGTTTCTGTGTGGGAGACAGAGCACCCCCACAGATGCTTTTTTGAGCCAAGAACTCAAGCTTTGAAAGGGGTCTCATCAAAAAAAAAAAAAAAAAAAAAAAAAAGTTAAGAAAAAATCGTGACGTCTGCGAGAGTCAGATAACAATACTTGGAAAAGTGGCTACCAGTCTCTGGGGAGAACAGAGGATGCACAGGAAGGACATTCAGGAAGTTTGTAGCTTGCCGCCTTCTCCTGTGTGTGACCCAGATGACAAGCATATGCCTGCCCCTCCTTCCTGGTGGCTACTAAGTGAAAGATCTTCAGGAAGAAAACATTCTCATTGTTTCTTTCACAGAAGCAGATTGGAGGAGTGCTGTGTGGCGTGCGTTTAGCTGTCAGACTACATAGTTGCTTAGTTGTTTCCAATAAGACCTCAGGAAAAATAAGGACTAGTTCCTTAGTGTGTCCAGTTTGTATTTTCTAGTCAGCTAATGGTTGGCCTTGTAGACTCCTGCTTATTGCAGATCTTCCAGGGAAGCTCTTGTCTTCCTGCTCCAGCAAGAACATCTCAAGTCATGTTGCCTGTTCATCTTTGCAAGCTGGTGCTGGAGAGAGGATGGGGGTATTTGCTTAAGGTGCAGGAATTAGCCCAGACTCCGTTCTTTTCATTAAATCTGGTGTCCAGTTTGTTTCAGTTATTTCTTTTTTCCTAAAAGCAGAGGATTAGAGGGGGAAATGCACAATTTGGCCTCAAATGGGAGTCTGGATTATGGAGGTTTCTACCTAGTTGGGTTCATTGGAACCTGCTTTCCTCTCTAGTTGATTTATTGGACTCGGATTTTCAAAGCCCCCTCTTTTGACGTAGTCCATCTGCCTGATTGAATTGAGCCTTTCCAGGTGCTAAGACGGCCACCTAAATATGTCCCATCTAGTGGTGCACTGGGGTAGTTGACATCCAACCAGATATTCAAGGAAAACCACCTGCTTTGTAGTAGTCACTGATTTCCATGGCATAAATACCCTAGCCCTGGGTGACCCCAAGCTGCAAACATGATGTGACTGACCAGGGAGTTAGGAAGAGACCTTGAGCTGGTGCCAGCTACCTCCAGCTCACCCCTGCTCCCCAGGCTGTGGTCAGCCAAAAACAAATGTCTCTGAGGGTCAGACCGTGACCTTCTGCATCCTCACTCAAGCTGCCATTGGAAGACACTTGTTTTCTGTACCTTTCCCATT
This sequence comes from Herpailurus yagouaroundi, assembly GCF_014898765.1. Lineage (NCBI taxonomy): Eukaryota > Metazoa > Chordata > Mammalia > Carnivora > Felidae > Herpailurus > Herpailurus yagouaroundi. The sequence goes on from NW_024412397.1 coordinate 61,720,816, forward strand.
ACAGGTCTCTACCCTCGAATGCAAACTGAATCAGAGAGGGGATCCTGAAGACGTATTTCCTAATATCTGAAATGAAAAAAATCAGTATTAGTGTTTCTCTAAGTAAAACGGGCAGCCAGTTGCAGAGGAAGTGGCTAGCCGAATGAAGGAAGGGCACCACAAAGTCAAACTTTAGTTTTATGGTTCTTCACCCACCTTGAATGTGGCTCAAAAAAATTTACAAACATAAAAATTTCACTTCACTATAAATAAATCCTTCATTTATGTACTTAGCACTTTTATCTTTAAATCCTCTTAAAGATTTACCCTTTTAAATCTGTGACACTTTTATCTCCCTAACCCTACTCTCTTCTTTATTTTCTCCATAGTACGTATGCATGTATATGTATGTATATGTGTATAGCCTGATTTTTTGTTATTTTCCCCCCAGTAAATGTAAGATTCACGTTTGCTGCTCTCTTACCACTGCTTAGCATGTAATAGGGCTTCATAAAGCCTATTGAATAAATTGAATGAATACCTTACTTTTACCTGTTTTCACAGGTATTATTAAATAACGACTGGATTTTATTACCGTATTAACCCAAAGATAATAGGTGACATTTAACAGCAAAGATAACTTAAATAATTACAGAATGAATCATTTAGAAATATACAGTGTTCTCAGGAATAAGGTAATCTTGAAATAAAAATTGTTAAATGTAGGACAGACAATGAGAGGAGGTTTTTCTACATACATTAAATGTTTTATGACATGATAGAATTTATATCAACTGTATTGAAAATGAAGAACTACAAGCTACCCAGCACTCCATATAATAAATAGGTATTATGGACTTTTGTCTGCACTTTATAGTTGACCCATGCTCAGAGGAAACAACTCAATTGCTGCTATTGCAATTTTAAGCTACATATGCTTCATCAGTTTTTCTTTTTCATAAAATTTCCAGCTATCAAAATGTCCGCCAGTGTTTATTCTGTTTTTACAAGTGAACATCAGTCTTTGGCATACGCTGCTGGCAATGGGAAGTTTGTAGTTAGCGTAAAGAAAGCCACAAACCATACAAAGGAACTGTAATGTTATAAAAGACGCCCAAAGGCACATAAAAGTGAAAATCCTCATCCTACGAAACTAAGCATCCTCCACTGAGATGCTTGCCAATGTTCTATAAATACTGGCAAATAAGAAACCTGAAATAACTCTGTTTTCTTCTTCCTTCTCTCAGAAGAATACTATAAGTGCATTTTTAGTGGAGAAAATACAGTTGTGTTATAAAAGACCTCATGGGTCAACTTTGCGTTTCATTGTTCCGCCACCTACCTTGCACATGTGGCATACCCCTGGGACCAGTAGCGCAGGAAGTGACAAGATCTCTCGCACACAATTCATGTTCTCACGTGTATCTTTCAGGGACAGCCTCATAAACACCAACCTGAAAACTTTTATAAGCTTGGTAAGCTCTTTGTGAAGTGCTTAAGTGTAAACGAATAAAGTTATTTATTGGTTTAACCTAAAGACACATTCTGCGCCTTTCCCCTGCGATAATGTTAGGAGAGTTTTGGCAAACGTGCGCTAAAAGGAAAAGTATGTACAACATGATACCGTGAAACCAACCACAAAACACAGTGATGTACCAAATTAAGAACAGAAATGCTGAAGTTAATTGCTCTACATTTTAATGTATGCCTTTGTTGAAATCTGTGTGTGTGTGTGTGTGTGTGTGTGTGTGTGTGTGTGTGTAAGGAGAAATTGGGCTGTGGTTATTCCATGCAATTAAGGTTCTCAGGCTCCCCGGTGCTGCCTGCATTGCGACGGCGTACGTTGAAATGCTAGTCAAGAGCCTTATAATGTAGCGGCTACCAGCTGTCTACATTTGTCTGGATTTGTGTGAAGATGATGCTGATCGCATTGTAGAGACGCCTTGACTAACCTGAGGACCCAAAGTGAGTATACCAGCATCATAGCTGACCGTGCAGGTATTGGAGAAGGGATTCAAGCCTAAAGTTATTTTGCGGCTGGAGCTGAGTTACTGCGATCGGCCCTGCTGAAATTTCAGATACTTCATCTTTGGTTTTGAGAGGAAACCGACACCCCAAAATGGAGAGAAGTTAGCTTCGGTGGTGCGTCCGGTCAATGTATACAAAATCGCAGACTAGTTTAAGAAAGGAGACAAGCTGTGTGTCATTGACTCTGACATGTAAAATTTTATATTTGAGGCCTAGAAAATAAGGGCATGTGAATTAAATATTAATTTATGAAGATGGGACATATACGGACCCAAGATTGCCAGGCTCCTGACGCCTTTTTTTGAGGTGACTCTAACTTGGTCTCCTGCTACAACTCAGGCCTTACCTCTGATGAGCTGCTCTTGAATTTTCACAATGTTGTGACCTACTGTGTTCCCTAAAGCTGAACACCCTCAGGGGTGGATAGCAGACTGTGAATTTTAACAGTTAGCACTTTCTAGTGATTTTCCACTCATTAATTGATTAGATCTTATCTCCTTAAATTTTTATGTCAAGCCATATCACGAAGTTCCTGTAAGAATGAGCAGGATGGGGTGCGTAAGTGGTTCAGTCGGTTAAGCGTCTGACTCTGGCTCAGGTCACAACCTCCATGGTTTGTGAGTTCGAGCCCCACGTTGGACTCTGCGCTGACAGCTCAGAGCCTGGAGCCTGCTTCGGATTCTGTGTCTCCCTCTCTCTCTCTGCTTCCCCGCCCCCCACTCATGCTCTGTTTCTCTCTTCTTCCAAAATAAAGAAACACTGAAAAAAATTTAAAAAAAAGAATGGGCAGGCTGGAATTTTATGAGAGCATCTAAGAGTTTCAGGCTAACTAGGGAACTGACGCATTATTTTATTTTTAAAGTCAATTTCAGAGCATATCACGAGACCCGTTCAGAGGTAGCCCTTCATTCTAAGCTTTCCACAATGAAGGTGGTTCTTCATAGGAAAGAACATGGCCGGGTCCTTAAGTATCTTCTCATTTGTCTAAAACAGATGGCTTTATTTGTGTAATTTCAGTGTTCTACATAATATCACTCCCTGAAGAAAGTAACCTATATATGGATGTGTAGTGTCTGCAGTTCCTGAAGGAGGCAATCAACCAGGATGCTTTTTTGTGCATCCATCACTTACATTTCCTGCTCCCTTCCTTCTTTAAAGAGTGCTGCCCGAACTGCCCGGCATCCTGCGTGGCCTCTACTGCAGACACAGTCCACGGATTCTCCCTCGTCTGTCTCCTGTGGTCTCAGAGTCCTCTGCCTGCTCAGAGCCTTCTCTCCTGGCTACCTCGGAATCTGGCAGTGTCCTTCCTGTCTGTGTCTTCACCCACGCTTTAGTTTATTAGGACCTCCATACAGCTTAACCTGAAGGAGCCACGTTGTCCATGACCTGGCTCCTCCCACCCCCTTCTCACCCCTCCCCACCTCAAAAAGGCCTGACTTTTATTTGTTTTTTTAATTTAATTTTTTATTTTTTAAAATTTACATCCACATTAGCATAGAGTGCAACAATGATTTCAGGAGTAGATTCCTTAGTGCCCCTTGCCCATTTAGCCCATCCCCCCCCCCCCCCACCCCCTCCAGCAACCCTCTGTTTGTTCTCCATATTTAAGAGTCTCTTATGTTTTGTCCCCCCTCCCTGTTTTTATATTATTTTTGTTTCCCTTCCCTTATGTTCATCTGTTTTGTCTCTTAAAGTCCTCATTTGAGTGAAGTCATATGATATTTGTCTTTCTCTGACTAGTTTCACTTAGCATAATACCCTCTAGTTCCATCCACGTAGTTGCAAATGGCAAGATTTCATTCTTTCGGATTGCTGAGTAATACTCCACTGTATACATATATCACATCTTCTTTATCCATTCGTCCATCGATGGACATTTGGGCTCTTTCCGTACTTTGGCTACTGTTGCTAGTGCTGCTATAAACATGGGGGTGCGTGTGTCCCTTTGAAACAGCACACCTGTATCCCGTGGATAAATGCCTAGTAGTGCAATTGCTGGGTCGTAGGGCAGTTTTATTTTTAGTTTTTTGAGGAACCTCCATACTGTTTTCCAGAGTGGCTGCACCAGCTTGCATTCCCAAAAAAAAAGGCCTGGCTTTTAAAAGAAGTCTGCCCTCACCACCTCCACTTCCTGACCATCCATGTAGTTCTCAATCACTCCTTTTCTGCACGATCTTTTCTGTGATTCTACTGAGACTTTGCTACACGTTACCTGTCTTCTCCAACAGCTAAAAATATGTGAATGCCCTCTTATCAAAATTGGTCCCTCTACTACATTTGATTCCCTCTTCTCCCTCTTTTCACATTCATTTAACTTTTTTTTTCTTAACTGGATCATCTTTCTGAAACTGCTCTTTAAAAATTAATTAATTTCCCCCAATCGCCATCCCTGATGATCTTATGTCTCTAAACACTCTTGCTGAAGAAGCAGCAAAAATAATTTGGCATCGTGGAAACCTGGGTTTGAATGAATGGGACATCACATCAGCTACGATTTCAGTTAGGTTATATAAAGATTCTGAGTCTCATTATCTCATCAATTTCTATTAAAATTTAAGTTTTAGGGGTGCCTGGGTGGCTCAGTCAGTTAAGCGTCCAACTTTGGCTCAGTTCATGATCTCGCGGTTTGTGAGTTCAAGCCCCGCGTCAGGCTCTGTGCTGACAGCGTGGAGCCTGGAGCCTGCTTCAGATTCTGTGTCTCCGTCTCTCTCTGCCCCTCCCCCAAGTGTGCTCTGTCTCTCTCTGTCTACCAAAAATAAATAAAATGTAAAAAAACATTTTTTTAATTTAAGTTTTAAAGTCATATAGTATCCTACTTTGTAAAATAGTGTATTTAAACATTTTATAATCATTGCATGTTTAGGCTATTTGTAGTTCTCAGGATGGGTAATTACCAAGTATTTTCAGATCCTAAGTGTTCCTATAACTTTTCCCTGATAAGGACTATGTGCCTGAAAAGACACTGGGCCAAGAGGGTTGGGTCCCTTCCCTCCTGTCAATCAGTTTCCACACATGTGAACGTGCACACACATGCATACACACACAAACACTCCTGGTGTCAATTGTTTCTGAGGGTTGGAGTGTATGTGGAAAGATGTAGAAGGCAGGAAGGGCAGGGAAGGGCAGGGTGATGGTGACAATGACAGGGCCAGCAATTTGGCCTCCTCAGAGGCATTCTGTGCAGGGAAGGCACACTACCACTTCCTGTTCTGTATGGATCTGTGTTTCTGAACCAGGAGGAGTATGGTGGGAAGAGAATGGAACATGTTTTTACCTTCTGAAGGGCTGACTGGTTTGTTTGGTTTCCATGGGAAACAGATGCACAGAACACTACATGCTGAGTTTCACAATTCAGTTGACCTACTTGTGAAAGTTCCTCTTAGATCCTTGAAAATAGATTTACTCTTTGAGTGTGTGTGTGTGTGTGTGTGTGTGTGTGTGCATGTGAGTTCCCTGGAAGTTGGTAGAAGGGACATCACAGGCTGCCAATCATATCCAATCTTTTTTTTAAAAAAAGATTTTATTTTTTTAAGTAATCTCTACACCCAACGTGGGGCTCAAATCCACGACCCCGAGATCAAGAATCACATGCTCCCCTGACTGAGCCAGCCAGGCACCCTAGAGCCAATCTTAAACCAGAAAGTTTGTGCTCAACAATTCATTTAAAAAAAATTTTTTTTTCAACGTTTATTTATTTTTGGGACAGAGAGAGACAGAGCATGAACGGGGGAGGGGCAGAGAGAGAGGGAGACACAGAATCGGAAACAGGCTCCAGGCTCTGAGCCATCAGCCCAGAGCCTGACGCGGGGCTTGAACTCACGGACCGCGAGATCGTGACCTGGCTGAAGTCGGCCGCCCAACCGACTGCGCCACCCAGGTGCCCCACAACAATTCATTTTAAAAATCCATTATTTGATGATGGGATTCATTATTTAGGAGATACATTTCATTTTAGAGTACTTTGAAGATAGTTTCTCAAAAGAAAATCTTTCACGTGTTGTAACAGCCTCCATTCATAGAGGAGAGTGGCATATTTGTGAATAGACTTGTTGACTATGTCTGAATAGGCTAGTCTTAGTCTCCACAAAGAATGAATACGGGTAAGGGATTTTGTCGCATACTGACCAGTCAGCTCAGATGACAGCATAAAACATGTGTAGTGCTCTTTCAAAACCTCCTGGACACGAGATATTTGGATACAAAAACACAAATGTAATATTTGTTCCTACTTACTGAGGCAACAAACTTTCAAATTGAGAGACTGAAAAAAGCTAAAATGATAGAAACTAATTAATAATGCAGACAGTCATCGATTCTATTCAGGAAAATAAAATGATTAGGTATTCAACATTTTAGTCTAAAAAGCAAATTATTTCCTGCAGACATACTATATTTGGGATTATGAACCCTAATATATAAAGTGTTGTTACAAATCAATTGGATAAAAGACAAACATCTAATAGGCAAATGGACAATGAGCGTGAATAAGCGATTCATAATAGAAAATATTAAAATCTTAAAAACCTAGGAAAATTTATTGAACTTCATTACTAATTACAAAAAGGTAAGTTAAAATGTTTTATAGAAGGTAAAAGGAATTCAGTCAGTTACATGTATCTGAATAAAATTTGGGGGTAAATTTTTGATTAATATTATCAAATATACACATGTATATATAATATATGTATATACTTTAATATGCAGTATATATATATATATACAATGTATATTAATACATGTTAATGTATATGCATAGATCATGATACATTAACTCTTTTAGGAATTTATCTTAAGTATTAATTGAACAAATGTTTAAGATATATGTAAAAAGGTATTTAACACATGCTTATGGTATTAGCAAAAATATAGATATAGTTTTTTTTTTTTAATTTTTTTTTAACGTTTATTTATTTTTTTGGGACAGAGAGAGACAGAGCATGAACGGGGGAGGGGCAGAGAGAGAGGGAGACACAGAATCAGAAACAGGCTCCAGGCTCTGAGCCATCAGCCCAGAGCCCGACGCGGGGCTCGAACTCACGGACCGCGAGATCGTGACCTGGCTGAAGTCGGACGCTTAACCGACTGCGCCACCCAGGCGCCCCTAGATATAGTTTACATATTAATAAGGACTTACTTTTTTTGAAAAATTATAGAATACTATATGGGCAATAAAATGATTACATGCCTACATTTATTGACACGGAAAAGCTATATTACATATTACTAAGTGATTAAAGCAGATTTCAAAATAGGATGACCCTTAGTTTATATGTGCAGGTATGAATGTGAGAGTCTTAGCATGGGGGTGGGTGTTAATGCAAAAATAAAAGATTATAAGTATTTTCATGTTTTGTGATGATCTGCGGTTGGTTGACCCTTTAATGACAACACAGGTTTGAACTGTGCGGGTCCACATATACATGGATGTTTTTTGGTAAATGCAGTACAATACTGTAAATGTATTTTCTCTTCCTTGTGATTTTCTTAATAACATTTTCTTTTCTCTAGCTTACTTTATTGTAAGAACACAACATAGAACACTGGTAACATACAAAATGGGTGTTAATGTCATCAGTAAGGCTTCTGGTCAGTAATAGGTTATTAGTAGCTAGGTTACTGGGAAGTCAAAAGTTATATGCGGATTTTCAAATGCACGTGGGTCAGCACCCCTAACCCGCACATTGTTCAAGGGTCAACTATATATTATTTTACAAATAAGGGAAAAAATAAAGTCGCTTATTTTGAAAACATACTGTTGATGATGTGTTCTGTATATGCCACCATATTGTTCGTGAGAATTATGAATTCTGACCCTTACCATTCATGAGTGATCATCTCTAGATGATGGAAAATTAAGACCTATTATGGGGGTGCCTGGGTGGTTCAGTCGGTTGAGTGTCCGACTTTGGCTCAGGTCATGATCTCGTGGCTCGTGGGTTCGAGCCCCGCATCGGGCTCTCTGCTGACTGCTCAGAGCCTGGAGCTTGCTTCAGATTCTGTCTCCCTCTCTCTCTGCCCCTCCCCTGCTCTCACTCTGTCTCTCCCCCTCTCTTAAAAATAAATTTCTTTTAAATTAAAAAAAAAGAGACCTATTACAAAAAGAACTGACAAAGGGTAAGTGTAATGAAAACCAAAGCATGCAACTAAATGACACTTACTGTGTACATAAAGTGGTGTGTCATCTATTTACACAACAGAGCAGCACATGATGGGCATTACAGGAGTATTAGGTGGAGGGGAAAATGATATTTTAGAAAATACATGTCATTGAATATGAAAATTATTAAATAAGGGATGGTGAAGAATTTTTTTTCTTTATCTTTCGCAATGACTTTTAACCAATTAATAGCAAATCTCATCTGGGAGTTAGGATGCCGAAAATTTGACGGATCTCTCACCATGTAACCCAGAGTGCTACAGACATGCTCAGTGGCTGGGAAAGTTGCATTACTTGGGTTCATATCATTCATTATAACAGCCATTTCTGTGGTTTAAGAGATTTTTAGCACAGTTCAACCCAAGAGCATCTTCATATTTGCAAAGTGAACTGTCACTGCCGGCCAACTGAGAAGAATCTATTTTTCTCCTAGAATTTCACATTATGTTCAACGTTAGATGCATGGTACAATCTTGACTTGTGGCGTAGATGTGAACGTCTCTCAGGAGTTAAAAATAATGTAAATGAAGCTTCCACCAGAAAACTTGTAAGCGGTCTAATTTCCTGGTATTTGTGTTTGATCACCGAATTCTGTGCCAGGCCACACGTTCAGCTGCCTGGCGGCCCCTGCGATATATAAAAAGTACTTCCATTTTTATAGGAATGTGCTGGCAAACATCTACCACTTCTATGAATTATTAGTCCTTTTCTGCTAATTATTTTGGAAAAAAAAAAAAAAGCAGAGGTGTAGGTCCAAGTTCAAGTGGCTCTCAACATCTGAGACATACTTGGGCTAAAACTGTTCAGTTGGAAGAAAATCTCTGCCCCATATGGCCACCAGGTCTACCAGTGCATTATGAAGCCTGTAGGAAAAATCATGTTACTTTCTTTTTGTATTAGAAATTGAGCAACAGATTGAAAGAATGACTGATAAAAGTAATCGCTGAGGAAACATAATAAAGCGAGTGACCAATTTATGACCGAAGGACGTAAATTGACGTCTATGAAAAACAGAAAATTACGAACTGAAAGGGACCTGTTGGACACCCTGGAACTTGAATGGCTGGTTTCAAACAACAGGCCCAGCCCTGCGATTTTACACTACCACTAATAAACAAATTTGAAGGAGTCAAAATTAATCGACCCCGTCCCATCATGTTCAGGTTACATTTTGGCGTGTGGCCTTCTGTCTATGTATGTTTGTATAAATCGCACTCTTAGGTGTCATGCTGAGTGCTAAACAGAATTAACATAGTTTTGGAAACTCACAGGTCCTAGATGAAAGATCATACGGGAAGGTGTTTGATGATATATCTTCTACTGGAGGCTCTCACCTGCTTCTGAAATTAATAACCAGACACAGCAAACTTTGTAAAATTAAAAAATTGTTTTGAATTCCATATTGAGGCCAGATCAGGGTGAGAGACAAATGATAGCAAGGAGAGTAAGGAAAGGAAGGTGAAGAAGGATGGAAAGGCAAGAAGACAGGATGACAAAGCAATTAGTAAGGAGGTTCAGAACGTTGACTCTGTGGCCCCAAGTCTAGATTTCCCTGCCTCCGGGGCCAGGGAGCCCCAGCAGAACCCACCCATTGGGCTTGGGGAAGACGGTTCCCAAGAAAAGCAGTTTCCATAACTTCTTTCTCTTATGGAAAGAACGGGAACTTGGATCTTCAGATGCCAATTGGAAAATGGGGGTGAGAGGGAGAGAGAGAATGGATAGTGTTTTGTTTGTTCTGTAAAGGAGCGATGGTTGATTCATTTCTTCAAGGAGGAAATGTCCTGCACTTCTCTGCATGGTGGTGCCCCCCTTGAAGAGTCTGTGCTGCAGGATGCTACAGGGCATTTTGTTAACCTTGGGCACACACAGCATTGATTCGGGAACTTGCTGTACAGACTGAATGGCCTTGAGTCTTGGTTTGTTTGCAGCTTCTGGACGCTGTCATACCCCATTCCACGCTTCAGTTCTGCGCTATCAAGGGCGATTTTTAGAACTAAAGAATCCTAATTCATTATTTCTGACTCCATCTACAATCAGAAAGGAAAAACGCCCCTAGGCTTTGTATCTGATATTCTATGCCATATATTTTTCTTTTTGTTGTTGCTGTCCTTTGCTTTCCCTTGAAGAATGGAACATGTTTTAGACTTCTCCATATTATAAACCTCATTTGAAAAGTGTTGAATCAAGGAAGTCTGCCAGCTACTTTTGTTATCCCTACTTTTCTCTCTCCCTGTTGGACCGCTCCAGCAAAGGAGAATAATATTACCTTACCATGTAAAACATGGTTAATGGCTTTAAAAGAATTCCCCAACAACTGAATAATGAGCTGCCAAAAATATTCTTGGTGCCAGAGGGATCTGGATATGTCTGTTTCATTTATTGTGTGTTTCTCATTTCATCATGACTCAGTGCTCACAAAAGACATAAAAACCCAAACCTCCAGGGTATGTGGTGTTGGAGGGCAGAAACCATATTTTAATATATTCAGTCGTGTAACTAACACAGTAAGATGATTAGTAGAGTATCCACAGCAAACAATGATGAATGCCAGTTGTAGGTAAGATGCTCAAAGTATCAATTAAGTTAGTATCTGGCCACTAGAAGGAAGTCGTTTTTCTACCATCTCTATTGTGCTTGGTTGAGTGGCTGAAGAAAATTTATTCCAAGGAGTGCTGGGAGTCTTGCACCAAAAACTTTTATCTTGTTCTGCTTATTTGAGTGAGTTTACTAAGAAATGTGAAGAGGGAACCTATTTCTTTTTTTTTTTTTTTTTAGTTTATTTTTTTGGGGGGCGGGAGGGGCAGAGAGAGAGGGAGACACAGAATCCAAAGCAGGCTCCAGGCTCTGAGCTGTCAACACAGAGCGCGACACGGGGCTTGAACTCACGGACTGCGAGATCCTGACCTGAGCCAAAGATGGACACTTAACTGACTGAGCCACCCAGGCGCCCCGGAACCTATATCTTAACTAAAGTTTCATGTTTTAAGAGCCTGATAACAGATAATAGATAATAGATCTATTAAAAAGGGGAGTTTTCTGAAAAATTTATTTATTTATTTTTTTCTTTCAACCCTTTATTTATTTTTGGGACAGAGAGAGACAGAGCATGAACGGGGGAGGGTCAGAGAGAGAGGGAGACACAGAATCAGAAACAGGCTCCAGGCTCTGAGCCATCAGCCCAGAGCCCGACGCGGGGCTCGAACTCACAGAACGCGAGATCGTGACCTGGCTGAAGTCGGACGCTTAACCGACTGCGCCACCCAGGCGCCCCTTAAAAACGTATTTAAAAAAAGAGTTTAGGGATGCACGCAGCAGATCTGGGCAAAAAAAAATGAAAATGTAGAAAAAAATGTAAAGGTGCTTTGTTTCTCACCGGAAGCAAGTCAACGAGAATAGCGTCCGGACCCTCTCATGAACCCCTTCAGCCTCCCCTAGACCCTTGCCACTCGGTCTGAGCTCAGACTGTCTGGTTCTCACTTGGCAGGAGACTCTTAATCTCTCCCACTTCTCTGTTTGGGCCAGGCTGTTGCCAGCTGTCTTTGAATACAGTGTGGTTTCTGACTCAGGTTCTGTTATGTTTTGCCAGGGTCTTAATTGCTAGTATCTCAGGGGCAGGATAATTGTCTTCCAAGAATTCCTGAGATAGGGATTTTGAATTGCCTGTGACTCACAGGACAGATGACATTCATATGGGCCCACTCCCCTGGATGAGGAGCCATGGACATTTCTGGGCTGGTTAACTAAAATTCCACGACTCCTACTTTTACTCTGCAAAGCATACTGGAATTCAATTGGATAAGAGTGACTTCATCCAAAGAGATAAGCCTGAATCTGCTTTAAATCTTTGTGTGTGTGTGTGTGTGTGTGTGTGTGTGTGTGTGCTCGTAATTCATAACAAAAATGTAGTCCTTTATTATGTAGAATACTTGTTTAAAATGCTTCGTCATAACCAAGTATATGAACCGAAGGCAAACATCATATTCATGCTCTCTTGGGACTCAGTCTTCAGAGAGGGCCCAGGGAAACCACTGTATAATCCCCTGCCTTTCCAGGAAGCCTAACCCTAGGAGACGCTGAGTTGCCACCAGACAGTAAAGCATCTGAAGCCGAATTCTCTAGAAAGAGATACAGCACCATCGTAGTTCACTGTGACTTGGGGGAAAACAAACAAGGTAGACTTTATCTGCCTCTGGAGACCCAGTGCTGAATCTCCCGTTTCCTGTTTGCAGAAATCAGTTGTACAGAAGGGCAGTGATTATCTGCTGTGATTAACAAGCTAATGCAAAGCATAACTCACGAATTTAGGGCTAAGTGAGTGAGTGCTGAACTCAAAATGTATTTGCCACTGACTCATGTAAATCGTCAAACCATGAGTTAGTACAAACCCTTAACTTCTATTAATGCAGTTTTTATTAAAGTGGTCTTTGATAAAAAACAAAAATTTAGCACTCTTCTGTCTATCGGGTTCTCAGGAAATTATTATACCTATAAGGTAGGGAAGAATTATTACATGAAAAATATTATAGAAAATCTTTTTTTAAAGCCCAGCTGTTCTTTTATGGATTTGGATATACTACTCTTTAAATCATGTCACTGGAAACAGTATGTTTTACATGCAAGAGACTTCTGATTTAAATGTTTAGCTTTAAAAAGAAAGAACTGTTCATCTTTGTGCTTCAACACTGGTGAGAAAAAGGCCTGGTGTTTAATGAGTTAGACCTTGAGGGCGCCATCTTGCTTTCCATGTGCCACATGAAATTAAAAGTTGAATTTTAGCGACTACAACTTACAAGATGCTGTTGCGCTAATTTAGACAGGAGAGTTTTACTCCTGTTATTCTGATGCATTCGGACTCTTAGAGTGTGATTTTGTGGCCTACAGTATAACCAGAGGAAAGGGAGGTAGAGCTTTGTCACTTGTTTGTTGTGTGGAATGTTCTCTAAAAGGGCCATTTGGGGACTGGTGGTGGGAACGATGAATTTGAGGGAAAACTCATCCCATGTAACTGTAAAGCCAAGTATCTACCAGGGTGTGCAAAAAGAGGACAAAACTAACTGCATGCTTGAGGTACATCAGTTAATTATGTTCTTTCGTCTCATTTACAGGCTCAACATGGGAAAAGACATTTCGGCAGATTGGCTTTGAAAGGTAAGCAGCATTTAGCATGGCTTCACTTTTCGGTTCTCCTGTCCTATTTCACTCTAAGTAATTTACTGATGATAGATCAGTGGTCTCGTCACCACTGCTGTAGGGACTCTATGCCCATGAGGAAGTCATCATTTTGCCCCCAGAGCCTCTGCTTCCTTGTAAAGTAGCCCTTTGAATGATAAAATCCCTGCCAGCCTGCAGGGTGAACATGGAGATCAGATGGAGGAATTTATATGAAAATGCCTCTTAAATCAGGAAACAGCATCAAACGTGAGTTGTCTAATTGGAGAATTATGGGAAGTCGTTTGCTCTTTTCTAGCTTTATCACCGCTCGTGTCCCATTAGTTGTACAGTTTTAGCACAAAGAAATGTACATTGATATTGACACCTTTCCAGTCATCACAATTGTTAGATCTTAGTCACTGCAAGTTAGAAGCTGAGATCATGTCTCTCCTAGCTAAAAGCACTCCTACACCAGCATCTCCCCAAAAGAAAGCAAAATGGACTTATTATACCATCAAAGTAGAGGTAGAGTTAATAAGGTTGCTAACCAACCTGCCTTGGAACTGAGTGGCAGCTTGTGTGACAGACGTCTCTCATTTGGTGTCTACTATGGAGCTTCCCAGGTCAGTACAAACTTATTGGAATCGAGGAAAGTGACTTTATTTTATTTTTTACTCTAAAAGAAGATTTTGACTAGTTCTTTTTATCACATTGGAAATGTGTTTTTAGGTGTATTAATCAAGCTGACAGAATGCTTAGAGAAATAATAAAATACTTTAAAATGCATTTCTCCGTTAGCAAGAGACAGTAAGAATTGTCAGGCTCACCAGGCTAACTATGGTGGCATTTCCTGTATCATTTGTTATTTGATTCAGAGATTTATTTCTCTCTCCACTTAAACTTCCACCAAAAATCAGCACCATCGCTGTTGGTCTCCCCGTAAATCCTTGTAGTTTATTCTGAAGGTTATTGCACGAGGTTGGCTTGAGATAGGCAGATATCATGGGCCAACTTAAAACAGAGAATAGAAAATCCTATCATTCTTTCATTTTGTGTGAAATCTTTTCCCAAAGTATCTTTCTTTCTCTTGATTCTTCTTTCATGTTAATGACAAACACCAGACATAAGCAAAGGGGTGAAAATAATAAATTGAAAGTCATTATCCAGCTTCAGTGGGAAGCTGGATATTTCTTTCGTCTGTTTTCTTTTTCTTGTCTATTTTAGGGAAAACCTCGGACATCGTGTCACTTTTTCCCTACATAAGTTGAGGATACATCTCTGAAAAAAAAAAAAAATGAGTGTTTTCTTCCAGAATCATAATACCATCATACCAAGTGCAAATAACAATAAGTCCATGGTGGGAAGCCTGGGTGACTCAGTTGGTTAATTGACTTCCGGTTCGGGTCATGATCTTGGGGTTCATGAGTTCTAGCCCCAAATTGGGCTCTGCACTGACAGCACAGAGCCTGCTTGGGATTCTCTGTCTCCTCTCTCTCTGCTCCTCCCCAGCTCATACTCTCTCCCTCTCTTTCAAAAATAAATAAACTTAAAAAAAAAAAAAAAAGCCCTTGGTATCTCAATGCTTCCATTTCCTGATGATCTCAAAAATGCCATCTTAAAGATACTGGTTTGAATCAGGGTGCTATTGAAGCACACACATTCCTGTTTGTTGTTATATCACAGACAACAATTCCCTACCAACTTCATTTTGTTTTCTTCATGTCATTGACTTATCAAGAAACTAGGTCAGTTGTCTTGAAGAATGTCTCACGTTCTGGATTTGTCTGTTTGTGGGATTGTGTCTCTATTCATTCTATTTCATGTCAATTCAGCATGTTCCCTTTCACTCACTGGGAACAACTTCACCTTGGCTTTTTGTCCTTTTGACCCAGGACCATCAGTCTTTTATAGTTTCCGAGTTTCTAGTACAGTTCTATGTACAAGCCCATCCAGTATTCCGGACCCGGAGTCACGCATTCTTCCAAGGAGCCCTACTTTCTTTGTGGAGAGTGGTATTTTGAAATCACAGTCTAAATACTTGGGATGCCCATCATTTCTAGACCATCATTGTTTCCGGGCTGTTTCTTCAATACATGTTAGAGGTAGAAAATACTTTTTTTTAATTAAAAAAATACCCTAAATTCATACATTATTTCCAGATCAAATGTAGCCCTACAGAATTTTTAACTTCTCTGGTACTATATTTGTATTTATTTTATTTTTCACTGAAAAATAAAGTTTTGTTTGGTTCTTAACAAAACTTATTTCATTTTAATGTATATATATATATATAATATATAGTATATATAAAATATTATATAAAATAATTTAAAAATAATACACTAATATTACAATTCATACTAAGAATGTTAAATGAAGCCTTTAAAACTTGCATTGTCTTGGGGTGCCTGGGCGGTTTAGTCGATTAAATGTCCAACTCTTGATTTTGGCTCAGGTCATGATCTCAGGATTGTGAGATCCAGTTCTGGCTTGGACTCTGTGTTGGGCATGGAGTCTGATTAAGATTCTCTCTCTCTCCCTCTCCCTCTCTGTCTTTCCCCCCACCCTGCTCGTGCTCATGCTCTCTCCCTCTCTCCAAAAAAACAAAAATGTAAAATAAATACATTAAATTAATTAATTAAATTTTCATTGTCTTAACTTTGTATTACATTAAGGATGTACAATCAAAGAATGAAAAGTAAAAGTAAAGTTGCTTAAGGTTTTTTTTCTATGTGATCGTAGTCTAACTTTTTATATATAACTTGGCTCATTTGTTTCAGAACCTTTTTAATGTCAATGGATTTTTAACATTTCATTTTTGAATACATCGCATGTATATATCTCCATGTACCACTTATATTGTTTTTATATGCATAACGTGTTTCCAGAGAAATGTCACATGCATCTTCTTCCCCTGTGCCCCACGCCTTCCTCCTTCTACAATTACCATGTTTATTAGCTTTTGGTTTAACCTTTTGGTGTTTATTTTCACACGTGCAAGCCAGTCCTCGTGTGTATCTGTATCCTTGCCCTATCTTGCATGAAGAGTGGCATATTATACCCATTATTCTACACTTTGAGAGTATATTGTGGAGATCATTCCCCATCAGTGTCGACAGGTATTCATCACTCCATGAACCTGCCGGTGGCACTCCTTTGTGTGGATGAGCCAGCACAAAGGATGAGACTGGGATCTTATCCAGTATCAAGCTTTACTAATCATTTCAGGGATTCAAATGACCAAAGGACACTGGTAATGTAAGGAGAAATCCAGGATAGCCCATGTGACTCCTCAGGTCCTTTTTCATACCGGCTCTATCCCCTTTGACCCAGAGTGATAGTTGAGGTTTCTAATGAGATTTGCAAGTCCCTCATGTAGGAGGAGGCATTTGATTTTGCAACATGTCTAGTTTTATGCCTAAGAAATGTGACCTTCTCCAAAGAGTCATAACTCATCCATCTATGGATTGAAGATTTGTTTATTGTAACATCTTGAACCAGGGCTTTCCTGCTCGACACATTCCATTGATGAGGACTCTCTTCCTAGCGAAAGAAAAACTAATTAATTAATCTGTTTGCCCGGTGATCTAGTTAATATGTTTACACAGAACCTAAACCAGGTCACTTACCTACTTCCCTCAACCCCAGTATCTCCTTGGTATTCAGGGGAAAATGGATCACAAGCAACTTGCTTCAACTCCTTCTTTGCCAGTACTCTGTGGGTGGACCTTCAGGCTATTTCCAGTCTTTTGCTCTTCCAAAAGAACTCTGTAATGAATAACCCTGTGCACACTTGTGCTTTTGCCAGATTATCTTAGGGATTAGATTCCCAAGGACAATCAAAGGGTAAATTTATACGGAATTTTGCTAATTTTGCCAAGTTTCACTCTCTCGACTTTTGACAGTTTGCACTCCCACTAGCAATGCAGGAGAGTGATTATTTCCCCAGTGCCTCATCAACAGAACATGCTGTCAAACTTGAGATTTTTGCCAGTCTGATAGGTGAGAAATGGTATCTCAGTGCCCATTTAATTTGCATTTATCCTGCATCATTTTCCCATACGAGTAAAGAACAGGTTAAGATCTTTGCTGTCAACTACATGAAGCAAGAGCACTTTGGGCAAGAGCTTCTTCTCAGATGATTAAGGATTCACTGATCAACAGGATTTGGCAGTTGAGACATTTTCTGTGTGGTTCTGTCATACACATTTTTATGACCTTAACCTTTCCCTCCTTACTTGAATAATGATCTAAAGAAACAGCTACTGTGTACCAAGCACTATGTTAAATAATTTCTAGTCCATATAGCAACCACACAGACCAGAGATTGGCAAATGGTTACTATAAAGGACACATAGTAAATATTGCAGATTTTACAGGCCATACAGTTTCTGTTACCTCTCAATTTTGCCTTCTAGCAGAAAGCAGCCGCAGACAGTGATTATGGCTATATTCCAATAATACTTTATTGATAAAAACAGGCAACTGGCCTTTATTTATTGACACCCCCCCCCCACCATAGACTGTGGTTGACATCTCACAGGTAAAGAAACTCAAAGATATCTAGTAATCTACCCATATAGTCATGGCCATTGACTTGCATTAGTACTCACCTGTATTCATTTCCAGGTTTGCCTGGTTCCAAGGATGAAGATTTTTACACCAAAACACCCTAAATTCTTCATTATAGGTCTCTTTTGTGTTGTGTTGTTTTATTTTCCATGTCCTTATAGCTCTGGGGATATAATCTCCAGTCACCATCTTATTGGATATTCTTATCTGAATAAAACCAGGCAGTATAAAGTTCATGCTGCAATGCCTCCCTAAAATTGTTATACTTCCAAACAAATGTGCAGATAAAAATATTGTTAAGGAATATATCAAGTGCGATACTTTATTGTTTAACGTGTAATCTCAGCTGGGTGATCATCCTGATCTTTAGATGTCACCTTAAAATGCCATCTTGTGTTTTCCTATGTTATCCTATGTTTTCTCATTTATGCACAGGGAGTATTCTCTGCATTGCAGGAAGCATTTAAAAAATTTTTAATGTTTTATTTATTCATGAGAGAGAGAGAGACAGAGTGCGAGCTGCGGAGGGGCAGAGAGAGAGGGAGACACAGAATCTGAAGCAGGCTCTGAGCTGTGAGCACAGAGCCCGACACAGGGCTTGAACTCGTGAACCCTGAGATCATGACCTGAGCCGAAGTTGGACGCTTTACTGACTGAGCCACCCAGGCACCCCGCATCAAGCATTTTAAAATATAGGACAAATATTGATTTTGGAGGTTATTGTGCATTTACAGTTGCAAAGACTGTCGAGCAGTGCTGTTAAATGTGGCTGTGCTTTTTTCTTCTGGAGTTTAACCTCTTCTTTCTCTTAAAGGTAATTCCAATTATATCTTAAATGAAGCGATCTGGTTCTTTAGAGAAATTGTGTAGAGATATTGATCTTTTCATCGCTGTGTCCTTTGAAGTTTGTCCATCAATCTATTTGCTAGCAGATTATTTTAAAGTGGCCACATCTAAAGAAAAGAAGTGACTAAGTCAGCTAAAGCTTCAAAGTTTTCTCCAATAAGAAAGCAAAGACTCCCTTTGTTGTACATTTTGTAACCGAAAGCAAGACCTAAGGGATCTGCCCTGCCTGCTCTCCTTGCAGGAACACTTGCCTGTGAGATGGTGTTTAGCCATTTCCTTTCTGGAATCTGTGTGATTATATACATTATCTCAGAGTAAATACACATCGTCACAGTTTATGTGGCTGAATTCGCGACAATGTGTTTTTTCACCTTGCAGACAGCCACATTGCCCCTCTGTGGAGGATATCAAGAGTTTATTTTAGGATTTCAGCATAGGAGTGTGTTGAAATGTACAAGAGGTATAGGTTCATATGTCTTGGATCTGACCTTCCTTACCGCCTTCTCAGCCCTACTACAATATTGATATTTACATAACAAAAGCAGACATAGGGTTTTTTGTTGTTATTATAAAAAAAAAAATCTGTGCCTAACAGTTTGACTTCAATCTGAAGCTCAGCTTCCTGTGCAGATCGTCTAAATTAATGATTGTAAATGTTTCCAAATCACAGTCCTTCATTAATCTCTGTTCAAGTGATGCATATGTGTGGGGCTTTGGAAATTCACTGATACTCCACATGTTCTAAGCAAATGTATCAGCTAGGGAATGGCCCACATTTTCAGGGGCTTACTCCAACAAATGTTTCTTTCTTACTCAGGCAAAGTCTAATGAGCAGGCCAGATTGATCTAGAGGGCAGCTTGCCTTGTACATGGCCTGCCGTTCTCCGGCTTCAACCTTGTGGCACTTATGCCTCAACAGGACGCTTCTGAGTTTGCTTAAGCCTGGAAGGAGAGCTTGCAGCAATGCAAACTGGCCCTTAAATGTTTCCACCTGGAAGTGGCATTTGTCACTGTGACTCACAGTTTGGGGCCCAAAGAGAATCACCTTGCTAATAATTTAGGGGGAAGAAGAGGTGTCACCGTGACAGAGGTAGAAGGCACTCGTAATATCTGTCACAATAAGCCCTGAGCAAGGTCTGAAATGGCTTTCTCTTTCCAAAGCTGCACTTTTCATCTGAGAAAAAAAAAAAAAAAAAAAACTTTTTTAGCAAGTAAATAGGTTCCTGCAGAGTAACTTGCCAAAAGAAATAAAAGTTCCTACTTTCTGGGAAGTCTTATTGCTGCCTATTTTAAAATAACAATCTTGTACTGATATTCCACCCTTTTTTTTTTTTTTTACTTAAAAAGCAGAGAGCCTATTCTTAATGAATCTGTATAATCAGCACGGTACCTCAAATTAGATTATTAGTAACAGTATTGCATGTGACTTTATTTGATGCTCTACTTGAATTGTGGAATGAAGTATCTTTCCCCTTCAAAGATTATTTTAAAATATAAATCACCGTAAAAGAGCCTGCTGTGATGAAACGCAAATATTCCAAGGATTTTTTTTTTTTTTTGCCAATGTAGACATAATTCAAAGAACATGGCTTTGTCTTCGGGGGGTTCACCAGCCTTCCACAGCCTGTCTGTTGTCAGGCTCCTCCCTCGCATCTAGCCCGTGAAGACCATCTACCCACCATTCTGATTTTAAATATTATTGTTTTTGCAAAACCTTACCTGATGGCTTCCTCCCAGGGCCCCACCTCTTCCATCATACCTCATGCATTCTTCTACGCTGCCATATTAGTGCCATACCTTATTGGATGAAATGTGGGCATAGTTGATCAGTTACCTCATATGGTGTGATACATGGACACTTTGTATTGAACCTTACTTCCTGTGTTTCTCTCCCTTTGGACCTTGAAGTCTGTGAGTGTGTGAGGGATGGAACTGCCTTGATACCCTGGTGCCCAGGACACTCTCGCAGTGTGCTAGCTCAGCAGACGCGTGTTGCGTGTTGAGTACAGAACTGAGTCCTCTGTGGCGAGGAGCTCAGGGGTTGGGTGGAAAGGGACTGTACAAGAGTGCGCTTCTTAGGAGGCAGGAGAGCAGGGTCCCAGCATCTCCTTTTTCCTGCACTGTGGTGGCCTGTAGGAGGAGCCTGCAGCCGGAGCCAGCTCATCCCTGAGAGCATTGGGAGGAGGATGTGGCTTTATTCTCTGTGTCAGTGTGAGCAATTACTTAATTCGCTGACCTTCGTATTAACACGGAGCATCCCGAGTCTCTCTTCTCAAACTACTGAGTCTCATGCGCCGGGTTTGGCACCCCGCTGCCTCCCAGCATAAGATTCCCTCTGACAGGACTGAGAGCTCCACCAAGGCAGGAGCTGTGTCTGTCTTGTTAACCGAGACACCTGGCATCTAACTCACTTTGTGAAGTGGTTGGATAAAGGAAGATAGGAGTGAGGACCTGATTCTGGCCACAGAACCAGGGGAGGGCTTAGCAGACTCTTTGTACCGCGTTTCATTAGCTTTCCCCCATCCCTGCCTCTGGTGCCTTTCAGGACACTCACGGTTGTTTGTGCCCAGCCCCCACCTCCTCCCAGAACCTTCCCCTCGCCCCACTGAGCACCACCCTCAGGGTCCTCTCCTGTCCTCTCAACCCCTCCTGCTCTTCTGTTAGAACAAAGCCACCAGGTATGTTCATAATCTTATATGTACTTATCAGTGCATATCAGGTCAGACTAGACCTATCCTTCTGAGGGCAGGACCTCTGTCTCACCATCTTATGGCCTCTAGTGCTGGCCCACACATTGGCAAATACAGGCATTTAATAAGTGTTCGATAAATGGCCGTGCAAATAAATATTAGTATGGCATTTCTCTGTTGGCCCAGCCCCGTGGAATCTGCTTGTCCTGATAAATTTTAGTTTCTTTTGGCTTCGGAGAATTAACTGATTCCTTGAGAAATTTAAGGCAAATTTTCAAATTCCTTTCAATCCTCCCGCTTTATGTGTAACTCACTAGCTGTGCTATTGAAATTAATGCTGTTTCTGCAGATAATGCTCTATAAAATGTGGAAAATAATGGAAAGGTGCACTCCAATGATCGATTTATGATGTGCTTTTCCATGTGGAAACTTGCATCCAAGAAATGTGATGGTTAAGGGAAATCAATTTTGACAGAAACAAAGATATCAATGTCTAGAGTCACTATTTATGTTTCTTAATTGTTTAAGGTCATGTCTGTGGGATAAAATGGATGATTTTGAATACCTATTCATTTAGATCAAGACAAGTATTTCCTTATATTGCCTTTCAGAGAAGCCTACAGAAAGGAAAACACATTAAATTCAAATCACAGCATTGTTATAGTCTTGTGGTCTATGGAGTAAATCAAGGGAAATCATAGCTGGGCTTTAGCAATGTGTTTTCACACTCACAGCATTTAAGCCAATGGTATTTTTGCATATAGATGTAGGTGCACAATAGATGTTTCTCAATTAAATGATTTGCCCTGTTTTGGTTTTCTGAAAGATGAGCTACTAAATTCTTGAATTCCTTTAGACCCCATGTAAATATTCCTGGAAGCTTTAGCAAGCTGTTTTGAAATTACGATATAAAATATTTGTCAAAGTAATTTCTTAATGTTTTTTATTTATTTTGAGAGAGAGAAAAAGCAGGAGTGGGGGAGCGGCAGAAAGAGGGAGAGAGAGAATCCCATGTGAGCTCTGCGCTGTCTGCACAGAGCCCTACACGGGGCTCGGTCTCACGAACCATGAGATCATGACCTGAGCCAAAATCAAGAAGCTGGACGCTTAACCAACTGAGCCACATAGGCACCCTGCCAAAGTCATTTATACGCAGGAAATGACTAGATGAAAAAGATGTGTCTGTATTTTGGTATTTAAAATTAAGCCCAACATATGCATTTATTCATTTATTTGACAATTTGAACATTTTCAAACCTCTGCTTTATGTCCACCTCTGGGATAGATTTGGGTTTTCAGAGGAACGTGACAGGGTAAGGGAGTTAGATTTTTCAAAGACCTATCGAATGGTGGCCTCTCTGAGAAACACTTTGCGTATCTGATTTATTGAATTCTTACAACATTCAGGAGTTGGATTCTACTGACTTATGCTAGGCTAGCTAACAACCTCATATCCCAGTGACTTACAAGACCAAGGGTTTATTTCTTGCTTATATTAGGTGTTGGTTTCAGAGGCTGTGGACCAACTGTGGCTCTTCTCCAAAAGCCTTTTTCATTCTGGGATCCAGGCTGAAACCAAGCCTTCATTTGGCACATGCCCTTCTTGTGGCTGGGGAAAATAGCTATGGCCAAGGCAAGCGGTGGCTCTTCCAGTGTTTGCTCAAATGGGAGATGAGCCACTTCCGCTTACTTTTAGTTGCTCAGGCAGGTCCCGTGGCCAAGTGACAGTCTGTAGGCAAAGCAGCACACTCCTCCTGCAGAGGTGCACTATAAGTCACACGGGAATGGTCAGGAGTGTATACTACTGTTTCAGGAAAGGAGAGTGTCTCGTTGGAAGAAGTTATATAATCTACCAGAGTATGCCACCCGCATTTAGTAAATGAGCAAAGCAACATCAGAGTGGTTAAGTAATTTGCTCAAGACCACACAGCTAGTGAGTGTCAAAGAGAAGATATGAACTCACTTTTATGTGACTCTACCTTCGGTACTTTCACAGTCTACTGTGCCAGCATTTATGATGCCTCATGCTGACAAGCATTGGTTGAACACACATTATTCTTGCTGCGCTGAGGGCTGGGGGGGAGGGGATGGAAAGACACGGTCTTGGTCTTCTAGAAGACACCAATATGTAAATATAAACTATGACGCAGCGATTATGTGCTACTGTTTAGTGCAGCCGTTTGAAAATGTGTTTGAGGGGCTACTATGTACCAGGTATGACCATAATGATGCAAATAATACAGAATGGAGTAGAGACAAATGGGGCAATGTCCCTGCTTGCGGGGGCACGAGCAGAGGCCTGGCTGCCTAGTTGAGAGGCAGGGAAGAGTGGTTTCTGAAACGTCACTGCAGCAACTGCCCCGGCGGGGTTTACAAGGGTGATTTTTTTGGAGACCAACCATCAGATGTTAGAGACAGAGCACAAGGGGCACAAATGAAGACAGAAATGAAACTGAGGGCGGGTGGGAAACCCATCAGGATAATCTTTGACAGCGTTGGGAGCCACTGAAGAGTGTGAAACCCAGGGAAGGTACTGTTAGATGTACTTCTAGAAGGATCCCGTGGGCAGTGACATGGACCAGAGGGTAGCTTAGGCGAGCAAGATGAACTGGAAAACACTGCAGTAGTTCAGGGGAGCGATTACTCCTGCCTGAACTAAGGCAGGGGCAACTGAATATGATAGAGAGGATGTGTGCCAAATGTGTTTTAGGCTTTAAAATGGGAAGTTACAACTCAGTGGGTGATTGGATGTGGTGTGTGAGAGAAGAATTCTGAAATGGGCCACGTCCAGTTGGCTGATTCCACTCTCTGGCTGCTGTCTCTCCATCTAGTGCCTGCAACACTCTGCTTCTCTGCCCTGGGGCTTTCTCTAGCCTTTAGGAAATTTGCTCCATCCACAGGCAGGGCAGCCCGGAAGGGCCTGCAGTGAAAGGCCAGGAAGCATCGGTGAGCAGAAGAAATAAGTGGATATAGGGATATAGGTGCTGCAGCTGCCGTGGAGAATCCAGAGGGCATCGCTTGGAGTGTGCAAAAGCTTCCTAGAAGCCGCTTACAGCAGTGACCTGTCAACGGCACACCCTTGTGGGCTTCTCTTTCTCCATCCATCGCTGTCACATTCTTGCAATTTCCAGAAGACTTCCCAAATAAACCACCTGCACCCAGGGCTTCCACTCCAGGTGGGCTTTTGGAAGACCTGAAATAAGATACCAGTGCTAAACTATCTTAATTGACACTAAACTAAAAAAAAAACTTAGATTCCAATTTTATCTTTGGTATTGATTTATTCTGTGAGTACGAAATAGCACTATTATTCTTTGTAATAGTATGTAAAAAATTTTTTAATGTTTATTTATTTTACGAGAGAGAGACAGGGCAACTGGGGGCGGGACAGAGAGAAGGAGACACAGAATCCGAAGCAGGCTCCAGGCTCTGAGCTGTCAGCACAGAGCCCAGTGCGGGCTTTGAATACACGAACCGTGAGATCATGACCTGAGCCTAAGTCGGATGCTCAACCGACTGAACCACCCCAGCACCCCTGTCATATTATTATTTTAATGAAAAAATTATGAACCTTTAGCAATCTTTGGTTTAAATTTTTGGGGGACATAGGTGGTGACATGTCATAGATTGCTAGAAAATCTGCTGAAAGTAATAGGCTTTCCAGAAAAATTCTCATACTCACATAAACAGAACATTTTACATGCTGAAGATTCAGGGGATTCAAAGAGCCTTAGAAGCACAACGCAGTAAATGAACCTCAGTTAAAAAGCCCTGTTTTAGATGAAGACATCATTGTATTTCTTTCTCAGTGTATAGAATCTGCAAATGTTTATTCTCCTCCCTCAATTACCCCGAGGTACATGGCCAATAGGAGTTAAATTGGGGTCCTAGAATCATGCCGTTTGAGACTCCAGAGACCCCAGAGGACCCTTCTTCCTTCTTGTGCACATGGTTACATTTAGGCGTAGAGAAATTAAGCAGGAGAGCTAGAAATCGGCTTTTAAACTCAAGATTGGTCAAAGCGCAGATCTGTGTGCCGATCCAGATCATTTCATAAAACTCCGTGAAATGGAATTTTATTACTAATGAAATTATTTTGCCACCATTTAGTAAGGCTAATTATGTCATCATTCAGCCAAGTAATAATATTCAGCCAAGCGCTGTAGACATCACTGTGTGTGCATCACCTGCACACAGTCTCCTGCAGTGGCTGATAGCACCAAGCCAGTTTATGCATATAGAAACCAAGGCGCAGAGCCCCTCCCCTCAGTGGCCACGTGGCTCGGAAGCAGTAGACAATGGATTTAATCTCTGAACACCACCACTCAACCTGCTTTCTTGCTTTAGGCCTCAATGACAGTTGCCAAAAATAACTCTATTGACCTTTACTCTTCATGTGCCCTGCTGGATGGGTGCACGTGTGTGTGTGTGTGTGTGTGTGTGTGTGGTGTGTGCGTGCATGTGCGTGTGTGTGCATGTGTGCAAGCATGTATTAAGAAAAGCAAGTGACTTACCTTTCCTGCTTCAGACCCACCTACCGCTGATACACAGTCCAGAATTCTTACCACACCATTAGAAGGGCTAAACCAAGAGCCCCAGGGCTCAAAGAAGGGCCGTCACGATGAAACATTCACGGCAATCTATTGATATACTCCGCATATAGAATAAAACAAACAGCTAGGCTCCTTTTGCCTGGAAACAATGTGGCAAGCGTGGAAAAAACACCAGAGAATCAGAGAGGTTGATTCTCCCTGCGTCTCACCATCAATCTCCGACATTGGCCGAGGTTTCGTTAAAGTCGCAGGATATCAGTTCTCTCAGATGAGGGTAGTATGCATATGTCAAATAGTCTCTGTCAGTAACAGTTTTGTTTAATAAATATTTTCTAACCCTCCCTTTATCCTTTCCTTTCAAAAATTTATCTTTAAAGAATCAAGCACAGGACTAAGTAAGGATATTGTTTTGGGGAGCCTGGGTCGCTCAGTCAGTTAAGTGTCCAACTTTTGATCTCGGCTCACGTCATGATCCCAAGGTCGCGGGATCGAGCCTCACGTTGGAGTCTGTGCTGACAGAGCGGAGCCTGCTTGGGATTCTCTGTCTCCCTCTCTCTCTGTGCCCCTCCCCCATTCACTCACATGCTCGTGCGCTCTCTCTCTCTCTCTCTCTCAAAATAAATAAACAAAACAAGAAATATTATTTTCTATAACCATGTAACCCGGGAACTCAGATTTATTGCCAGTGGCTGACTGAAACACTCAACTTAAAAGTTTTTAGGCAAAAATGAGTGCCATTGGCGGGCAGAGATATCTGCCCTGGGTGTGGAGGGGGACTAGAAGCACACCTGCCTCTGTTTCCCATTCCCAAGGGGACTGTGGACTGTGCCAGGGTGACCATCCTCACACCCCCAGCCTGGCTTAGCAGGATGTTACTATTTGGGATCAGAATGTGTACATCAGAGATTTGCAAGGCCGTGGTGAGTAGCAGTCCCCCTAGGCACCTTGAGAGAAGACCACTATGTTCTAAGACCGACTGAATAATTTTATCTTAGTCTAAAGTCCTGTAAGATGAGGGAACTCAGTCTTAGCTTTTCTTTAAACTCCCTGTCATGAGATAGCCACATTTCAGCATAAGATAGTAGATAGAGGTCCCATTCATTCTTGTTATAAGCACTTACTCAGTGTTGCCTCAGCCCATTCAAGCTACTGTCACAGAATCCTGCAGACTGGGTGGCTTAAGCAACAAACTTTTATTTCTCATGGTTCTGGGGGCTGGGAAGACCAAAATCATGACGCCGGCAGATTCAATATCTGTCAGAAGAATTGCTTCCTGGTTCAGAGACAGCATTTTTTTTCACTGTGTCCTCACATGGCACAAAGAGAGCAGGAGAGCTCGCTGGGGACTCTTTCATTAGGGTATTAATCCCATTCATGGGGGCTCTGCACTCATGACCTCATCACCTCCCAAAGGCACCCCTTTTAATACCATCACATTGCTGGTTAGGATCTCATATGAATTTTGAGAGGACACAGACATTCAGTGCATAACAAGTGCCTGTAATTCCCACACAATTGGAAGAAATGCCAGAAGATCTTAACATCTGAGGCTTTACGTCTCTATAACATATCGTTACATATATATAACATATGACATATAGTTACATATAGTTATATATAACATGTAACATATAGAAATGCATTAACATTTCTTTTGCAATTGATCAGATTTGCTGTTTTCTTTGATCTGCCAAAATATCTTGTGTATACTTGAAACAAATTAAAAGCCACAGACTAATATATGTACAGAGGTGTGTGTGTATGTCTGTATATCACGAAAGTAGGTGATTTGCATTTCTTACGTTGTTGAAAGCTTTACCATAGGAATTTGGCTCACAACTTAGAAAATGACTTTAAATTCAAGTATAGTGACATCAGTCAGTAAGTATTTGGTGAACAGATCTATTTTTCTTCTAGAAAAAAAAAAGATGTAATCCTTCACATTGAAATTTATCTCTCTCTTAAAATATGGCTGGAAAAAAAAGATTTTCTGATTTGTAATCCCCATCTTCACTAAATCAGGTCATTGTGACTAATATAAACAGTCTGAGTTAATGAGTGATAAAGATCAGGTCCTATGGAAAATGATGCAGTCTTGAACTAAAAACCTAAATTCTCAGGTGGTTACCTTGGCACCTTGTTCCATACAAAATTAGAGGTACCAGAAGGAATGTTTTAGATTTCATTAGTAACATGAACAAATGAACTGTGTAATATATCACTTAAAGGTTTCAAGTCTTGGTGTAGACAGCATGATGAATAATAGACAGGAAATTTGTGCTGTTTGATATGGACGTAGAATTTGGATGTTGAGTCTATAAAATGGAATGTTTTGGAGACTTATGCTAATAGTCCGATACAGGCATGGGGTTCAGATTTCTTCTTTGCTCTACGTCTTACTTGCAATTCTGAAATTAGCTCTTTCATAGCTCAAACTACTCTGAAATGTCTTTTCCAGTTAAACACCTTAGCTAGAGGCCAAGCCATTATTGCTTGTGGAAAGTTGCAGTTTGTGTTAAGTGTATGTCATAGGAACTGTTTGAGTGTTCCATCGGACCCTTAGAAATGCATCATCCTGGATGACCAAAGTGGAAACAGTTCCTTCTGACTCTTCTTTTTCCTGATCTATCTTTACACATGCCCATAGGCACATAAATGCGTCTGCACACAAGATACGTGAAGTGGCACACAGTTACAGTTTTGCACCATTTTCTATAGCTTGGTCATTTCATTTCCATAGTGACCTGTGTGTGAGTGAAGAGTGAAGTAACTTCTTTTCACACGAGCAAGTGGCAGCTAGGTCTCTCTGATCGTCAAGCCTGCATACTTCTTTGCTTTGCTAACCTCTCAGATGTGAATCCGGGTGGAACCCGTCAGGGGGAATCCCGCCGCCAGAGTGATGATGGTGTGAATGTCACTGGTTGTGTTCTTTACGCTTTCCTGCCCTCAAGTGATTGCATCCCTCTTCTCGCCTCACTCCTGCACTGCACGGATTTACACACGTTCAAGGAACACTTCCCAACATCTGAAAAGGCTCTGAGGTTCATTCCCTCCTTGCCATACACTTCCTATTGTCATTACTTCGGTTTAGGCCCACCTTACTCCTCCTTGGGAATGTGAAATGACCTTCTGTCTTACCTTCCTGCCCTGTTCCAATTTTTCCATATCCCCTTGCTTCAAGACAGGAAAACTAAGTTGTTTTTACTAAAACAGATACAATGAAATTATTCGTTTGCCCACTGAATTAATGTCTCCCCTCAACCTTAATTTTCTACATTTTCCCAAATTGGGGACCCACCCACATTTCCAGATTGTCTCCCACTGCTTCCTTCTACACACATAACTCAGGTTTTCTGAAGATTGGAGTCAGAATCCGCCCCATACTTTCTAGACTCTGTTTCTATCTGGAACACCCTTTGCTTCGTGCTTTGTTGTCAAAATCTTGCCATCTCGGAGACATTTCCCTTATGTCACCTCACCTCTTTCTGGACAGCCCCCCCCCCCCGCCCCCCGTTCTGAGTTTCCATGTGATCTAGTTTCTCTTCATAAAACTTTTACTTCAGAGAGCATCCTTGCCAAACAGACAACCATATTCATGGCTGAGTGCTCAGCCGGATACCAAATGCAAAGCAGATACAAAATAATATTTGTTGCACTGAATCTCAGAGACAATTGGTAAGCTAGAACTTTATCTAAATCAATGTTTCCTCTGCATAATTAACAAGAATTTGCAGTGTTTGCATCTGCCCATGTGAATATCATTTTACAGCAGGGAAAGCTTTAAAGACAGAGTATTAGGGGCACCTGGTGGCTCATTCGGTTAGATTTCCTTTCATGATCTCAGGCTCCGTGAGTTCAAGCCCCATGTCAGGCTCTGTGCTGACAGCTCAGAGCCTGGAGCCTGCTTCAGATTCTGCGTCTCCCTCTCTCTGCCCCTCCTCTGCTCATGCTCTTTCTCTCAAAAATAAATAAACATTTAAAAATATAAATAAATGAATACGGACTATTATATGAAGATGTGTCATCTGCTCTTCCAGTGGAGAAGGAAAAGTACTTTAGAAATCCTTAAGTCATTGTATTACCAAAAGAGTTAGTTGCGGTCCTTATTTCAGAAGGATCATATAAAATAATTACAATTTGTTGTCAGCACAGATTGTATTTTCCTTTGACTCTAAGAGTATGGTCTCGTACGTTGAAACATATGTTTAAAGCCATTGGAAATGGGAAAAATCATGAATATTTGTGCCTGTCAATGGTCATGGCTATAGGAAGGAGCAGCACTATTTGGTATTTTTAGTTTTTCACATGACGGTCTTCGGACTTGGGAATCAATACTGCATCACTCCGTTGCGGCAATGAGAGGCTGAGCGATTTTTTCTTGTGCAGAAATTGTGTTGAAGGCCATTACCTGAGAAGGAAATAGTTCTGGACCTCTACCCCCACAACTCTTAATGGTACAGTCGGTGGTGAGGAGAAACAGACTCACAAACCTGCTCTTCAAACAAGAGATGGAAACAGGCAGTGACAAACTCCCACAGTGGAGCAGTTAACCAACATCATGCATTTCTGCCCTAATCTCATAAGCTGTGAACAATAAAAAGCCTGGGAGCATATTATTCACAAAGCAAATGGAGAATGCTGAACAATGAACAAGTCAGTAGCACAGAGAAGTATCGACATTAAATGAGAGAAGTCAGGGCTGCCTGGGTGACTCGGTCAGTTAAGCATCCGGCTTGGGCTCAGGTCATGATCTTACGGTACGTGAGTTCAAGCCCCACCTCAGGCTCTCTGTTGACAGCTCAGAGCCTGGAGCCTGCTTCAGATTCTGTGTCTCCCTCTCTCTCTGCCCCTCCCCCGCTTGTGCTCTATTTCCCTCTCTCAAAAATAAATAAATGTTAATTTTTTTAAAGAAATGAGACAAGTCAGAGAAGCCACAGAGATGGCTCCAAATGGATTCTACTGGATGCTGTTCGTTGACCTGTTTCTCATAAACAGAGAGAAAATTGTTTTCACCTGGTCATCATGAAAACTGTTAGGGTTTGAAATCTTCTCTGCACTCTGATCTGACTAGTGAAATGTATTTACTTAGAAATCCACACAGATACTTGAATTCCGCACTGGAATGAATACCATTTCAGGGAATGTGCGTCTTTTGTATCAGAACACTAATGGATGTAGGCCATTGTCCGGAGGAATAGGATGTCCTTGTCCCTAGAAATCCCAAACCAAATGCTCAGGCTTTTCCCTCAATTATTGGGTAGTCGCCAGCACTTTCCAGGAAACAGGTGCCTAACTTCTTGAAGGAAAATGACTGTGAGGTGTGAATGCCATTCTGCTCGGCTCATCCATTGTTACTGGGATACATCTGCTGAGTGGTTGAGTGATTCGTGTTGGTCTCCACCTCTTCCACCGAAGGGATGCTCGGATGGTTTACAAATTATCCACACATTTGCTCTGAGTTACTATTAGGGCAGAAAAATATAAAAGCCAAAACAAGCAAACAAACAAAAAACAAAGACCCAGGCCATCTGTTGCAGAGAGCCGTCAGGTAGAGATAAAACCCGTGTGGCAAAGCGAGTGTACTCATTCCAGTGGGTAAGCTGAAGTTTGTTTCTGGCTCTGTCTGAATTAGGCACCCCATGGTCACCAGTCCCTCTCAGGCCCTGACACTGCCCACTATCTGACCAATAGCACCATTCCCCAAGCCATGTGTTCTGTTGGTGGCTCTGGTGTAGGGGCCAAGTAGTTTCCCAAGGTCATTGGCTTTCTCTACGAAGCAAGTCAGGAGTAGCCCAGTGCTGGTGACTAGGAAGCACCTGAAAGACAGACGTTCTCTGGGCAAATGATAGTCCATGAAGGCTGCGGGAGAGGAAGAACCAGGTCGAAGCATGAGCCAAATGTTTTTCTCTATTAGAGAATTTCTTCTTGGGGCGCCTGGGTGGCTCAGTCGGTTAAGTGTCTGACTTTGGCTCAAGTCGTGATCTCGCGGTTCGTGGTTTCGAGCCCTGTGTCAGGCTCTCTGCCCCTCTTGGCTCTCTCTCTCTATGTCTCTCAAAAATGAATAAACATTAAAAAAAAAAAGAATTTATTCTCAGTAAGGAAGGGATACTGAAATCTGTAGACACATAATATTAAAACACGCTCTAGAAGGACGCTCTAGAGCCATCACAGTGGCTAAGCACTCAAAAATACTGAATTGAAGTGCTTGTTGAATCGCATGGTAAAATGAGAACTTCATTACAGCATAAACAGTGAGCTGTTATTGAACATCCAGTCCCACCAAAGCTATCAACTCTAAAAAATGATGATTTCTTGTACAGTGTGATAAAGGCGTTAATTAAATAAATACTTCATACCCAGCCTTGAGGCAGGCATGAAGAGGGTAGGAAAGAAACATAAGAAATGGCCTCATTCTGAACTGTTCACTCATTCTCAAATAGCTGCCCCAAAGTTGACCGTTGGACAATATCAACAGGACAGCTTTTGCATTCATATCAAGGAATCCAAGTGGAGACACCATGGGTCTGGACTCAAAGCAAGAGACCCAACGTGGAACGCTGGTTACATCTTGATGAATCATGGGGGTTAGTTAGTAGTTGCAGGGGGTGAAGGGAGAGTCTGTGAGGGGCAGTGACAGCAACAAGGATGGGGTAGGTGTGACCTGTATGAGCACTGCTGAGAAGTCTGGCTTGGCTGGGGCAGAAGACTCGTATCCTGAAAACAGGAGAGAAGCACCCGGTGTTCAGATTTGTAGGTTTACAAATGGCCACAGGTCACTTGAAGAGTGTTGATTTTACTTATTTATAAGAATACTAAGTCTTTGTTTAGGAGAAAATCTCTCAATAACCTAGCTGTAATCCCATAAATCGGGGATTTGGTAATAGTTCTCGGACTGTTTGAACATAACTTCCCAGAATTTCGAGCAAAGGGATGCACAAAAGAAACCATTTCCTCTGCATCCAGCAGTGTTAATTTTATCCTTGCCATAAATTTTTCTATTAGGGAAACCCCCTGGGAGAAGCAGCCGATGAACAGCTTCTGTGGAAGTACAGTAGCAAAATGCCCAAGGACCTTTGGGACCATCTTTCTTGTTGAATGTTGAGATGTCACAGAGCAATGGCTACCATTCAGTACATTTTCTGTGTCATTCAGTTAACAGATTTACAGATGCAGCTGGTTTAAAAACTGCCAGTTGTACCGAGTGCTTGCTTGGTTTGGTTGCAGTGTTTCTTCCTTTCCTTTGTCTCAGATGTTGGTTTTCGTCTTAAGTCCTCATAGGTCATTCTAGATTGCCTTTGTCATTTCATACTGGATTAGTCCAGCTTGCTCTCACGCTCTCTGTCAGTCTCAATCTCTCTCTCCCTCCTCTTCTCTCTCTTATTGGGTTTACTGAGGTGTAATTTACATTCAGTGAGATTCACCACCCCCCCCCCCTTTCAGGGTATAGTTCTGTGACTTTCACAAACAGATACATCATGTACCCACCACCACATTCAAGATACAAAACATCTCCATCATCTCAGAAAAGTCTCCTAGTCAGCCCTCTCCCTGCTCAACTGCTGATCTGATTTTTCTTTCTGTGGTTTTATCTTTTCCACATTGGCCTATGAATGGACTCATGGAGCACGTGGCCTCCTGTGTCTGCTTCTTTCACTTAGCATAATGCTTTTTTTGGTTCATCCACAGAGTTGAAAGTATCTGTACTTCATTCTCTTTTATTGCTAATTGCATTCCATTGTATAGATCATTGCATAGATCAGAAGTATCTATTGACCAGTTGGTGGGTGTTTGGGTTGTTTTTAGTTTGGGGTGATTATGAATAAAGCTGTTAAAAACATTTGCATCTAGGTCTTTGTGTGACTATATATTTTTGCTTCTCTTATTCCGGGAGTCTCTAAATTGTCTATTTTGTCTTCAGTATGCCTGCCAGTTAATGAATTCTGCATTACTCAAAATGCTTACTGAACAAACTTTTGAAAACTAAATCACATTTTAACTGCATGGGGAAGTATATTTAGAGATACTCTTTGGCAATTCTATTTGCGGTAGACCAGCACACTCTAATCTTTGCTTTATAGATTTGTATTTTCATGTTTTTGAATCTATACGGGTACACTTTTTTGACAGTTAAAACTTCAGAGTTTCTTTCTTTTTTTTTTTTTAAACTCACGTGACTACCTGGAACAATTTTGACTTGTTTTACAGCTTAGTACTTCTAGTTTGCTTTAATTTGGTAGAGTACAGATCCGCAGCCCTTACCTGCAACCTCAAATTCAAAAATGCCTGGGAACTTAACGTTTGAGTCTAATTTGTTGATGGAAAAGCCTAACCTGACCTGAACGCACCTGGTAGCCAAGGGGAGACCACTGCAGTTAGTGTAGCTTGTCCCAGGCGTGTGTGTTTGGATGGGGCCACAGCCCCAGTGCCAGCTGCCAGCACTAAATCATACAGTAAGAGGGGCCTCTCTTAAGTCTGGAAGAGTATGAATTTTGAAATACATTTGGCTCCAAGAGATTTGGAGAGAGGATTTGTGTTATTTTCATCTGTTCTCTACCTGGGTATCATCTTTATCTGTGCTCTGCCCTATACAACTGCCCGACCTGTTTGACGGAATGTGCTAGAGAATCCTTTTCAAACTTCTCCTGTGACCACGCTAGTACCCTTATGTCACTGGTACAATACAACGCAAATATATGAAATTTCAAAAAACAATGGCCGCTCTTACCACATGCGGTACGCTCCTATGTTTTTGTTCCGTTTCATTCTCTTGCTTCATGAAAAAGAAAATGCTGATTGATGACCACTCAGTGTATTTGCTAATAAATGAATTAGTCATGACCTATAGTTGGAAACGAAACAAAGCAAAACACAACACTGAGCTGGAGGGTGAGGCCCAGCATGATATACAGAAATCTGGCAGCAAATTAGTGGAAGTTAATCCCTCTTTTAGCTGCTTACTGGGAGACATTACAACAGTGGCAAATGCTTGTACCTCATGGCATTCGAAGAGTGTCACACTGACGAATGAGAGTCGCCCTGCCTCAGAAATGCGGATGAGATGCGCCATCCTCACACCTGAGATCAAGCAAATGGAGACCCCAAGGCTGTGGATCCTCCAATAATGTAGAGTGAATCCCTGACCTCCAGAGTAGATTTTTACCTGGTCCCCATTTTGCAGTAACTCAAGAGAGCTTTGTAAGCCCACGAGAGAATTATAGCAGGAATGTGCCACTCAGGGCTTTTGCGGGGCACCAGAGCTGCTCTGTGATACGACAGAGAATTTGTTCCAGGAACGAGACTGTATAAGTTGTGGGCGGAGCCAGGGAAGCGAAGTTCTGACGGGAAAGATGGAGGTGAGCCAGTGCGTCTGAGGAGTGGGCACATCCAGGACTGGAAGTGGGACCTGGTGGGAAGCTTCTGGAAAGGCCTATGGGGAGCTCTGTCTGTGCAGCCACAGTCTGTGCTGGGCCTGGTCTGCTTGACCTGCGGGGCCAGTTTCCAGGAGGAAGGGCTGGGTGTGGAGTGCAGGAGAGCCAGGGTGAAGGACTCCTGCCTGACACCTCTCTGCTGGTCTGTCACCTCATCCAACTGTGAGAAGCTCCAGGACACAGCAGCCCTGCTTCTCTTGCACCCTCCAGCTCACACACAGGTACCTCCTGGGACATTTCTGATTCAAAACTCTGAAGGGTCAGGATTCCAGAAACAGCCCCACCTTAACCAAGTTGAGGCAGCACAACCCAGCAGCTAGGAGGTTACCTTAAACTGCAGATTGTTATTCTAAATACCTTTAACTGTGGTCTTCGGCAACCATACTGTTAATGTTCATCATTAATGTCTCCAGTCTGCAGAGACATTACAGTCGTATCTGATTGCTCGGAGGGGTCAAGCATTTGGTCCAAAGCCTGAGAACAATTCATTATCAAAACACAAAGATTTCTCAGTCTGACCTGACCAAACTACTCTATTAATAGGCTGTGGCTTAGAATAATTTGCTGCTGTTTCCCTCAAACATTGCTCAGTGGTACTTTATTCAGTAGGCAAGTCTCAGATTGGGGGGTGGGGGAAACTGAAAGAACATGGGAGCTAGATTGGAACCCAGGGCATTGCCCGACGGAAGTACCTATGCGCATAGGTGCTGCCCCAGATGCGTTTCACTTCTCTCCTCCCTGTTGTCTTTTCTTAAATCTGCCCCATATCAGGAATCAGCGGGGTCCTTTCCTGTCTTTCCCGGCCTCCCCATCTTTCCTTCTCCCCCTTTGCAATCAAGCATTTAAATGTTACTGCCACATTAGGGGTGAAGGGCTGCCTTGAAGTGCTAACTGCTGGAGTGTGGGTGTGGGCAAGCCAGGGCCTGGGGAGCGGGTTGTATGGAGGTACTGGAGGGAGTGTCCCCAGTATAAAAAAGTGACCCTGTACCAGGGATTACATAGCTGCAGGTGGATGAGGCAGCTGGTGTGGTTTGGAAATTAGTTCCATTAAACAACAACAATAACAACAAAATGATTGAGCATATAACTAAACATATAAAGCACACTGAGAGCCAGATTTCTCACCATCTGAGCAAAGACTTATGAACAGGGAAGGGGCACTTGGGTGGCTCAGTCGGCTAAGCGTCTGACTTCCACTCAGGTCATGATCTCGCGGTTCGTGGGGTCGAGCCCATCGGGCTCTGTGCTGACAGCTCAGAGCCTGGAGCCTGCTTTGGATTCTGTGTCTCCCTCTCTGTCTGCCCCTCCCCTGCTCATGCTCTGTCTCTCCTTCTCTCTCAAAAATAAATAAACATGAAAAAAATATGAAACAGGGAAGGCAGAGACTAGAAAACATCCCGAGGTGTGAAATTGAAAGGGAACGTATCAGAATGGATTCAAGTCTTTTAAGAATGTATATGCACAGAAAGATGTAGAAATCGTAATCAATGTACATTTTTGTGTGCTAAATACACCTGTTTCCTACCCTGTCGAGTGGGATAGCCCAGAAACAATGGCCAAGCACCCAGACCTCTGAGAACCCAGTTCTGAATACCATGTTCCACTAAGAGAAAACAGGGCTCTCTGGGGACCAGAGAGTAGAAAGGGTGGAAGAAGAGGAAATAGGGGAAGGGCCTGAAACCTCACTGTGTCAGAAAGTTGGAAAATGCTTCATGGACGATAAGGACGTCACAGGGGCCAGCTTCCAGGGACTCTCCAGCTCAGGGGCAGTCTGAGCCTCAAAGTAAATAATGGTAGTTTCAAAATACAATGTGAAATTCTTGGGTCCACTCTGATGTCAGTTGGCTAAGTAATTAATTGGGGATAAGGGGGGAGGGCTTGCTTGGAGCGGAACGGCAATTCAGTACAGGTGCAGCTAACCAGCTTTGGCAGCCATCATAATGGTAGTTGATCCTGGCAGGAGATGTTGATGAGGGTTGAGGTTGGGGGATGGAGGTTTGACAAGGAATGGGGTTTTTGTAATTTTGGAATATCTGCCCACAAAATATGAGTCGAGTACAAAAGGGGAAATGGCAACAGTGACCCAACCAAATGACTCAGGTGGGATATGGTGGAATCACGTGCCCCCACCTGGTACACAGAGACCAGATAGCATCATCTCTGTGGTACTTTTCACAAGAAGCATGAGACATATTGAGGGTTATCCTACATAATGAAGACTGTACTCATCCGCTGTCGAGATCACGAAAGACTAAGAATGACATACCGAGAAGTTGTTCCAAATGGGAGGAAACTGAGGAGACATGACAGCTACATGCACTACCTGTGCCTGGGGAGGGTCCTGGCCCCAGAGGAGGACAAGGCACTGTCAGGACATTGGGTGGAATAAGAAGGGGTGGTCATTGGATAGTGGCATGTCGGTGCTGATTTCTGCATGGGAAGAATGCATGGTGGTAACGCGGGAGAGAGCCCTCATTTGGGTGGTGATCAGTGGAGCAGAGAGAAGGGGTGACACAGATGGAGATACCCGGTTCTCTTCTTTTATAATTTAGGAAACGGAGAAGTTAAACAACTTGCCTACATGTACATATAAAAGCAAGTGTCTTAGGCGCCTGGGTGGCTCCGTCAGTTAAGCGTCTGACTTCGGCTCAGATCATGATCTCACGGTCCGTGAGTTCGAGCCCCGAGTTGAGCTCTGTGCTGACAGCTCAGGGCCTGGAGCCTGCTTCAGATTCTGTGTCTCCCTCTCTCTCTGACCCTCCCCCATTCATGCTCTCTCTCTGTCTCAAAAATAAATAAACATTAAAAAGCAAGTGACTTATAAATATTGACCAATAACCTCGGCACATGCCTTGGCATTGACATATGAACGTCCAAGTGACATTCAAGGTCATTGCTGGCCTGGATCCTGCTACCTTTCAAGACCTTCTCCCACCATTCATTTAGATCATTCTTTTAGATCACAACAAAATGAATTTTCTTGGAATTCCCCAGACACACCATACTAATTGAGACATCCTTTGAAACCCATCTCAGACGTTCAACCGAGGGAGCAGCCCCTGCTGCCTCCTTGACAAATAGAGCTCACCCATCGTTCCCTCTTTTTGCTGACACTTCTACACATGGGTAATATTGATAATATTGACTTCACCCATCTTCAGGAGTTTCTTGGCCTCCTACCAGCCTTTCTTAGTTGCTACAGCCGGGCGCAGTGTCTTTCTCCGCACCGTCTGCCTAGGGCCTGGCAAAATGCCTGTGAGCTGATACATACTCATACATATTTGTCGAATTAAATTAACAGGAATGGGGTTCACTTCAAGGTCTTTAAGTCCAAAGTTCATGCTGCTTTCTTTATTCCGTGTTAGCTTTCCGTAGTGACACACAAAGCCTTTTGCTTTTTTCGGATCCAGTGTTTACCAAGACGATAAATGAGCTACTTGGTTGCAGCCACGCATCGCATGTCTTACTTTCTTTCCAACAAAATTAATTGTAGTTCA
This sequence comes from Herpailurus yagouaroundi, assembly GCF_014898765.1. NCBI lineage: Eukaryota > Metazoa > Chordata > Mammalia > Carnivora > Felidae > Herpailurus > Herpailurus yagouaroundi. The sequence goes on from NW_024412397.1 coordinate 61,759,717, forward strand.
TTTTCCCCAAGCTGTTCAATACGGGAATTCAAACAAGGGGGAACCTCTGATGTGGCACGTTGTGTTTACTGCCAGTGTGGTTTCAGGATGAAGACCTCTGATTGTTTTTAATATTATCCTTGTAGCCCCACCTCCACCAGAACCTGGTAGCTCACCAGCTGGACAGTGTGACCAGTGCTTTGTTTTCAAGTTGGAAGGCAAGCCACTTCGGGATATGCTCCAGGTGGTGCAGTTCTGGTTTTTGTGAATGTTGTGACGGGGTTTTCTCCTTTGTTATGAATACATGACGTGGAGACTCCAAACAGTGATCTATAGGATTTAGTGGTGGTGGTGGTGGTGGTGGACAGACTATCCTCTGAGGGCTCAGAGAAAGTAGGTAAGAAGAAGACAAATCCAAGAGGCGGGCATAGGCGGTTCCCCAGGAAGGAATAGAGGACAGCTGGAGGAAGTTCTTGGTCACTGCATTTTTATCAATATTTTTGATAAACCATAAGAAAAGATTTCTGAGGGGGTTTCACCAGGACCTTGCCTTGGTGGTAGCCTTTTTGTGGCCACAAAATCAATAAACAGGAGGCATATGAGGAGCTCTCAAATGCATGGAGAAGTGGACAGGAAGTGAGACCAGTGGATAGAATGTATGATCAGTTGCACAGAGGCTTCTATCAACAAGTTCGAAAGAGCACACACGTGAGTTTTGATTGGAACAAGTGCAGAAGATGCAGGTGAAAATTCACGCTGATAGAAACTACATCAGCGAAGGTCCAGAAGTTGGAAGAAATATGTCCTTGTCATAGGATGGTGAGACCCCTAGAGGAAGGTCACAAGTTCAGGAGGAACCAGAAATCAGATTAAAGATAGGGAAACTTGAACTTCACGGAGAGAATTTTGGATTTGATACTAAGTTTTAGGGTAGTTTTTAGAATATTGCCCATGAGAGTCATGTGGCAAAAGGAGTGCATTTTATTGTCTGTTTTGGGGGTTGTTTTATTTTGTATTTTGTTGTAGTGTTTTTTGTTTTTATTTGAATTCCACTTAGTTAACACACCGTGTAATATTAGTTTCAGGCATACAGGTTAGTGTTTCAACACCAGGTGCTCATCACAGCTAGTGCCCTCCTTAATCCCCATCTCCTATTTAACCCATCACCCCCACCCACCTCCCTCCTGGTAACCATCAGTTCTCTATAGTTAGAAGTCTGTTTCTTGATTTGCCTCTCTCTTTTTTCCCCCTGCTGGTCATTTTTTTTTTTTTCCTTAAATTCCGCATGAGTGAAATCATATGGTTTGTCTTTCTCTGACTCATTTCACTTAGCTACATCCATGTGGTTGCGAATGGCAAGATTTCATTCCTTTTTATGGCTGAGTAATATTCCATTATATATAATACATATTAATGTAATATATATTAATGTATTAATGCAATATATATTAAAATAACATAGTATTACACAATATATAATGTAATATAATATATTAATATAATATAACATATTAATATAACTTACTAATATAATATATTATGATATATTAATATAATGTATTATGATATATTAATATAATATATTATTACATATTATATTATATAATATATTCAGTTATATAATTTATTTATGTAAACCTAATTGTATATAATTGTATAATTTAATTATTTAATTATAATTATTATAATTTATTTAATTATAAATTCTATAATATATATTATATTACATTAATATAATATATAATTTATATATTATTTATATAATTTTATAAATAAATTTTAATTATTACAAAAATTAAATTTAAATTAAGTTTAAAAGACTTATAATTAAATAATTTTATACAGAATAATAATCCTATATAAATATAATTTTATTATAGAATAATATATTATTATATTAATATATTTATATATTATATAATATATTATTATATATCATGCATTAATTATTAATATTATATATTAATGTATTAACTGTTATTATGTACAATATTATGTATTAATATATATAATATATATATAAATCACATCTTCTTTATCCATTCATCAGCCGATGGACATTTGGGATCTTCCCATAATTTGGGTATTGTAGATAATGCTACTAGAAACACCGGGTGCCTGTATCCCTTTGAGTTAGTGTTTTTGTATTCTTTGGGTAAATACCTATTAGTGTTTAGATAGCAGCAGTGGTGTGCCGGTAAATGTGGAACAACCAGCTCTCTGGGGGAAAAGTGCACTATTGGCAGCATTTGCCAACTTCCATGATGTAAATACTCGTACTGTAGTCAGTTTCAAGCCAGTAATACATCGTCACTGAACACAGCTGGAACCAGCCAGCTCCAGCACACTCCTGAACAGCTAAGAACATAAGGACAAATGATTTGACAGTCACCTAACCCTACCCTTCCTTCCCTACCCTTTTGTGAATGCCCTCCATCAGAGCAAGAACCTTAGGATTCTCTTAACTGACCTTCTGCCTCATAAATAACAGAAGTGAAAAGCCATCTGCACACTTACATGAGAGGGAAGTGTGTGTGTTCCAAATGGAAAGTAGCAACTTGTCACAGTGAGATAAGTGGATCAAAATATTCGAGTACTGTTTCACCTTTAAGGTGCTCACAAAAATCTTGCCACTAATAAAAAAAAAAAAAAAATCCTGAAAATCCAGCATCAGCTCATACCTTTAGGATATTAGAAATTGGTATGCAATTGCTATTTTAGGGTAGAAAAGGTTTCAAAGTTCACAGAAATGAGCTATTTGGATTCTCCAATGCATCAACAACTGTGGAATTCTGTTTGAGTTCCTTGATTTGGATACTGAAAGTGATTCTCAAAAAGTGGTGCATTTCTTTCCAGAGTTTCTCATCTATACCTTGATTCAGTGACATCAACTCTATTGGTTTTGGTTTATGTGACTTGCTGTATGAAATCATATATTCAATAAAGAGATAGCCTCCATCCATATTTTCAAGACATATGTGGTAAACCATTTAAATCAGAGTTTTATATTTCACATTAAGGTTTTACTATTAGATATACATTCACTCTGTTCTTAAAGTGGTTTACTAAATCTGAGAGACTGATGGACATCAGAGTACTTAAGCTTAAGAAAATCAAAAGTCTGACTGCTAGCGTGTGAACTTCAGAGGCCACTAGAGAACAAGGTAAACCGTATTTATAGCTTGTATTCATTTAAATAATGCTCATCTGATATTTTAATCATCTATTGGAATTCAATTGAAGCTGACCTTTCTACTAACTCTGAACCGAAGGACTTGCCTCCCCAAAGGAGTTGCACAAATTAAATTATTCTTCTTGAACTTCTGGAGGTGACTGTGGTTGCTTTTGTATCTGGATATTTCTTCTCAGCAGTACTGAAACTTCACCATTTTTCTTCTCTCCCAGTCCCATCTCAATTCCACTGCCTCTTTATTTTGGATTTTTCTAGTTGGAATGAAATTTTAGAGTTCGGAAGACCCTGAAAAATCATTTCATAGATGAGAAAATCTGAAACTTAGAAAAATTTCCATGTGCCCATGGAAATACCCACATGCTGCACTATTTCTCTGCACCTTGATGGGAAGGATGGCGATTAAATTTGATTAATGAGTCAGACCAAATACAATCATGGTGATTACAGCATCGATTGGTCACTATTCCCTGAAATCATAAAACTCCTAGGGGAAAAAAAATAGGCCATGAGCTCCTTCCATCTTATTGTTGAATTTTGGGATCTGACTCCAAAAGCAAAGGTAGCAAAAGCAAAACTAAACAAGTTGGACTTCATCGGAAAACAAAACAAAACAAAACAAAACAAAACAACTTCACAGCAAAGGAAACCATCAACAAAATGAAGTCAGTTCACTAAATGGGAGAAGATATTTGCAAATCATATATCTGTTAAGGGGCTAATATCCAAAACACATAAAACTCAAATAATTCAATAGCAAAAACCCAAACAATCCAATTTTTAAAAATGGGCAGAGGATCTAAAAAGACATTTTTCCAAAATAGACATGCAGATGGCCAACAGGCACATGAAAACATGTTCAGTATCACTTATCGTCAGGGAAATACAGATCAAAATCACAGTTAGATACCACCTCACTCCTGTTAGAATGGCTATTATCAAAAAGACAAGAAATAACAAGTGTTGAAGAGGTTTTAGAGAAAAGGGACCACTCCTACACTGTCGGTAGGAAAGTAAATTGGTAAAGCCACTGTAAAAGCCAGTATGGAGGCTCCTCAAAAAATTAAAAATAGGTCTACCATATGATCTAGATATAGCTAATCCACTTTGGGGTATTTATGCAAAGAAAATGAAAACACTCATTTAAAAAGATACATATGCACCCCTGTGTTCATTGCCAACAGTAAGGAAATAAGCATTCATGGATAGTTGAATGGATAAAAATACCACACACACACACACACACACACACACACACACACACACACACACACATAATGGATTACTTTTTGGCCATAAAAAAGAAGGAAATGTTGCCATTTGTGACAACATGGATGGACCTTGAGGATATTGTGCCAAGTGAGATAGGTCAGACAGAGAAAGACAGATATCATATGATTTCACTTGCATGTGACATCTTAAAAAAACGAAACAAATGAACACACAAGACAAATGAACAATTAAGACAAAACAAAACTCAGATACAGAGAACAGATTGGTAGTTATCAGAGGGGAAGGAGGTTCGGAGGCGGACAAAAAGGATAAAGAGGGGTCAACTGTATGATGATGGATGGTAACTAGACTTACTGTCATCACTTTGTAGTATGTACAAATATCAACTTATTGTGCACCTGAAATTGATATGTTATGTAGCAGTTTTACCTCAATAAAAGTCCCTATCTTTTCCAGCCAAGATAATTGCCTTCGTGTTTTTCACATATGTTCTACACAAGGAATTTTAGGCAGTATGACTATTCCAACTTTTAAAAATAATGTGAAGAATTAAAGATAAACTTTTGTACGTACCAACTAGCTTTCAACCAGTTTAAGACCTTGAGCATTACCAAGATTTGATTATTGGTGTTTATATAATAGCTTATGATACCACTCTTACCTGTCCAGAAATAAGTATTTGTCATTTTCGTGTCATTCTTTATGCACGGATCCCTAAGTGATCTGTATTCTGTACTTTTGCTTCTTCTTGTTTTTTGTTCCACGTTATGTTTGTGAGATGATATATCCCTATTTAGATCCATCGCACACACTTTGGCTCCAGTTTATTCATTTATAGTATTTTATTTTGTGGAGGCATACTAATTTAACCAATTCATTTTCCTCTTGAAGGATATGCAGGTTATTCCCAATTTTCAGCTTCCTCAATTCCTTGGCTTTTCTTTTTTAAAAAAAATTTTTTAACATGTTTTTGTTTTGGTTTGGTTTGGTTTGTTTTGGTTTGGTTTGAGAGACAGAGACAGAGTGTGAGTAGCAGAAGGGTAGAGAGAGAGGGAGATACGGAATCCGAAGCAGGCTCCAGGTTCTGAGCTGTCAGAGCAGAGCCTGACACGGGGCTCGAACTCACAAGATCATGATCGGAGCTGAAGTCAGACACTTAACTGACTGAGCCACCCAGGCGCCCCCTCAATTCCTCGTCAAGAGGTAAAATCATTCTCAACAAATAAGATCAATGTGACTATAGCACGATTGGAAAGAAAATGTTTGCCTTTTTAAGAGAACATGGTGTTTTAAGCAGTTTAGTGTATGCTTTTTTATATGAAAAGTATCATTGTATGCCCGGAAAGCAACACTATCTAAGATAACATTTTATAGGGAAATGTATATATTCATCTCGTTAATTTATTAAAATCGTTCTACACAAAACATGGTTAGCCTGATTTCAAATGTAGAATTTATTTGAAATACAATTTGCTTTTTTGTTAAATGCCCTGTATGTATACTTATAATTAGTTTAGAGGGCCTTATACAAAAATGTACTCTATACAGTGCCCCGTCCGTGGACAACCTAATTTATTCTATTGCCTTTAGCCAACACACATGGAAGAAAACTCTCAAAACTACCCCTTCAGCCATGATTTCTCTCTCAGGCACAAATTTCATGGGACTTCCAGCATGAAATATCACCTCTGCACTACACATCACACCCGCCATGAAAACACGGCTTCCATGTCCCACTTCCTGCAACCAAATCACAATCTCTCCTGCGATCTCGCAGTTTCCTTGGTGATTATGTTCCTCCTTTGTTCTAAATCCTTCAGTAGTTCTGGTTATGTGGGTTCTTTGCCAAAAGTCCAAGCCCTGGGCCCAGCCTTAACCCATCTCTCTGACTTTATCATGCCCCTTACCTACCTTCATGAAACCAACAGTCAATTGCCAGGCTAGTACTTGGCACATGATAGATGCTTAAAAAATATTTTTTTAAATGAACAAATGACAAATTCTACCAAACTGAGCCATTTAACGTTCATTAGATGCACTTCCTATCTCTTGTTCTAGAAATGTTTTCTCCGACGTTTGTATTGGACGAAACCACATGTATATATTTCATGGCTTATATTTTCCAGTTTTGACAATTACATCTTTGTGTCCAAGTAACTGAGACTACTCATGGGGTTCTGATCTCCAGCTAGTCCCAGACAAAGAGACATTTCTTCCTGTCTGGGTTTGTATTTTATTTTTCCTGAGTGAAATTATCTAAATGAACTAAAATATCTCATCTAATGCCTCAGCGGTACTTCGCACAAACTGCTGTGGTACAAAGCAAAGTGTAAATATTTGGAGATAACATTTATTCTGCCAGCTTTTATTCAGTGTGTACATTGTGCCATATATATGCATATGTATATATAGAGAGAGAGTATATGTATATATAGATAGATATGTACATATATAGATATATATGTATATATATAGATACATATGTATATATATAGATATAGATACATATGTATGTATATAGATACATTCATGCATATATGCACATACATACCTATACATATATATACACACATGCATGCATATATATACATATATATGTATATGTATGTATATATAGATAGATAGATAGATAGATAGATATGTATCTCTATATATAGATACACAGAGGAAGTAGATAGGAAGCCCTCCTTTGGTAAATAATCGAGTGGCATAAAATGTTAAACATTTTATGATTGAGTATGTGCAAGGTATGGCAGGCTTCTAAAGGAGGGAGTGGTCAAGGAAGGGAGATGGAAGGGGTTCACAGTGGAGATGTGGGAAGTGGGTTTGAGAGATGAACAGAATATAAAAGTGTCACGGGAGAAAGGCCACTGTTGCCTGTGGGAAAAGATTGCACAGTAGCTCATAGGGGAAAACACTTGCAGATTCTGGTGCTTGCGTTCAAGATGGATGGAATTTGAGGTACAAGGAAATCATAGCAAGAGTTAGGGCAGCCAGGCCCGGAACACAGAAGGCCTCATATGTCATACTCAGCGATATGGACCTTTCCTGTAGGCATCACAGTTGACATGCTCGACCTTATGCTTCTAAAAATTAAGCTCTGGTAGCAGTATGGAGACCTGACTGGCAGAGAGGACAACCTGAAACAAAATCGTAAGGATGCTATTCCAGTAATCGAGGAGCAGAACTGAGCTGTGGGAATAAAATGGCAGTAAGAGAGACAGTATGGAGACAGAACCTCCAGGTTTTCAGTGAGAGAGTGGTAGGGTCCAGGTTCTCTCTTGGCTGCTGGATGGATAACAGCACCCTTTTTCAAGGTGAGGAATATCACTGGAAGGACAGATTTTGGAATAAAGATAGCATTTAGTTTTAAAAGCTGTAGAAGTGGAGCTATCTGGTATGAAAATGGGTATCTGTTTGTGTGTCTCAGGGGACATGTTAGGACTGAGTATGTAGATTTGTAAGTCATCATGTTGGTGCCGACCGGAGCCTGGGGAATAGATACATCATCCAGGTCTACCATGTGGAGTTAAAAGAGAAATAAGTGAAGAGTACAACCTTGCAGACTCATCAATATTTGAGCAGAAAAGAAGAGTCTGGTGGGCACAACCCACCCCGTGTTTCTGAGTGGGATTTCCCAGCAGTGTGAGATTTCAAGAACATCCATGGGTAGGTGGGTAACTGGAAAAGAGAGGCGAGAACACCGAGTAGATTTGAGGGCAGCAAGAGCTGATCTTGCTTGTCAAGTGCAGCGCAGAGGTGGAGTAGGATAAGAATTAGAATGGGTCGTTTGGGCCTTATAGCTGGGAGATCACTGGTGACCCTCGACAGGGCGTTTTCTGAGCAGTGTGGGGAAAGGAGCCTGTTGCACTAGGTGGAAGACAGGTGCCGGACTATCCGAGCAAGGACAGGTGCAGTGAGGGGTGGCTGTACTCACCAGACAGCTTGGAACAGAAGTGCTCTGCCCCTAGGTGAGAAGTTGAGCCAGTCATTTAACCTTTCCCCTTGTTGGCTTCCAGTCTGTAAGATGAGGAGGACTGGACTATTTCTAGTTATCTTCCAGCTGCATAATTTCAATGACTTACGGAGTCAATGGATGGATGGTTGGACAATTGGATGTGAGAAGGGACTGAGATGCCACTGAATTCTAAACTCATTTGAGACCTATTAAAAATCGAATTTGTAAGGATTAGCTACGCATTAGGGTAGTTTCCAAAGTATCTATTAATTTCAACCAAAAATCTAGACCAATAAGCAGACGGTAACCCAACATTTCCTAAGACCTGTTCCACGAACACCAGCTCAGTAAAATGTAATAGGTATTAGATAAAACTTTTAAGAAATGATTTTTGGTCAAATAAATTTGGGAAACAGAGTCTTAACTAAATCAATTTTTTTTCTTCCAAGGTTTTATTTAAATTCAAGTTAGTTAACATATAGTGTAGTATTGATTTCAGGAATACAATGGAATATTACTCAGCCATCAAAAATAATGAAGTCTTTCCATTTGCAACCATGTAGATGGAACTAGAATGTATTATGCTCATTTGAAATAAGTCAGTCAAAGAAAGACGAATACACTATGATTTCACTGATATGTGGAATTTAAGAAACAAAACAGATGAACATAGAGGAAGGGAAGGAAAAATAAAATAAGATAAAAACAGAGAAGGAGGTAAACTCAAATTTCTTGTTTTGCTACATAACTTATCAAGTTCTCTACTATAGTAATATGCACTGTGATTTTCTGACACTTATTTGACCACTTTGTTTTCTTTTATTTCATCTTATTATATTCAATTCACAGCATTTCTGGAGACTAACATTCTGGTTAGCGTACTTTAGTAGACACTGGTCCACTACATTGTCCAAACAATGAAGAAGGAAACTTGATTGATGAGACGATCCCCAGATGACATATCAATTAGACTGTGACCTGTTCGTTGTACATGCTCTTCAGATTCTTCAGAAGTTTCATTGTTTCATCAACGGCTGTATGAGATCCCCAAATGACATATCAATTAGACTGTGACCTGTTCGTTGTACATGCTCTTCAGATTCTTCAGAAGTTTCATTGTTTCATCAACGGCTGTATGAATGCACTGCTTTGTTAACTCAGCAAGCCAAGAGTAGTAGTTAATAGGTTAGCACCTCTGTGGCTGAATGATTTCATTGCAAATCGGGATCACAGCCCAATCCTGGATCCAGTAGCTGAATTCTATCACAGTGAGTGGAGTGATTGCTTTTGCAAACAGCATTCATCTCCTCCCGTGATGTATGTATGCTATGAAATGTGTCTTCGGGGACCAAGAAACACAAAGCTGAGACTGTTGCCTCAAAGTGACTGCAGACTGGGAACTTAATGCAGTCCACAGGTGGGAAAGGCATAAGGCTCTGCTCTGGCTTCCCAGTCTCTGTGCTGTGAGGCAAGAAGCAGCTGAGGCCAGACCTAGAATCCTTGTTACCTTTCCTTTAAGAATTCTTTTCCTCTCAACTCCGCTTGGTTGGTGCTCTTCATAAAATGCCACAGTCAACGTGTTTCCCAGGAAAGAGCTATAATAATCTATTCCCCCAAGCCCCCCTGATTAGGACTGGTGGGTCTCTGGAACTTAGCCCTGCACAGCACCAAACAGCCCCTGGAGCCTGGCCTTGTTTCCTGGTCTCTCCCCTGGACCCCTTCTTTCTCCTTCTTTCTTTTTATTCTTATTTTTGTTTGCACTGTCTGATCACTTTTAAAGTATACAACAAACCTCTCCCTTTTTCCTGAGATAAAATCAATCATTAGATCTCATGCTGTATGTTTCATTTGGGGTGAAGTTTTCTTAATTAAATCCTCTTACCCTTCCCCCAAATGAAAGGGATTTGCCATTTTTAAATACCTCTGCCACAATCATGTCTGTTTCATTTATGGAGGTAAGAGATCTCTTAACTACTCGTGCTTCTCTATTCAGAAGGGTTTAGAGCCATGTATAAAAAAAAAGAAGCTTATGTGGGGCATGCCCTATTCCGGACCATTCTTTAAAAAGAAGATGTGAGGATTTTTTTTTTTTTTTTTGTCCTGGAAGATCCTAGATGGGAAGATTCTTTAGGTAATTAACACTTAACTTTTACATATGCTATAGTGACAAATAAATGGAAACATTCTAAATGTACAGCAGTAGTGGAATAGTTAAATGCTGTCAGATCATGAGCATGGTGATGTTTAAAAATAATCAGAGAGTTGATGGGTGCCTGGGTGGATCAGTCGTTTAAGCGTCCGACTTCGGCTCAGGTCATGATCTCGCGGTCCGTGAGGTCAAGCGCCGTGTCGGTCTCTGTGCTGACAGCTTGGAGCCTGGAGCCTGTTTCAGGTTCTCTGTCTCCCTCTCTCTCTGACCCTCCCCCCGTTCATGCTCTGTCTCTCTCTGTGTCAAAAATAAATAAATGTTAAAAAAAATTTTTTTTAAATAATCAATGAGTTGCAAAACTATTAATGATCTATTACAGGAGCTAATCATTTTCAAAACATAGTATGAGCTTAGTGTTGTAAACCGTCACTATGTATGTCTAGAAACAGAGGAAAACTGGAAGGAAAAGCCACGCAGATATACATGCGAGAACCCAGTAGTTGAGAACATAAAATCTGGTCCTAAAGGGAGCTTGAGTATACTTCTGTTCTCTCTCTATCTGTGTTGACTTGAGAGAAGTATGTTTACCTTTTGGAGACTTAGTTGTTGTTGTTTTCATATGTAAAAGGAGGATAAATAATAATACCTATCTCTATATGGTGGTTGGTTGGATGAAATACTATATACCAAGCTCTTAATACAGAGCAATTGCTCAGTTGTAGTAGATATTATTAACAATGCTTTCATTTACCAAAATGTTAACAACGGTCATTTCTAGGCAATGGGGGTCTTGCTTTTTATTATATTTTATGTTTTTTTTTTTTTAATGTCTCTTTTTGAGACAGAGAGAAACAGAGCATGAGTGGGGGAGGGGCAGAGAGAGAGGGAGACACAGAATCCGAAGCAGGCTCCAGGGTCTGAGCTGTCAGCACAGAGCCTGATGTGGGGCTCGAACTCATGAACCATGAGATCATGATCTGAGCCAAAGTCAGACACTTAACCAACTGAGCCACGCAGGCGCCCCCCATTTTATGTTTTTATCAAAATATATAATGTATACAATATAAATGAATAGAGTATGTATTTGATCACGTGCTTAGTTCCTAAACGAGTTTATCTCTGATAAACATTGAATCACTTTCATTTGACTTCTATAAAGAAGGCAAAGAGTAGTATCCCTTTGGCATGGAGAAGGAATGCATTGGCCATGGGAAACCCCCCAGTGAATACAGTTTGTTAGTGTCAGGCTTTACACTTGAACTCAAATCTTCCAATTCTAAGTTCACTGTCCATTCTCCAAGGTTGGAGGAAGAAACATATTAGATCTACCTTTCTTGGAACAGTATGGAAAACAAAATCAACTAAGTATTCAAAATAATGAAGAGGTCCTGCATTCAAGGACTGCTTTAACATTTTCTCTTTTTTTCTCTAGCTTTGATTTACGTCTAAGGTAAACTATCTCCCAGCTGCTAGTATGTGCTTCAGCTAGATTGCAGACACCTGTATCTGTGCTGCACATGTGGCTTATTTAATAACAATATGGATCATTAGCATGTTTTAGGAGTGAGAATTGGGTTAGGATCCTTTATAGTATTTCAGAAACTCCAGTGAAATCGTGGAACATTCCTGAATCTTAGTACATTATATAAGATTCTGAGATGGAGGGAAAGCTTTCCAGTCCCTTCTAGGCAGAAACTGAGGATCCCTTTTTAAAAACTCATTAAGAAGATTCAGAAATACTTTAAGATAGTGTAACCATAGAAATAGAAAAACAACTAAATTTCCTCCCTCTTTTTTTTTTTTCCCTCCGTAGCTTAAAGGGAGCTGATGCCGGCAATGGGATCAGAGTGTTTGTGCCTGATATCGGGATGTTCATTGCTAGTCTGACCATCTGGCTCGTCTGCAGGAACATCGTTCAGAAACCCGTGACCGAAGAAGGAGCACAGTATAACTCGGAGTTTGAAAATGAAGAATTGGTAAATCTGACGTCCTGCATCCCTCTTCCTTCTTTGATTTCTGAGAGCCTTGACCCTTAATAAGTTGTGGAGAAGTGAAATGTGCATAGCACTTAGGCTCTGCAAAGCCTGGCTTAAATGTTCACAGTTACTTTGCACAACCCTCCCTCCCCCGGTGTAGTTCTGATGGGTAGGCAGTCTCCTCCACACCTTGGCCACCAGGAGACAGTTCAAGGAGTGTGAACACTGCCATTCATGAGGCATTCACCCCAACCCAGTGTTCTTTTTACTCTCATCTAATATTATCTCTGATGGTTAACCTTTTAAAGTCATTATATTGTGGCCCGTTGTCTAGATACCTTAGTCAATACAAAATATTTAGAGAAGTAGCACCTGGTAGTTTTAGGAGAAAAAAGTAATTCCTTCCTGAAGGGAAGCTTTCTGGTCTGTGTACTTTGCTCTTCAGAGAAGAATTGTGTTCAGAGCATGCTTTGATCATTATTTTAAAGCAATCCGGGGCGGGGGGTGGGGGAGGAATACACACACACACACACACACCCCTTTGGAAAAGTATAAGAATTGGAAAAAGGTAAAAATAATGAGGAAAATGTATGTTAATTTTTATCTATGTGTTTTAGTAGAAAGAGTTTCAGGAGGAGCAGGGAGCACATCAGATCTCACTCCGTGTATGAGAGCAAGTTGGACAGCTCGTCACTGTCCCCAGATCTGTTTCAGAATGTTGCTCTGTTCTAACACTGTACTTTGTTATGTGAGTTTCAGTGACGTTGATTTAAAAAGTAATTGATTTGGTAATTGAAAGATGAAATTTGCAAAGGAAAAAATATTGAAAAGACTTACTCTGGACATTTGACACGAGAGACACAACTAGCAAATGTTTTTACTCAGAAGTTCGGCAAGAACTTTCACCTGCAAAACTGGGGTGAATTGAAATCAGTTATTTTGAGAATGGTAATCACAAGGGCATCAGGGAAGACAATTCTCAGTTATAGCAAATGACTTACTTATGTGCCTCAAAAATAGGTAGCAAATTGCCGTGTATGGTTATTAAAAAAAACAATAAAGAAAGCGAAGATATAATTCAATAAATCCATACAGACTAGAAATGATATTACTACCTAAAATCATTATGGGTAAAAAATAAATGATCACATTGTATATCAATATTCTGCTTTTTTAAAGGCAGACGTTAACAAGTACTTGGTGTAAAAAGCAATTATAGCAAGATAGCAACTAACCTTATCTTTCATTTATGTGTACAAACTCTGTAGGACTTATCAGTGTCTTAAAAACGGGTAAAACTATGAAAGTGCCTTTTCTTCTTGTTGGCTTCACAATTTTAAAGCAGAACAAATTTTAATTTCTACTTTTACATTTGAATTTTATTTATAATAGTTACAGTTTTGAAAATAATCTGGCTTTGATAATTACTGCCCAAAATTGTCCAAGTTTGGTGAAAGTAAACCCAGGAACTTGAGCTCTCCAGGCTTAGGATTTTTCATTACTATTATTTATAAAAGCAAGACTGGTTTTCCGTTATCCTCATATTACGGATAGAGGGTAAAGGATGCTTATTGCAAATTGAGTGGACTCAGAAGGCAGACTTGGAAGCTACCTAACAGTGTTAGTGTGATGTCGAGAAATGTGTTTATTCTCTTTCTTCTGCAAAATGAGGATGATCATAATCCTACATCATAGAGTTGCTGCAACCACTAAATGAAATGTCAAATAAAACACGCCTAGGGCAGCGGCTGCTCATTGGGCTGCTTAATAAGATGCTACTTGCTCTCCGCATCCTGCTCTTCTCCAATTGGAAAGTTACTGGAGCAATTTCAAATTCCGAGTCCTCTTAGAATGATAGAAAGTTAAGCTGGGCGGTGTGTTTGAGGCCAACCTACTCAGTATGAGTCTCTTATTCGTCACTGAGCCATAAATGAATCACAAAGCTTCTTAGGAAAAGAACTTCTGTCACCGAGGACAAACGCTCTTTTGCCATAGGACTAAGAAAGCCTACACTGACTGATGGAAGGTCATGGATATCAGGTTATGGTTGAGGTCACACATCTGGTGAAGAAGAGAACACAAAACCATCACATGGATTAATTCTAAAATCATGTTTCCTTCCTGATTTCTCACAGCTCTCAAAGATACACTCAGGACACCTCTCTCCTGTTTAAAATTTGTTTAAATATCTGTACTCCCTATATTATCAATCACATTATTTAAAAATTACAATAAATTGGGGCACCTGGGTGTCTCAGTCGGTTAAGCGTCCAACTTCGGCTCAGGTCATGATCTCACGTTCTGTGAGTTCGAGCCCCGCGTCGGGATCTGTGCTGACAGCTCAGAGCCTGGAGCCTGCTTCAGATTCTGTATGTCTGTCTCTCTCTGCCCCTCCCCTGTGCTCTCTCGCTCTCTCTCTCTCAAAAATAAATAATAAATATTAAAAAATTTAAAATAACAATAAATTGATAGACATTCTATATTACTTATTTGGGGATTTGAAAATACTAAATATTATTATGAGGTCGATTTCTTTCTCATTTACATTTGTTTTGGCCTCCTTTAGATATTAATTTCCATCCTCTTAGCACATTCCAGCCCACCAGGTGGCCAGGGAGAAGCAGGCTGGTGTGTGAATCTTCTGAGACGAATCCACAAGGAAATATTTCTAACATGTGAACAATCTTGCTCAAGTCTGAAAAGAATAGAAACACACGGCCAAAATAAGTAGGGAAGTTATTTTGTTTTGGAAGGTCCCAACATATTTCTTCCCTTTTATAAATCTTGACATTTGCACCAATGTTTGTTTTTTGAGGATCCTTTGAAAAAATAGTGCTGCAGGCATTTCTTCTCCTTTCATTTATCTCAATAGAGAAACGGCGAGATTAATCCATTGGTGCCTGAGAGACTTTTTTTCAAATCCAGCATTGTTTTAAACTAGCAACTAATCTCTGGAGAAGACTCCTGCGTCTTTCGTAACCTTCCTCGACTGGATAGTGAGGCTCAAGTTTGGTGTTTTAAAGGGCATCGCAAATCCCAGAATTCCCCCCAGAAATCCCCAGGGGAAGTCAGTGGGTGGGAGAACCTGTTTCGCTTTTGCATTGTACAGAGAACAGACCTCAGTAAGGGAGCCAACCCCTCAAGTACCAGGAAGGTTCTCTTTAACTGACACATCTGTGGGCTTGTTTACCTGTTCATTGTAACTCAGAAGCACATCTACAAATCGTAACTGGGAGAAAGATTCCTAATCTTAAATCTTAAAAAACAAACAAACAAAAAAGTTATGTTATGAAAATTAAATTGTGTAGAAAAGGGCTTCCTGCTCAAACACTTCGTAATTTCACCAAACTGCTATTATCTTGTGTATTTCTGTAAAACTAGCTCTTTCTATTTAATGAGATTTCAGGCTTTATTTTTTTGGGAAACAAATAGTATTTTAATATATTATGAAAACAAATTTATGATAAACTAAATGTTTATTCAAATAGGAATTTTAGTCATGACTTGGTCTGGTTAAATAGTCTGACAAATCAAATGTGAAGCATAAAAAAGAATATTTCAGGGGCACCTGTGTGGTTCAGTTGGTTGAACATCTGACTCTTGATTTCTGCTCAGGTCATGATCCCAGGGTCATGGGATCAAGCCTTGCACTGGGCTCCATGCAAGCGTGGAGACTGCTTGAGATTGTCTCTCTCTCTCTTCCTCTGCCCCTCTCTCCTGCTTGCGTGCTCTGTCTCTAAAACAGCTTTTTTTTTTTTCAACGTTTATTTTTGGGACAGAGAGAGACAGAGCATGAACGGGAGAGGGGCAGAGAGAGGGGGAGACACAGAATCGGAAACAGGCTCCAGGCTCTGAGCCGTCAGCCCAGAGCCCGACGCGGGGCTCGAACTCACGGACCGCGAGATCGTGACCTGAGCTGAAGTCGGACGCTTAACCGGCTGCGCCACCCAGGCGCCCCAAACAGCTTTTTTTTTAAATATAATTTAAAAAAAAAAAAGAATATTTCAGTGTAAGTCATCCGCCATCCGTTAAAAGTTTGGGGATTCAACATTTGGATCCTGCTAACGTTATCTGGAAATTCATTCTGAGCCTCAAAACCTGTGCCCTCCTTTCTAAAATCTAACGTGAACCAGGCTCCTGTGGCATCCACATTCTGGCACATAAAATGACCAATGGGGCTATGCCTCAAGTTTCAGCTTTGAGGTTCAAGTTACTATTTTTTTTTTTTTTGGAAGAACAACAACAACCAAAAAGAATGAAAGAAACCCATCGTTTTGTTGTCACCTTCTCAATAAGCATTCAGCATCTCCCCTGAGATGTAGTCCAAAATCACTTGCTTTAAGTGATCAGATTTAAGACAGATCACTGTCTTTTCAGGTCTTTCCAGTGGCATTTGGAATGTTAGCAAGTGGGGACAACTGCTTCCCCCCGCCGAAATGCAGCACGCTTGGTCTGTCTTCTCTGGGTTAAACACATTTACAACTTGGGGGAACCTTGATGGTGGTGATTTTAGATGCCATTCATTTAAATAAAGAGAAAGTTTTTAACTGGAGGAAACCATTGGCCTGTTGTCTTCAGAAAGCTCCAGGAGAGCTCAGTATTACAGTCTGAGCAACAAAGTATCACAGGGACAAGTTAACTTCAGATCCCTGACTAAATTTACCCCCCACTGTCTTCCAGGCACATCTTCCTGGACACCAGGTGAGAGCATGAGGTCCCTCTCATCCTCTCCTCTGATAGAAACACACGTGGGGAGCATACCCATGTGACAGTCAGAGGCGTCCTCATCACATAGAAAGGCAGGGACATTCTATTATTGACAGTATGTTAATTGAGTGAACTTTGTCTAGACTGGACTTGACTATGTGACTGATAGTAAAAATAAAAGAAGAATCAGCAGTTAGGAAGAGAGCTCAAATATTTGTAAATTATTAAAATCAAATGATTTCAAATTAAATACATCTTCATTTCTCCCACCCATTTGTTCATTTGACAACATTTAACAGTGTGTGACTAATCTCTGCTTTTTTTAAAGAAATCAAAGCTTCAGGGGCACCTGGGTGGCTCAGTCCGTTAAGCATCCAACTTCGGCTTCGGTCATGGTCTCACGGTTTGTGGGTTCGAGCCACGCATCGGGCTCTGTGCTGACAGCTCAGAGCCTGGAGCCTGCTTCGGATTCTGTGTCTCCCTCTGTCTCCACCTCTGCCCTGCTCACACTCTGTCTCTCAGAAATAAATAAACATTAAAAAAAAAAATCAAAGCTTCAAGGTAGATTTTTACCCTTAAACAGTATGTCTTGATCAATGTTTTTAGAAATTCTCAGCATATTTTGTTCTGTGTTTGGAATATTTGATAGGTGATTTTGTGCATCTGAAGTGCAAACAACAGCAAAAGGGTCCCAAGGGAAACTCGCGTGGGGAAGTTGCAGGGCCTGGTGTCCCTCCAGTGAGGGCGTGCGGTCGGGCACACATGTGATGGGAGGAACCCACGTGCCCCACCCCTGCCACCTGCTCCTGCTTCAGAGGCTCCGCGTCACCCTCACTCCTTCCAGGGTGGTCATGCTCTCCATCCTTCTCTCAGCTGCAAATACCCCTGACATGGAGTTGTCATCAACTTGGTTTCACTGAACTGCCCAGGTTTCTTTTTTTTTCAATATATGAAGTTTATTGTCAAATTGGTTTCCATACAACACCCAGTGCTCATCCCAAAAGGTGCCCTCCTCAATACCCATCACCCACCCACCCCTCCCTCCCACCCCCTATCAACCCTCAGTTTGTTCTCAGTTTTTAAGAGTCTCTTATGCTTTGGCTCTCTCCCACTCTAACCTCTTTTTTTTTTCCTTCCCCTCCCCCATGGGTTTCTGTTAAGTTTCTCAGGATCCACATAAGAGTGAAACCATATGGTATCTGTCTTTCTCTGTCTGACTTATTTCACTTAGCATAACACTCTCCAGTTCCATCCATGTTGCTACAAAGGGCCATATTTCATTCTTTCTCATTGCCACGTAGTATTCCATTGTGTATATAAACCACAATTTCTTTATCCATTCATCAGTTGATGGACGTTTAGGCTCTTTCCATAATTTGACTATTGTTGAGAGTGCTGCTATAAACATTGGGGGTACAAGTGCCCCTATGCATCAGTACTCCTGGATCCCTTGGGTAAATTCCTAGCAGTGCTATTGCTGGGTCATAGGGTAGGTCTATTTTTAATTTTTTGAGGAACCTCCACACTGTTTTCCAGAGTGGATGCACCAATTTGCATTCCCACCAACAGTGCAAGAGGGTTCCTGTTTCTCCACATCCTCTCCAGCATCTATAGTCTCCTGATTTGTTCATTTTGGCCACGCTGACTGTGGTGATATCTGAGTGTGGTTTTGATTTGTATTTCCCTGATGAGGAGCGACGTTGAGCATCTTTTCAAACGTGCTGCCCAGGTTTCTTTCAAAGTGTTGGTGGTGTGTTTGAGGGCAGGAGCAAGACCTCCCAGCCCTGCCCCCACCAGCCTGCCTGCTGACTGCCCACCCAGTTAACAGGAGCACCGTTCACTGTCACTGGAGCCCCAAGCCCTGGTACGACACTGGGTCCCTTGGGCCGCTTATCCATTACCATCAAAAAGTCCCATGGGTCCTCCCTTCACATTGTGTCTAAACTGTTCACTTTTCTGTCTCTACTGCCACGATCCTTCTCCCACCTCTCAACTAGACCACTGAGTAACCTCCTACCAGACCACCTCACTTCCAGCTTCCGTTCTTACCCTACCCCACGGATACCACGCATAGCATCTGGATTATCCTTGTAAAATTATAAATCGAACCGTGTCACTTCCTTAGGTAAAACACGTCATTGGATTCCCATGAAAGGAGAACAAAATTCGGGTTCCTAACGCTGAGGGCTATGGCACTTCCTGCCTTTACATCCTCACCCTGTGCCCTGCCCCACTCCCATTCTGTGCTTTGCCCACACTGCCCCCCTCTCTGTGCCCAGCACCGGCCAGCTCTTTCCCTTCTGCCAGGCGATTCACTCCCTGCTCATTGCATGGCTGATTCCTCCTCCATCATCAGGCGAGCTCTTTCGCATAGAGGCCTTTGCTGACTAGCCTCCCAGATTATTCCCCATCTCTGTATCCACCTTGTTGTACCCATAATATTTATCATAATCTGTAATTATTCTGCATAATGCTTTTTTTGTTATTTACTTTCTGTCTCCCTCAGTAAACTGTAAGCTCTCTGAGGGAGAGGATCACATCCGTCTTGTTCTTTGTTGCCGCAAATCCTAAGTTAGCAAAGTGATCTGAAATTGTACACATGGTAATACTCAAATAGTTATCAAGTTAATTGGTTAAGCACTGGTTGATTAATATGGAGGCTTGCACAATGCAATCCAAAGTGTAAAACTAAAGGAACAAAGTGTAAAGTATCAGTCCTGGGTGAGGGTTGTTTGCAAAGAGCTGCTTCTCCCACAAACTATCAGAAAAATCCACACGCCTGTCTTGAGTGGTCTCTCCTTGCTGTGACTGCACAAAAGGATGTGTATTTATCCATGGGCATGCTTTTTTATTCAGTATATGCTATGTGCCAGGATGGGCAGAAGCTAATATCTAAGAGGGACTGTTCTTTAGCTTTTTTTCTTTGCTTTCCAAGACATTTGCTCTTTTTTTTCTACCATGTTTGCTTTCGGTATAACTGGTATTGGGCATTCCAAATCCCTGTGGTCAGTTGCAACACCCCTTTCCCTCTCAATGTTCTTAGGATCTTATAGTCAGATTTTAGAAACAGTCATATACACCTGGTTTATTTCCTCTGAGTGAGTGCAAACCTCTCTAGATCTTGCACAGTGCTCAGAGCAGAGCTCAGGGTCAGGAAAAGTTCTGAGAGGAGGGAGGAACAGGAAGGGAGGATGGAGAAGGAATACTGTGGATCCCAGGGCAGCTATAGCACTGTTCAGCCTTGTAAGGTTTTAATAACAAAAGCATGCATTTTATTTGCATCTTAGTCCATCAGAAGGAATTTTACAGAAGGAATTCTGAAAGATTCGGGAACCGGACGGATTGTGTGCCCTCAAAATGTTGCTTTGTTATCACTCCCTGAATTCTTTATTTCTAGAGGGAGCACCGGGTGTGTCCATTAGAAGAGCTAAACTCAGCTGCTTCTTATAAGAGAAAATGGGTGGTTCAGGGTCAGGAATAATCTCTACAGCCAAAGACAAACTGAGTAGATGATATCAGGTTGTGTGTGTGTGTGTGTGTGTGTGTGTGTGTGTGTGTGTGTATTTTAATACTGACTTAGTTTTACAGTGTTCCATTAAGTGATTTTTTTTAATAAACCTTAAAGAGGACTTGGCAGGTCCTTTTAAAGATACAAACCTTTAAAATAATGGTCAGTCCCATTTGGCTCCTCTCCATTTTTGTTCATTTCCCTTTCTAATGACGTTCAGGTGATTCTGAAAGACTGTGGCAATTTCTAACTTGGGGACTTGACCTGGGAAGTTTATGAAGGTTCCGATGCAAGGCGCATCCCAGACCTATGGAATCGAAGTGTCTGGGAGGCCGAGAAATGGGCATGGTGGCCCCAGGCTCCACTGCTCTCACAAGTTTGGAAAAATCACCTTTCTAGAACAAGGGTAGCAACGGAATGAAATATTTGCTTCATCTGCACGATGTTCTCACAGTAGGCTTGAGTAACATACATGACATCATAGAGACAAGATTCTCTCTGCTCACTTCACAGGCAGGGCTGTGCCTACAGCGTCTGTCTGTCTTCTGCAATGAGGCACCACACTTGCTTCTATCTTTCTTGGGCTCTTCTGTTGAGATGAGCCCATTCTGTAAAGATAAATTGTTAACTTTCAATAATAAACAATAAACAACTCGTGACACTTTAGAAAAATGTTCCCTTTGCCTCCCAGATCCTTGGCTCATTGTTTGTGACTTTGATACACCCCCATTGAAATGTTTTTAATAGCCTGCTTGTAGCCACAAAGAAGAAAGCAGATTCATCTAACGAGAAGTTCTGGGCTAACGCACAAAGGTTGCCTGAAACCGGAAGGAGGTCGCACAGATAAATTACTTCCATGTATTTTCCAATTAAAGGAGTCTGCCCAGCGTCTGAGTCCAACAAAATATCTGCAGTGTGATCTAGTCTGCCAAACATGGAATCAATTGATTGGGGGTTGCAGACGTAGCCTGTGCATGGATTCTAGATCGGCTGCTTCAAAATCATGTACGGCAGCTCTTTGATTGTACAGATTCCTGAGATTCACTCCCAGAATTTCTGATTTAGGAAGTTTGAGGTGAGGCTTGATACCCATCCCTTTAAGGGTTCTCAGGTGATCTCCAGGACTTACCCCAACCCAGGATGAATCATGGAGTGCTCAGAGCTAAAGAAAAATGGATGTTTGTGCTCCACCCTGAGGCAGTTCCCTGTCCCATTTGAGTGGAAGTGGCTGCTGACGCTGTGCTAAGTGTGGATGTGGCCGTGGTGGGAAGCAGCTGCGGGTTGAGAAGGGGGTGGTTGCTTGGTAAAAGCATGACCTTGCATGCATTTGGTCCCAGAGCAGCGAGAGCTTCCTCTCGTGAAATGAGAGGGTCTATCGTAATATGTGCTGGAACATTCGAAGTCAGGAACTTTCAGCAAAGGCAAGTTAAAGGATTTACATGTCTTCAAATAAGTTTTAGATGTTGACACGGGCGGTAATAATATGGAATATTTTATATGCCTTTCTGAACTGTAAAGGGTTCTCTTTGTCTTTAATTTCTAAGACAGCTCTGGAACCAGGGGGATTAAGTCTTCATTTACAGCTACTCCTTAAAGCCAGGACAAATTATGGCTCCCCCAAGCAAGGGTGCTTATTAGTAAATACGGTTAAGCGAGTGGATGCTGTTCCAGAGGATCGGTGTTTATACTTCAGCAGACGAATCATTTAGGAGGAGAAAGCCTGCCCATTAATAAGCAGACCTGCCATGACTAATGGCTGTTCTGGCCCCAGCCTGGACAGTGAGGGCTCACGGAGGCCAACCTGGCTCTCTTTCGGCCCTCTTTCAGCTTGGCAGGTTTAGAAAGCGTTTCCAACTGAGGTCCCCAGGGATTCCGGTACAAAAATGCTGAAAACCCTCCAGTACAGTGGTATGTTTATAAAAGTCACAGGGGCCCTGGTCCCACCCGAGAGAGGTCAAGGAAATGCATTTGTCTAACCTCACAAAGTCTTGACCAGAGAATCTTATTTGATTTAATCTATATCCGTAGCAGTTCTGCAATTGAATAACAAGTCATTTATTATGAAAGTTAGGAGTGTGTTTCTGACTGGGACCCAGGCAGCACTGGCTGTGTTCTCTCTCCATGTCTCCTTTTTCAAGTATGGTGACTGAAGGTTTTGGCCAAACTTTCTTCCTCAAGGAGGATTTTTATGGGTCGCCTTGTTGTGAGGGGGATATTAAGCAACACGTGCCCCATGAGTGCATGGTTTGTATATAGACAGCAGTGTGGGCCCCATATCAGCAGTCTCACTGGGCAGATCCCCATGGAAACTCTGCTTGGGGGAGCTGGAGTAGGTAGAAAGGCTTAGGAGATGGAGAGAGGATCACGTTCCATGTGTATTCCAAGGCCAAGAGTGTGGATTCTGGATTCTCCATATGCCTGCTTCCCAGGGTGCTTCTAGACAGAAATGAGGATAAGCCTGGAGAGACAGACTGGTTCTACTTGTGGTAGCATCTGAGGGGTAGTCAACCTCTGTATTCTCTCTAGGTAATCTCACCAGACCCCTGACTTTAAAACCATCTCTATGTCCCTGAACTTCAAATAGACCTCTCCAGTTTTCCACCTCCCTCCAGCATTCCAGATTCTTATCCTGGCTGCCCATATAACACCTCCAACAAGAATGCTTGAAGGGCATCTCAGAACTGAATTTCCCCCAACCCTCTCCGCCCCTGGTTATCCCTGTCTCCTCAATAATGACAGAAATACAGGAACTTTCTTTGCTTCTCCTCTGTCCCTCCACCCTCCACATCAAATTTACCAGCGAGTCCTGCTGACTTGACCTTTAAGACAAACTGCAAAGACATGAACCTCCCTTCAGCTCTGTGAGTTCCTGTCTCCTTGACCACAGCAATAGCCTCCTAGCTGCAGTCTGCCTTGGCATCACCATGTGAAACAGACCACATGAGAGCCCCCACTAGGTGGAGTGGTTGGTGATCAAACTCCCTTTAGAGTGAATTCAAGAGAAGTTAGGCATAGGGGAAGTGGTGCCATGTTTTTAGCCCAACTCTTGGGAGAGTCACTTTGAGAGGCAAATGTGGTTTGGAGGCCACGTGGGTTGGAATTGGTGAGGGGTATTTGTTTGTTGATGGGGAGATATGGGCGGAAGGGAGCAGGAGGTGACGCAGGGGAAAGAGAAGGACTGCCCTTCTCCCTGGTCTCCCAGGGCATACGACTCATCCACAGTCACAGGACAGGGAATCCAAGTGCCACTGCACAGGTTAGCTCTAGGTCTGTAGGCTGATGTGCTTGATGTGGTTTTGGAGTGGTGGTGGGGGTCCAGAGCCGACAGCCATGAAAGAGTTCTTGAGACACCTTTGGTGCAAAAAGGTGATTTTATTGAAGCAGTGGGACAGGACCTGTGGGTAGAAAGAGCTGCACTGGCGTTGTGAAGAGTGACTGATTATATACTACAGAATTGGGGGGCCAGGTAAGGAAAAAGGGAGGTTCCAAAAGGACTTTCATATGTTCAAGAGGACTCATAAGATACTGAGTCCTTGGTATTGTTGAGCTGGTTGATTTTCCCTCTAGCAAAGTGTTAACATTAAGACAGTAGGGGGTTCCTGGAGGAATGTTATACTCTGTATTTGCCTCAAGTATTTGTCAAGGGGCTGCAGGTTATAAAGAAATTTAATGTTATTTACATTTTCTTCCTGCCTTTGTTCTGCACATCACTAAGGAGGGGAAGGTGATGTTAGGGCTCCAGGTAACTGAGTCTTTGGATTTCTGGAAGTCTGGCTGTTATTATAACATTGCCTTTTTTTGTCACTTACTAAGACATTTGCAAACTGATTTCTATCAGTTAACCATTTGTTTTCCCCTTTTTCCCCCTCCCTTTGTTCTTGGACAGCCAGGAGTGTCTGAGGAATGTCACTGTGGGGGGCGGGGGAGCAATTGTCAGCTTGTACTTTGTCCTCAGCATGCCTTTGGCTCCCTGTCATGCTGGTGGGGTGCTCTCCCCCCTTCTCTCAGTGAAGTAGGAAGTGGGCTCATCAGCTGACTGACAACTGACAAGGAGGAGGGTGAATTAGTAGAAGAGGCAATGTGTCAGGGAACACATGCCTTCTTTCTGAACATACCATGGAATCTTTGACCTGCCCTTCCCTCCATCTGGGATGTTTTTGAAGAGGATTTTCATATGGCTGGTGACTTTGTGACATCTGGGCTTAAATGTCACCTCCTCAGAGAGGCTCTCCCTGACCTCGGAATCTAAAACGGTCACCCTGCCATTCACAGTCATATCCCCCTATTTTCATTCCCTGACTGGCATTTGTTACTGCGAGAGATTCAGCTTGTTAATTTACTACTTGTTTACATGTTTATCACTGTATCTCCTACGAGATATTAGCACCTACTAGGCCCTGAACAGCGAGAGAAGTCTCCATGAAGAAGCATGAGGCATTTCTTTTCTTTCAGGGAAAAATACAAATGTGTCATGATAGAAGAGAATAGAACCCAGTTTGGGTATTTAGACTTGAATAGGCCCTAGATTAAATCTGTGTGTGGGAGGGTGCGTTGTAGAGGGTAAGGGTACATCCTACACCCTTGGCTTCATCGATAGATAGCTTGTCACGAGCAGCCTGTACCTTCCTAGGCAAAGGAAGATCTCTGAGTTCTCAAGGCCACTGGGCACTAACTTGAGCTTTAATGCCATTCTCTGCAGGCTTCCTTTCATGCCCAAGGGCATAGTTAGAGATTCAGTTACCAGCAGTGAATATCATGTGAATATCTGAGCTAAGTGTATCAAGGAAAAAAAAAAAAAAAAAAAAAAAAAAAAAAAAAAACAAAAAAACCTTTAAAATAGGAAACTGGAGAGGCTGGGCTGAGAAAGAAATCTTTAAGTGGGAAAATAGAGAGGCTGGATGTACTCTTTAGGCCTTAAATGGATGTCTGAACTGGGCCTAAAAGACCCTTCTGGCTCCGCAGCCAGTGTGGTCTTTTCAGTTGGGCTAAAAGAAGTCTGCCAGCCTAGGGCTCAGTTGGTTAAGCGTCTGACTTCCGCTCAGGTCATGATTTCACTGTTCAGAGTTTGAGCCCCATGTCAGACTCTGTGCTGACAGCTCAGAGCCCGGAGCTTGTTTCAGATTCTGTGTCTCCTCTCTCTGTCCCTCCCCCACTCACGCCCTGTCTAGCTTAAAAGCAAATAAACATATTTTTTAAAATTAATTAAAAAAGGGGTGCCTGGGTGGCTCAGTCGGTTGAGCGTCCTGGCTTCGGCTCAGGTCATGCATGATCTCACAGTCCGTGGGTTCAAGCCCCGCGTCGGGCTCTGTGCTGACAGCGCGGAGCCTGGAGCCTGCTTCGGATTCTGTGTCTCCCTCTCTCTCTGCCCCTCCCCTGCTCATGCTCTGGCTCTCTCTGTCTCAAAAGTAAATAAAAACGTTAAAAAAAAATTTTTTTTAATTAATTAAAAAAAAGAAATCTGCCAGCCTAGGGGCAAATGCAAAGAGAGTCTGAGCACCTAAAACAACCTTTAGTCTTAGGTGATGGTTTATATTTCTAACAACTTAAAAAGAAAATCCTAAGACTTCTAGGGAAAGACTATAATTAGCCCCCAAAAAAAATATTTCTACATATTCTCTAAAAACAAAACAGACAAAAACACATCAGTATACCCAGTTTAAAATAATATATAAAACATTGTATGTTCTACCCCTGTATTTCTTCCCTACATCTCTGAGGATGTTACTGAGGTGCCGAATCACCCAGGATCGAACCAGTAGATCATTCTGTCAAAGGATAAATTAGGAAGTGTCTGTATATCTAGTCAGGTGACCTAAGAACACTCAACCTCCTCTGACCAGGAGACACTAACATAGTGGACAAAATTTACTTCAGAAAGAAAAGGGATTGCACAAGCACAGATTTGATCCACCGTTTTGGGTAAAGCCATGGATACTTTAATCAAACTACCTATCGCCCTGGTGGCAAACACTTTAAATGTGAGGAACCAAACCAAGATGATGAAAGCTAAGGTTTTAATAGACGTCTCAGACAGTTTCTTCCTCTGACTATAAAAAGTGAGTTCATGTGGCTCAGTAGCATGTTGTTATGGGTTCTATGATTGGTGATGTTTCCTGTTTACTTCTTCAGGAAAGATCCAAGTGACGTGGGCTTACACAGGGACTGGCAGAAACCTGGGGGGACTTCGGTGGTTGTCTGCATTTTTCCCCTGGTTTGTGAAGCTCACCTCACTGACTGACTCATAAATTACAAACCATATAATCTGCGGGGTGGTAGACAGAGTTCTGGACTGCAGTGTTTTCTGTTTCCCCTTTATTTAGGCCGGAGGAGAAAAAATAGATCCAGAAGAGGCACTGATCTACGAAGAGGATTTAGATGAAGGAGACGGTGTGGAAGGCGAGGTGGAAGAGAGCACAAAGTTAAAAATGTTCCGCAGACTCGCCTCGGTGGCCTCCAAGCTTAAGGAGTTTATCGGCAACATGATAACCACTGCTGGAAAAGTTGTGGTGACCATTTTACTCGGTTCATCAGGTGAGAGTTTCCAGTATGGGTTGGAATACAGGTAGCACTTTGGCGAGTCATGAAAGACAAGGCTGAGGAGAAAATGCCGAAGGAAACAGCCTCATTCCAGAACACCAAACTCATAGCCATAATTTGTAAAACTGGCCACGTGTACACACAACACACACAAATAATTTTTCCTGTTCAGTTCTCATGTTTGTGTTTTTAGTCGGTTTCTTTTTTTTTAATTAATTTTTTTTTTTTACTGTGTATTTATTTTTGAGAGTGAGAGAGCGCAGGAGTGGGGAGGGGCAGAGAGAGAGAGAGAGAGAGACAGAATCTGAAGCAGGCTCCAGGCTCTGAGCTGTCAGCACAGAGCCCAACGCGGGGCTCAAACTCACAGACCGCGAGATCATGACCCAAGCTGAAGTCAGACGCTTGACCGAATGAGCCACCCAGGTGCCCCTTGGTTCGTTTCTATTAACCTCCATAAAGCAATCTTTTTCCATATCTAGGTGATGTTCTGTTTTATACGTAGATCAGAAAGACCACCGTTCTCCTCCCCCAGAGCCCGTGAATGGCGATCAGCTACGATGAACAATGTCAGTATACTCTCCAGAGAGCCACATGTGTACATTCTGAAAGCACGTCTGTTTACACTGGGTCATTAGGAGTCTTAATTTAACTCTCCAGGATATACTATTTTTCTTCCTCAGTTAGATTGTAATCTTGCAGCACAGACACTCACTTCCTTTAAATCTTGGCCGCTGACTGCTTGTTCCATAATAATGTTATCTCCATTTTCTCCCTCCTTCCATCTTGCTGCTGGCGGCTGCTCCAGAGCCACTGGGAAGTTGGGTCCATACCGCTTCCTTGAAATTGCACAAGATGAAACAATGTGACAGTTTTTTAAATACCAAAGTTAAAAAGTGGAAAAGAGAATTGAATTTCTCAAGAAATATCCCAATATTTTAATGAAGAGTCATTTCAACACGCCCCCTACAAAAGTTTTTAAATGCCTATAAAAAAAATTCCCTCATTTTCCATGTCCCCTTTTGGTAATAGTATGAATCAGATTTCATTGGGTAGGGCAAAGTTTTAGGGAGACTTCGCCATAGATGGAATAATTTTATGAACCCCACTTACCCCCAAAAAAGTAAGTTATTATAAAAAGTGATATCAGGGAGGGGCTCCTGGTGGCTCAGTCGGTTAAGCCTCCAACTCTTGATTTTGGCTCAGGTGATGATCTCAGGGTTCATGAGATCAAGCCCCATGTCAAGCTCTGCCCTGGGAGTGTGGGGCCTGCTTGGGATTGTCAGTCACTCCTTCTGCCCCTTCTGCACTCTCTCAATCTCTCTCTCTCACAAAAATAAATAAGTAAACATTTTTAAAAATGGTATCAGGGTAAGTTGGAATGGGCACACAAGTCTCCCGGAAAAAACTGGGGGGAGAAGTAGAAAGATGGAAACAGGCAAGTAACTGTGCTAACTTTACTGTATGAAAAGTAGATACTTGCTCTGCCAAACAGCACGGGAAGAATTTCTGGCATCATCCTGTGTTTCCCTATATTAACAAATACCACTTTATGTGTGATCTTTTGCACAACAAAAATAGTATTAGCTCTGATTTTATAAATGAAATGGGATTCCCATTTTAATCACTGGATCTACACCGGAAAACATATGAAGGAAATGTCCATCATCTCCAATAGGAACATGTCTCGAGTGGTGAATGATTTCCCAGTTCCATGCGATTTTTGTGATCACATCTCTTCTTCCTTAGGTATGATGTTGCCGTCTTTGACCTCATCTGTGTACTTCTTTGTATTTTTGGGTCTGTGCACCTGGTGGTCCTGGTGCCGGACATTTGATCCATTGCTGTTCAGCTGTCTCTGTGTGCTGCTGGCTATTTTCACTGCGGGGCACTTGATTGGACTTTATTTATACCAGTTCCAATTCTTTCAAGAAGCAGTTCCACCCAATGACTACTATGCAAGGTAAGACAAAACGTTAAGACATTTCAAGGACAACCGACTCTCCTTTATGATCTTGTTTGAATTTGCAAGGGTTCCTCTTGATGCCCATTGATGTGTTCCGCAAAGGGTCGGTGGGGATGGGGGAAGCAATGTAGCACTTTCAAGTTACTGAATGACAAAGTCCAAAAGGAAGTGGGAGGTCTCTTCAAATGGAGGTGCTGCTGAGACATGGAAGAGAGGGGAGGCTGCTGTTGGTCTCAGCTGTGGAAAAAGATCCCAGAAGAACATTTTGCATCAAAGAATAATAACAACATGTTAAAGCATCCAGCCGGAAGATGCTCTCACACACCAAATAGAGCATTAAAAATAATAACAAGGGCAGGGGCTCCTGGGTGGCTCAATCGGTTGAGTGTCCGACTTCAGCTCAGGTCATGATCTCACAGTTCATGTTTCAAGCCTCGCGTCGGGCTCTGTGGTGACAGCCCAGAGCTTGGAGCCTGCTACAGATTCTGTGTTTCCCTCTCTTTCTGTGCCCCCCACCCCCACCACTCACGTGCACACGCATGCACACTCTCTCTCTCTCTCAAAAATAAATAAACATTAAAAAAAATGTTTAAAGAAAAGTAGTTTAAATGACTCCAGAGGAAAACAATCGGAGAAATCCAGAATGTGGATTCTATACAGCAAATGATCTGGTCTCTAAAAAAAAAAACCTCAGCATCATAAAAAGAAGTGTGTGTCGAGGCAGTGGGGGCAGGGACTCCTGTAGTTTTAAAGGAGAATTTGGGAAACCCAGCAACCAGATGTGAAGCCTGACTCTACATTACATCCTGGTCAACCGCAGATCTCTAAAAGACATTTTAAGGTTAAATGGAGACATTTCAATGTTCACTGGTTATTAGTTGATTGTATAGAATTATTGTTAAACTGTTTTTAAATTTATTTATTTTGAGAGATAGAGAGCAAGCACTTGGGAAGCGGCAGAGAGAGAGGGAGAGAGAGAATCCCAAGCAGAGCCCCACGTGGGGCTCTATCACATGAATCATGAGATCATGATCTGAGCCAAGATCAAGAGCCAGATGCTTAGCTGATTGAGCCACCCAGGCACCCCTAGAACTATTGTTAATTCTTATGTGTATGATTGTATTGTGGGCATACAGGAAAATGTCATTATTTTAGGAGATATGTGGTGAATTATTTAGGAGTGAAGTGTCATGATGTCTGCAACTTTCTACTGGTTTAGCAACAGACATGAGAGAGGGAGAGAGAAAGGGAGGGAGAGGCAGGGAAAGAGAAGCAGGAAAGAGAGACAAATAAAATTACTTAAACCAGGGGATTGGCCATTGGGGTATCCATTGTCCTATGTTAACTTCTCTACTTCTGTGGAAAAGTTTATGCCTGGAAGTTACAGGAAAAGTAAACAGGGGCAGAAATGGCAGAAGGGAATGTGAGGGGGGTGAACAGTGTGTGAACAGAGAAATGAGGAACTTGGAATTTCGAAGAACATGAGTCATGCTATCATGTTGAGGGTATAGATTTGCATCCTTCTTTCGAGGGATCCCCATCTGTTTTTTATGTGATAGTAAATATGAAGCAGCGATGTGTGTGTGCAGACCCACTCACCTTGCTCTTACTGATTCATGTGTAAAATCTGTCTAGTTTGTAGCTATGTCTACCCAACACTAGGAGAAAATTCAAGTCCTAAAACCTCCTATATTCTGTTAAAACAAGTT
The DNA here is from genome assembly GCF_014898765.1 of Herpailurus yagouaroundi. Classification (NCBI taxonomy): domain Eukaryota; kingdom Metazoa; phylum Chordata; class Mammalia; order Carnivora; family Felidae; genus Herpailurus; species Herpailurus yagouaroundi. The sequence goes on from NW_024412397.1 coordinate 61,790,626, forward strand.
AGTACCCAATACACACACAGCGTAACTAATTCTAAACCTATTGGCATAATGTGGAGGTTTAACAAGTGTAATTCAGTCTATAAAGAGAAGAATGTTTTATAGACACATTAAAACTAAGAAGCCACAATATGGAAACAACCTAAGTGCCCGTTGACAGATGAGTGGATCAAGAAAATGTGGAGTGTGTGTGTGTGTGTGTGTGTGTGTGTGTGTGTATCTGCGTGTATGTATGTGTATACACATGATGAAATATTATTCAGTCTTAAAAAAGAAGGAAATCCTGCCATTGATGATAACATGGATGAAATTTGAAGACTTTCTGCTATTGAAATAAGTTAGAGACAGACAAATGCTGTCTATTTGTCCACTTATATGTGGAACTGAACAAAAGAGTCAACTGATAGAAACTGAGTAGAAAAGGGGTTGCCAATGGTGGCGTGTTGGAAGGAATGGGGAGAGGATGGTAAAAGGGTATAAACTCATTAATAAGTTTAATAAATTCTGAAGATTATAAGGTGAACATTATAAGGTGAATAAATTGTGAAGATCTAACGTACAGCAGGCTCACTCTACCTAATAGTACTGTATTGTATATTGTATGCTTGAAATTTGCTAAAAGAGTCAATCGTAAAAAAAATTTTTTTAAATGACTAGGTGAGGTCATTGATGTGTTAATTAACTTGATTGAGGTAATCATTTCACAATGTCTGCATATGTCAAATCATCACATTGTACAGTTTAAATATATTACAATTTCACTTGTCAGCTATACTGTCAGCCTCTTTAATGGTGCAGATTTATGTAATATTTATTTATTTTAGGCAGTAGTGAATAAACGCTAAATTTCAGTACAGACATTCGTTCTAGGCTAAATGAACCCTTTGGTTTCTTTGAGGCATTTAATTTTGGGTTTATTGAACAGGTATAGAAAAAATGTTTTGTGCTGTTGGAAGGGGTGACTTTCAGGGGGTGAGTTAATTGGGAATATAAAAATATTCCATATGCCAGTAACCCCCAGTTTAAGGATCTTTTCTGCCATCTAGAGACTGATGATAGGAAATACAAGTAATATTCAGAACCACCTTGAAAGCATCAGTTTCTGTAAAGGATCAACTAACAAATATTTGAGACTTTGTCGCATTTCTTTCAAGAAGCCGTTGTAGTGCAAAGGCAGTCACGGACAGATTTAAAAGAATGAGTGTGGTTCTCTTCCAGTAAAACTGTGTGAACACTGAAATTTGGATTTCATATTAGCTTTCGCATTTCATGAAATATTCTTTTTCTTCGGCCTTTTTCCAGCCACTCAAAAATATAAAAACCGTTGTTGGCTCACCAGCTGTACCCAAATAGGTGGTGAATGAGCTTGCCAACCTACAGTGTAGATAATAGTAGTCCCAATAGGCTAATAATGTACTATCTCTATTATTCACTTGACTTGTCCCAAACAAAATAATTATAACTTATTACAGGTAATAATAATTATATTACCTGTAATTAATAATTACATTTTGTAGATGATCCGTTTAAACATTTTAAAAAGTCCGTTACTATGATCTCATAGAGCTAAGTCATTAAAAGTTAAGTTGCTTGTCAGGCTCTAGACAGTTTGAGCTAAGCAATTAAATATAAATATAAATATAAATATAAATATAAATATAAATACACTGCCATGTTGTAGATTCCCACCCTCCCCCCGTTAACTTGGTGATAACAAGACATTGCATTTTAGTCCTAGAAAGCTTGGAAATTTACATCTCTAAAACAATAGCTTTTTCATAAGGCACAATTCCAGTGCATTGCTATTAACCCCAAATTATGAGTTAGAAGAAAAAACTGGAAAGTGGCAAACAAACACTCATTTTGCGTGGGCATTTGTCACAAATTTCATAACCACAGAGACCCCAGCGCATATATCCAGCTTCGGATGTGGCTGTTCGTAAAACAATCCAAGCCATTTTTGTCTTCTCAAAAGCTTTCAAATGCGTCTCTGGTCAGAATTACCTTTATTTTTAGAAAAATTGAATTGATTTGTTCATCATTAGGATAATACATATTTTTTGGTGATTATTTGGAAAAATGTAATGAAGGATAAGGAGAACCACCTTTTAAAAATGTAATCCTAACTTCCAGAAATAAATACTATTTATTTCAGGATCTATATTCTCCCAGAATTTTTCCTAGGCATATATGTGCCTTTTTAAAACAAACTTTGAATCATAAGGCAAGTACTCTTTTATAAGTTGCCTTATTCAAGTTCTACATTTGCCCATGTTATGAAATGTTCTTCTAAAATGTGATTTCCATAGGCAGCGAAGTCTTTGAATATGTAGATATAGTCAGTCCCTGATTTCTGACCATGTAGATTTTTTCCCCATTTTTCCATTAACTTTATTTTTTTAAGCTTTTAAGTTTTTATTTAAATTCCAGTTAGTTAACATGCAGCGTAATATTGGTTTACAGTGTAATAATGACTCAACACTTCCATACGGTACCAGGTGCTTCTCACAACCGGTGCCCTCCTTAATCCCCATCACCTATTTCACCCATCCCCCCACCCACCTCCCCTCTGGTAACCATCAGTTTGTTCTCTATGGTTAAGAGTCTGTTTCTTGGTTTGCCTTTCTCTTTCTTTCCCCTTTGCTCCTTTGTTTTAAATTCCACATATGAGTGAAATCGTACGGTATTTGCCCTTCTCTGACTGACTGACTTCACTTAGAATAATACTTTGTAGCTCCATCCATGTCACTGCAAATGGCAAGATTCCATTCTTTTTTAATGGCTGAATAATATTCTATTGTATAAATATGCCACATCTTCTTTATCCATTCATCAGTCGATGGGCAAGTGGGCTATTTCCATAATTTGGCTATTGTAGAAAATGGTGTTGTAAACATCAGAGTACATGTATCCCTCTGAATTCGTATTTTTGTATTCTTTGGGTAAATACTTAGTAGAGCAATTACTAGATCATAGGGTAGTTCTATTTTTAACTTTTTGAAGAAACTCCATACTGTTTTCCAGAGCGGCTGCCTATGTTTGCATTCCCACCAATAGTGCAAGAGGGGTCCCCTTTCTCTACACCCTCTCAAATGCCTGTTGCTTCTCTTGTGTGTTGTTGATTTTAGGCATTCTGACAGGTGTGAGATGACATAACGTTTTAGTTTTGATTTGTATTTTCCTGATGATGAATGACGTTGCGCATCTTTTCAATGTGTATTTCGGTCATCTGTATGTCTTCTTTGGAAAAGTGTCTCTTCATGTTTTCTGCTCGTTTTGTAATTAGAGTATTCATTTTTGGGGTGTTGAGTTTTGTAAGTTCTTCATATATTTTGGATACTGACCATTTAGCAGATATGTCATTTGCAGGTATGTTCTCCCATTCCGTAGGTTGCCTTTTAGTTTTGTTGTTTGTTTCCTTCACTGTGCAGAAGCTTTTTATTTTGATGCAGTCTCAGTAGTTTACTTTTGCTTTTGTTTCCCTTGCCTCAGGAGGCATATCTAGTAAGAAGTAGCTATGGCCATTGTCAGAGGGGTTACTGACTGTGTTCTCTTCTTGGATTTTTATGATTTCAGTGACCATGTAGATTTAGATCATTCTTCATTTTTGCCGTCTTCAGTAAAACTGTGGTGTGCACCCACATTACTTCTAAATTTAAGTAAAACTCCTGACGAGCAAGGTGCAACCTCATGTACCCTCAGTTGGGAAGGAGCCTCTGAAGGACTGTTTGGGGCTTACCTCTGCTGTGGGATCTGGAGGTTTCAATGGTCCTGGGCCAATGTTAGGATAACGTGCTGGTTTGTGATTCCCTCACCATGCTGGTATTGTACATTTAAATCCCATACCTAGGTGTAGCACAGATCTGGGGTTTTATTTTTCTCTAGAGAGAGCTCTTCTTTCAACCAAGCGATCATGAGCTTCCTTGTAGCTCCATCCAAACCTGTGATGGAATTTTTCCATTACGTTTATCCAGGGAGGGGTGTTGAGAAGGTGAGTGGGGACCAGCAGCCATATGGGATGGACAGGAGACCAAAGTTCACATGGAGGCAGAGTAGGAGAGTGATGTTGCCTCAGGGGGAAAATTAGTGATTCTCTTCCATTTTTTCACATAGGAGTCACATGACCAGATGTTTCCAAAACAAAAGTCAGGGCTCATTATTTGATAGTTATGATTGTACTTATGGAAAGGTGAAGACACTGCATTTGAAACGATTATTTTTCCCAAATCTAAAATGTTGTAGCATATTATAACCATATAAAAACATTAGTGATCACACTTCTGAAGTTGATCCAGCAAAATAAAACTTCAGAACAAATCCACAAACTATATAAGATCAAGAATATACCAGTCAACATAGTGTGTTTAATAGAACAGAGCCCTGTGACAGCTGTTCTTCTAGAAGGTCTCCCTAACAGAGCCAAAGCATAAGAGACTGTTGAGAACTGAGAGCAAACTGAGGGTTGATGGGGGTGGGAGGGAGGAGAGGGTGGGTGATGGGTATTGAGGAGGGCACCTTTTGGGATGAGCACTGGGTGTTGTATGGAAACCAATTTGACAATAAATTTCATATATAAATAAAAAAAAAAAAAAAAGGTATCCCAAGGGTCTCCCTAACAAAAATGGTGAGCTAAACAAAATTTGGCTTGGCTAATGCAGTGTGTAATCTCTTCCAAAGAGATTTGTATTTTCAAGTGAATTTTTTTAATTTATTTATTTAAATTCAAGTTAGCTAACATATAGCGTAGTATTGATTTTAGGAGTAGAACCCAGTGAGTGATTCATCACTTACATACAACATCCAGTGCTCAGGTGAATTTCTGTAGACAGCAAACCCCTCCTGTTTTGAAAGACGAAGCAAGAGTAAAGGTGGTGGGCTCGTGTTCACATTTCTCCAGTTGCACATGTGTTTATCCTCACCTGTTTCTCTACTTGTAGGACTGGCCACATTTATGAAGCTTTAAGTCTTAGACCATTTCTCCGCAGGTTTTCTGCATTAAAAGTGCAGAAGGTGTGCTGGGTAGGGATGGGGCCAAGGGCAGGGTTTTTTTCTGTTTTTTTTTTTTTAATTTTATGTTTATTTTTGAGAGAGAGAGAGAGACAGAGACAGAGCGTGAGCAGAGGAGGAGCAGAGAGAGAGGGAGACACAGAATCCAAAGCAGGTTCCAGGCCCTGAGCTGTCGGCACAGAGCCCGACACGGGGCTCAAACTCACTAACCAGCAAGATCATGACCGGAGCTGAAGTCGGACCCTTAACTTACTGGGCCACCCAGGTGCCCCGGGTTCCCTGTTTTTTAATCTTGAGTTATCTGGATAGAACAGGTAAAAGTTCTGACTTAGACCAGGGTGGAAGATGTGGCAGGAGACTAAATGCCTACTCTTTTCTTAATTATGATGGAGGCACTTGGAACGCGTACATTGAATTTTCGACCCCATTAATGAACATTTTGTGTATGTCAAGCATTGAGATGAGTGAGTAGGCCATTCTTTTTTGTTTATTTGTTTATTATTCATTTAGGATTTTTATTTATTTTTGAGAGAGAGTGCAAGTGGGGGAGGGGCAGACAGAGGACAGAGGATCCAAGGCAGACTCTGTGCTAACAGTAGAGACCCCTACATGGAGCTCGAACTCAGGAACTGTGAGATCATGATCTGAGCCCATGTCAGATGCTTAACTGACTGAGCCACCCAGGCATTCCTTGGCCATGCTTTAAATTGTCTCTTTTGAACTTTGACTGGCTTTCATTCCAAGTCCTGAACTTTCTCAAGAACATTCGCTGGAGTGACCGCAGTCATTGGACTCTTGTTTGCCCAATTCAATGAGTTCATTTGTTGCCTTCTCCACTTTAAGATCTGAAGTTTGAATATGAAATAGGGGGAAGGAATTAGAGAGTTTCAGGCCATTCTCTGTGAAAGGAGGATTCTGTATAAAATAAATACACAACGACTTATCCCATGTTATCCGTTTTATGTTCTATTTCAGTAAATCATCATGATAAGAAAATGCGTTATGTTTAGTGAAGGAAAAGCTATGTTTATTTCAGTGTAAAAACAATGTAAAAAAGAAAAAGCAAAATCAAAATCTAAAACTCCAACATCATGAGTAAACTATTCTATGAAAAACATTAAAAAACCAACATTAAGAGTGCGATCTCATTAATTACATTTATACTATTTTTATGCTAGTCATAAAAATGTCAGTAACATGTAGGAATGTCAGTTCTTGAGTTCGAGCCCCCATGTGGGGGTCTCTACTGTCAGCACAGAATCCGCCTCAGATCCTCTGAGGCCCCAGTACTGTATGTCTTTCTCTGCCATTTGGAGAAAGCCAGTGGGTCCTTTAGAAAATGAAACAGCACAATCAGTTTTTATGTTGGGTCGACTGTGGTTTGCTTCGCTAGCTGTTATAGAATTCAGGTTATTTAAAAGAATGCACTTTTGGACCCCAGCCCCAGATGGCTATGTTGTGCCTGCCTGTCTTGCTTTGGGGTAATCTGAGGTTTAGTTACAAAAACAGCACAGAAAGACTAAATTGTTTTCAATGGAGACCAGTTGGCAAGAATTTCATCTGACAGCAGTCCAGCATGTGGGGAAAAACAAAGGTAAAAGCAGGCCATTTTCACAGTAAAAAATGTAAATTCACCCAAAGAAGTTGACACTTTTCCTTTGCCTTCCTGCTGAAAGATGGCACTGGTAGGTATCTATCGAACTGTAGAGTTGGTAGGTGATATAATGATAACCAGACTCTGGGTTCCGTTTTTTAAAGATTCTTAGTGGTTAAGTGACTTGTTCGAAGGTCTCAGGCAGAGTTCATTTGCATTTGTCTGAAAGGTGAACAATAGAAGCCAGAAGAGAAGTTGACTTTCCACAGAAAAATGGGAAATCCGTCGAATGTAAATACTTGAACCCCTGAGTCCATCTGGGCAATTTGGAGAACCTTATGGCCACTTAGGATGGTGTGTTGTGGATCCCGGATCCCTGGGAAATAGGGTGCCCTGCCCAGCTGTGACACCTGATATTACATGTGAAGCAGCTACTGCTTCTGACCAGGTGGACAAGCCTTGGCACAGGATGTCTATCTAACTTAGAGACCTAAGACTTCCCAACATCGCTTTCCTGAATTTCAGTCTTGATTAAATGTTGTGGACCAAACTGCTCATGTTTTACTTACTGAGAGCATCTCTCAGGAGGGGTCTCCTTTCCGTTTTCATGGAAAATCTACTCTATTCTCTGTGAGGATTACAGTGATTGACCTGACAGTTGTGTCTCACTCTGTTGGGTTCATATGTACCAGAACAGCTCACCTGCACACACGTGCATACACACACACACACACACACACACACACACACACATGCACACACTGCAACAGGGCAGGACCTTTTTGCCCAAATGCTAGCCCTGTTATCAAGGATAAAGTGGGGGATCTACTTTCTCCCAATGTGATATTGAGAGGATTAACATTGATGCTTGCAAACCCATTCTCTGGAGTCCAACAGCTCAGGAGTGGCCCTGTTGCTTTCTAAACAGAGAATCTGGTCACCACATTACCAAATTCTCTGTGCTTGTATTTCCTAATCTATGAAATAGGGATGAGAATAGTGCCTGTCTCAGAGAAGAGTATTGTATCAAACAGAAGAGTCACCAAATGCTGGGCAATGTGGAGCTGACTTTATTATTGTAAACATCGTATTAACACACATAAAATATTTTTCCTATTCAAACTAACTTCCCATGTCTGGTGATTGCAGCCTTATCTGGCATCTCATGTGCAGCTCCCTGAGCTCATTAAGCTACTCTGCCCCTAGTGCTGTTTCCTTCATTGGAAATGTCCTTCTACTTCCTCATCCCACTCGCTCCTACTCTTCCCTCAAAACCTAGCACATACACCTCCTTCTGGAACCTTCCAGGTTTCCTTCTGTGAGGAACAAGAATTATCTTCTGGGCAATTACTCAGAAAACTTGCTTCCTCCCATTTGTTGCACTAGACCATAATGATGTGTCCACGAATGTGTCTCCCTGCTAGGTTCTGGTCTGGGTGGCCTGGGGACTCTCAGCCTCTAACACTGCTGATCACATGGTTTTCAGGAAATCCCTGTTTAATCTGTTTTGTGCACTGTCTCCTGTACCCCTTGCATTTCATGTCCTTGTGCACCAAAATGAGGTAAAATTTGTTTAGGCTTTTCCTGAACTCCCAGCCACAGATGGAGCCACTGCTTATGAGATGTATGGGAAAATTATTTCCCAGAAAGGTCACTGTCACTTGCAGTGCACCCAGTGTAGCCCCACTGCTGTGGTCTGTGGTACATGTCCCCAGTTTGTGAATGTCAAGTTCAGTGAAAAACTAAGGTGGCTACAGCACATGTGGCTCCTTACTTGTGGTGTTGGCAAATATTTAGTTTTTGCTTGAGAAAAAAAAATGATAGTTTTACATGTATTTATTTAGAAAATTCAAAAATAGCCTTGTCCCTGGTGGTTAAAGTTAACACAGCTAAAGCAGTAAGCAGCTTTCACTTTTGAAGAAATTAGAGATTTCGGTTCACATTCGGTGTTTCTCGGGGATCCAGTTTATCTCTTGTTTGTTGAGAGACTTTGATTTTTGTTTCTTAATTCCCCTAGGCTTTGTTTTAAAAATAGGAGAGCCATGGTAATATTGATGAGATGATGCAAATAAAGGTCTACTTTTCTCTGTAGTATTTTGTGTAGAAATCATACACAGTACGGTTTTCTTCAGTTTTAATGAGAGATATTTGACATGCATCACCATAAGTTCAAGGCATGCAGCGTGGTGGTATGATTTATGTATATTATGAAATGATTAACACAATACATTCAACTAACATCCATCTTCCTATATGGATACAATAAACAGAAAAGAAAGAAGTAAAGAAAAAAGGAAACAAATGTTCTCTTTGTGATGAGATCTCTTAGGAATTTACTCTCTTAACAGCTTTGCTATGTATCACACAGCAGGCTTAGCTACAGTCGTCAGGTTGTACATTACATCCCTAATACTTATTTATTTTATAATTGAAATTTTGTATCTTTTGAGCACCTTCCTCCAGTTCCCCTCCCCCTCCCCACATCTGGTAACCACAATTCTGATATTCTTTTATGAGTTTGGGGTTTTTTGTTGGTTGGTTGGTTGGTTGATTTTAGATTTCACATGTAAGTAAGATCATACAGTATTTGTCTATGTCTAACATATTTCACTTAGCATAATGCTCTTAAGGTCTGTCTGTGTTGTCAAAAATGACAGGATTTCCTTGTTTTTATGGCTGAAAAGTATTTCATGGCATATATATCCTACAATTTTATCCGTTCATCAATCGATGGACACTTAAGCTGTTTCCATGTCTTGGCTATTGTAAATAAAGCTTCTGTGAATATGGGGGTGTAGATATCTTTTCCAGTTACCATTTTCTTTACCTTTGGATATATTATCAGAAATGGAATTATTTTTTTAAATATGAAATTTATGGTCAAATTGGTTTCCATACAACACCCAGTGCTCATCCGAAAAGGTGCCCTCCTCAATACCCATCACCCACCCTCCTCTCCCTCCCACCCCCATCATACAATAGTTCTATTTTTAACTTTTTGAGGATCCTCCATACTGTTTTCCACAGTGGATGCAGCAATTCACAATCCCATCCGCAGTGCGCAAAGGTTTCCCTTTCTCCACGTGCTCCCCAGTATTTGTTATCTTTTTTTTTAATGATGGTCATTGTAACAAGCATGAGGTGATAACTCATTGTGTTTTTAATTTGCATTTCCCTAATGACTAGTGATGTTGAGCATCTTTTCATGTACCTATTGACCTTTCATATATATGGTTTTTTTTTTTGAAGAAATGTTTATTCAGGTTCTTTGCCCATTTTGAAATTGGGTTATATTTTTTATGGCCATAGACTTGTGGTAGTCTCTTATATATTTTGGATGTTAACCCCTTACCAGATATATGGTTTGGAAATATTTTTTCACATACCATTGGTTGTCTTTTCATGTTGTTGACGATGTATTTTGCTGTGCAGAAGCTTTTTAGTTTGCTATAGTCCCAATTTTTTATTTTTTATTTTCTTCCTCGTGCTTTAGGTGTCATATCCAAAAGATTACTAGTTCTCATGACAAAGAGCTTTGTTACTAAGGTTTCTTCTAGGAGTTCCATGTTTTCAGGGCTTAAAGTTAAGTATTTAATCCATTTTGAGTTAATTTTTGTGAGTGGTGTAACGCATACATCTGGTTTCATTCTTTTATGTATGAACATTCATTCATTTTCCAAGCACTATTTATTGAAGAGACAGTCTTTTCTCCATTGAGTATTCCTGGCTCCCTTTTCAAATATTAGTTGACTGTACATACTTGGTTTATTTCTAGGTCTCGGTTTTGCTCCTTTGATCTATTTATCCATTTTTATGCCATTACCATGCTGTTGACTATAGATTTATAGTATAGCTTGAAATCAGGAAGTGTGGCGCCTCCTGCTTTGTTCTTCTTTCTCAAGATTCCTTTGGTTATTTGGGGGTTCTTTTGGTTCCATGTAAATTTCATGAGCATTATATTTACTTTTGTAAAAACAATGCCACTGATAATCTTGATAGGGATTGCATTGAATCTATAGATGCTTTTCAGTAGTATTGACATTTTAACACTATTAATTCTTTCAGTCCATGAATGTATAATACCTTTCCATTTATTTGTGTCGGTTTTGGTATCTTTCATCAATGTCTTAGTTTTCAACCAAGAGATCTTACACCTCCTTAGTTCAATTTGTTCCTAAGTATTTTATTATTTTTGATGCTATTGTAAATGGGATCAATTCTTTATTTCTTTTTCAGAAAATTAGTTGCTAGCATATAGAAACGTTGCTGATTTTTGTATGTTAATTTGTGTCCTGCAACTTTACTGAATTCATTGTTTATATCTGACAATTTTTTCATTGAGTATTCAGGATTTCTCTAATAACTAAATCAGTCTTTAGGATTCTCTCTATATTTACTATAATATAGATAGTAAATAGAGACAATTTTACTTCTTCCTTATCAATTTTGATACATTTTATTTCTTTTTCTTGCATGATTGCTGTAGCTAGGACTTCAGGTACAGTGTCAAATAGGTATGGTAAGAGTGGGCACCTTTTCTTGTTCCTGATCTAAGAGGAAAAGCTTCCAACCTTTCACCATGGAGTATGATATTAGCTCTGGGCTTGTCATATATGCCCTTTATTATGTTGAGATATGTTCCTTCTATGGCTAATTTGTTAAGAGTTTTTATCATGAATGGATGTTTAATTTTGTCAAATGCTTTTTCTGTGTCTATTGAGATGGTCCTGTGGTTATTTTCTTTCATTCTATTCATGTGATGTATCACATTGATTGATTTGCATATGTTGAATTGTCCTTGCATCCCTGGGAGAAATCCCATTTGATCATGGTAAATGATCCCTTCAGCGTGCTACTAAATTCAGTTAGCTAGTATTTTATTGAGAATTTTTACATCTATCTTTATCAAATATAATAGATAGTTTTCCTCTCTAGTAGTGTCCGTTTCTGGTTTTGGTATCAGGATAATGTTGGCTTCACAAAATGAATTTGGAAGTGTTGCCTCCTCTTTGATTTTTTTTTTTTTTTTTGGAAGAGCTTAAGAAGGATTGCTGTTAATTCTTCTTTAAATATTTGGTAAAATTCACCAGTGAAGCCATCTGTTCCTGGACTTTTGTTTGTTGGGAGATTTTTGATTGCTGATTCAATTCCCTTACCAGATCTATTCAGATTTTTTATTTCTTCCTGCTTCAATCTTGTTAATTTGTATGTTTCTAACAGTTTTTCCATTTCTTCTAGGTTGTCCAGTTCATTAGTGTGTAGTTGTATGTGGTAGCCTCTTATGATTCTTTGAATTCCTGTGTTATTAGTTGTAATGTCTTCTGTCCATTTCTAATTTGTTTGATTTGGGTCCTTTCTATTTTTTCCATGTTTAGTTTTGTCTAACTAAGTGTTTGTCAATTTTGTTTGTCTTTTCAAAGAACCAACTTTTAGTTTAGTTCATTTTCAACGTTTTTTTTTATTTTTTTTTTATTTATTTTTGGGACAGAGAGAGGCAGAGCATGAACAGGGGAGGGGCAGAGAGAGAGGGAGACACAGAATCGGAAACAGGCTCCATCCAGGCTCTGAGCCATCAGCCCAGAGCCTGACGCAGGGCTCGAACTCACGGACCGCGAGATCGTGACCTGGCTGAAGTCGGACGCTTAACCGACTGTGCCACCCAGGCGCCCCTAGTTCATTTTCTCTGTGTGTTTTCAATTTTTAATTTATATCTGTTCTAATCTTTATTAGTTTCTTTCTTCTGCTAACTTTGAGATCCATTTGTTCCTCTTTTCCCAGTTCTTTAAGGTGTCAAGTTAGATCGTTTATTTGGGACCTCTCTTACTTCTTAAAGTATGTGTTTATTGCTGTGAACTCCCCTCTTAGAACTGTTTTTGCTGTACTCATAAGTTTTGGTATATGTTGAATTTCCACTTTCATTTGTTTTAAGAAACTTTCTTATTTCCTCTTTAACTTCTTCTTTGACCCATTGGTTGCTCAGGAGAGTATTGTTTTCTTTCCATGCATTCATGAATTTTCCAATTTTCCTCTTGCCGATTCCTAGTTTTATGCCACTGGGGTCAGAGAAGATACTTGGTTATGATTTCAGTCTTATTAAATTTTCTCAGACTTGTTTTATGGCCTAACATACGGTCTGTCCTAGAAAATGTTCCATGTGCACTTGAAGGAAATGTTTATTCTGCTTTTGTTGAAGAGAATGTTCTGTATATGTCTATTAGGTCCATTTGGTCGCTGGTATTGTTCAAACCTGCTGTTTCCTTATTGAGTCTCTGACTGGATGATCTCTCCATTATTGAGAATGAGATATCAAAATCCCCAACTATTATAGTGTTACTGCTTATTTTTCCTTTTAGCTCTGTTAGTTTTTTGCGTTATGTATTTAGATGCTCTAAATTGGGCTCTTAAATATTTACAATTATTGTATATTCTATTTTTAATTTTTTTAATGTTTATTTATTTTTGAGAGACAGAGAGACAGAGCATGAGTGGGGGAGGGGCAGAGAGAGAGGGAGACACAGAATCCAAAGCAGGCTCCAGGCTCTGAACCGTCAGCACGGAGCCTGATACAGGGCTCGAGTTCACAAACTATGAGATCATGACCTGAGCCAAAGTTAGACACTTAATTGACTGAGCCACCCAGGTGCCTTATATATTCTTCTTGATGGATTGGCCACTTTATCATTGTATAATGATCTTCTTTGCCTCTTTTTACCATTTTAAACTCTTTTATCTGATGTAAGTTTAGCTACCCTTCTTTTTTGTTGTTGGTGGTTTTTGGTTATCATTTGTTTGAAATGCCTTTTTCCATCCTTTCACTCTCAGTCTAGTGTCCTTAAAGCTAAAGTGAGTGTCCTGTAGGTAGCACATTGTTGGATCTTGTTGTTTATCTATTCAGCCATTCTGTGTCTTTTCATTGGAGTATTAATCTGTTTATGTTTGAAGTAATTACTGACAGGTAAAGACTTACTATTTGCCATTTCGTTAGTTGTTTTCTGGCTATGTTGTAGAATAATTGCTCCTTACGCTGTTGTCTTTGTGTGTGTGTGTGTGTGTGTGTGTGTGTGTGTGTGTGTTGATGTCTTTTGGTATCAGTATGCTTTGGCGTCTTTATTATGTTCTTTTGTATAATGACTACAGAATTTTCCCTTGTAGTTAGTATGAGGCTTACATAAAATATCTTAAACTTATAACAATTTTAAACTGATAACGATTTAACTTCAATAGAATTTGTAAACTTTACACTTTCACTTCTACTCCCCATTCACACTTTAGGTTATTGCTGTTACAGTTTACATGTTTTTATGCATGCAGATGTACATATAGTTACAGAGTAGTTACAAGTGTGGTTATTTTTACCACTTGTTTTTACCTTTTAAGCTAGAGATGTAAGTGAGTTATGAACCACAATCCCATACTGCAAAACTAACTATGACCATATGTTTACCATTACTGGCACAATTTACTCTACCTTCTAATTTTAATGTTTTTATGATGTTAATTAGTGTTCTTTTACTTCCACTCAAGGAACTTCCTGTACCATTTCTTATAAGGTCGGTCTGGTGATGATGAACTTCCTTAGCTTTCGTTTGTTCAGGAAAGTCTGTATCCCTCCTTTATTTCTGAAGGACAGCTTGGCCAGATAAAAAATTCTTGGTTGACAGTTATTGTCTTTCAGTACTTTGAATATGTCATCCCATTCTCCCCTGGCTTAAAAAGTTTCTGTTGAAATACCTGCCCAGAGTCTTATAAGCAGATGTCACCTGGATGGTGACCTCTCATGGACCTAATGTCCATTTCTCCAGGTTTGGGAAGTTTTCAGCCATTATAGCTTGAAATATACTTTCTGTCCCTTTTTTTCTATTCTTCTTCTGTAATTCCCATAATGTAAATATTGCTTATTGTTATCGTATTCCATAATTCCCATAGACTTTCTTCATTCTTTTTTTTTTCTTTTTGTTCCTCTGAGTGGGTATTTCCAGTGTCCTATCCTCCAAGTTGCTGATTCTTTTTTCTGTATGGTTGAGCCCACTGTTGACATTCTTTTTTGAATTCTTTATTTCAATTATATTTATCAGCTCTAAGACTTCTGTTTGTTGGTTTGTTTGATGGTTGCTGTTTCCTTACCGAACTTGTTTTGTTAATGCATTGTTTTCCTAACTTCATTTAGTTACCTTTCTGTGTTTTCTTGTAGTTCATTAAACTACCTTAAGAGGATTATTCTGAATTCTTTGTCCAACAGTTCATGATCTCCATTTCATTGGGGTCAGTTACTGGAACTTCATTAGTTTCCTTTGATGGCCTTATTTAACTGATTTTTTATGATCCTTGATTCCTTATGTTGTTATCTGTTCATTTGGGTGTTGACCACCTTATCCAGACTGTAGAGGTTTGCTTTGAAAGAGACTCTTCTTCACAAGTCAGCTGTTTGTTTTTCTGAGTGTGCCTGCTGATAATGTCTTTGGGCAAGTGGGACCTGCCCTTGTAGTCTATTTTTAGGTGAGATAATTGTTCAAGCTCTGATGATGGGGATGGTAGGCATGTGCCTCTGGCTAACAACAGTAAAATAAAACTGTTGACTTGGTTTTCTACCTAAGTAAGGCTGTAGGATGGGCTCTGCAGTTGCCTGGATTTTCTGGTCAGGCTTACTAGATGGTCAGGACTGCGTACTATATTTAGTAGTGTAAGGGGCTATGAATTATCTCCCCTACCCTGGCAGGGCAGCAAGTTGGGACTCGGTGCCTATGTAAATCATTGTTTGGGGACCCAAATCAAGCAAGTGTGCACTAAATTCTCTCGTCACGTGAAGCTGCTAATTTTGCTCTGCCACTGGGGGAAGCCATGGACTCTGCTTTCTCTTCAAGTGCTGCTGTACAGAGGGCCATTAAATGGGCTAGACAGATTCCCATGTGCTCTGTTAGGTTCCCTGGGCAGACAGGATGAAGGCTGTTTAGTGATGAGTGCGGCTACAAATTAGATTCTCTGCTCCAGATGCAGCTGGAAAAGCAGCTCTGAAGCCAGTAAAACTCTTTCTTGTCCCAAGTCAATCTCCAGCCTAGTTTCTCTGAACAGGCCGACCAGCTTTGTTTTGAAAACTCGGTTTTTCCTGCCCTTCTCTTGACTGGAGCGCCTGTGGGCATCACAGCATCCAAGAATTATGCCAGCCTTCCTGGTGAAACGAGGCTGGGAGGCACTCCACAATTGGTGGTGCTGTAAATCCACTCTTGGCGTGAGCGTGAGCACACTAGGCTCTAGGGCCAGCAAAACTCTTCCTTTGAGGATCCATATCGAGCAGATCTGCACCCCACTGAGTTCCCTGGTCAGAGTGCACCTCTGACTTGATTCTCTAAGTTGAGACTGCTACTTGGGCATGGCTGAACTCAAGTCTGCCAGGATCTGTGTTTTTGCAAGCTCCTTCCCCTGCTCTCTGTCATAGTCAGATTGCCAGTGGTTGAGTCCCACAGATCCCCCTGTAGTCCCCGTAGAGTGAGATCAGAGTAGGGGCTCCTTCAAAGTGACCATAACACCTGGGTGGTGATGGTTGTCCCTCTGGGTTCTCTTTTCCCCCTGGAGGAACTGGGAGCTCAAGGGGACCTCTCCATGTGGCGCTGCACTGCCCTGGAGAAGGGGCAATGCAGTCAACTATAGCTGCTTCTCTTACCCTTCTTAGGTAGCCTGTCTTGGGCTCTGTGGTGCAGGGGTGCTTCAGACCCCTGTGTTCTAGGATTCTCTCATTGGTGCCTTGTTCTTGAGTAGTTACCAGTTGTTCTTCTTATGAGTTGTTCTTCCTGTGAAGTCAGGAATGACCAATTTCGCCATCTTGGTGATGTGATTTTTTTTTTTTTCATTAAACGAACTATTTATTGTATGCAAGGGGTAGTAAGTAATGATGTTTTCTCCATCTGCTGATTTCCAACTTACCCGGCATCTAGTAGTTTAGTGAAATCCATTCTAATAAAATAGCGCTTTTTCATCTTCCCATAAAAGTCTCATCACCATCATTGTATTATTGATACCAAAATCAGCCCTGGCTCTGGGAAAACTTAGCACTGTTTATTTCAGTTTTTTGGTATCCTCTCTATAAAACAAAACACATTCCTTAGGCAAACCTAAGGAAATACATATTTATATACATATAAATATATATTTATATACATATAAATATATATTTATATCTAAGGAAATATATATTTATATGTAATATATATTATGTTATACATATAATAATATATGTATTATATGTATATATAAATATATACATTATATGTATAATATAGAATATATGTATATAAATATAATATATATTTATATGTAACATATATAAATATATATTTATATGTAAGGAAATATATATTTATATACATATAAGTTTATTTATTTATATACATATATTTATATACATATATACATTATTTATATACATATAAATATATAATTATATATATGTTTTTATATTAATATATATAATTTATGTATATAATTCCTATGTATATAATTCCTATACATAAATACATATTTTGCAAATATGTATACAATGGGGATAATTATAACAGCTATAGTACCTTCCCCACAGGTTGTCATGAATATTAAATGAGTTAATATTTGTAAAGAATGACTCCTAGCACATAGTAATAACTGTAAAGAGGTATTTATTAAAACTTATTAAATAAATTGTCAATAGTTAATCAAGGATTAAAGTCTTTGATCAGAACTTTAATAACAATATATAGCTATAATATTTTATTTTATATATTTTATTTGTAAACTTTGAGCTCAAACAACAATTTTGGTTTTAGGCAACATAATTGTAGGTGTTTGTTGCATGACTTAAAAATAGCTTTTATTTTTGGTATGTGACTTTGTTTGCACAAAGACACTTGGTTTTACTGCTTTGCACCTCTTATTGTATTTAATTTTGAAAAAACCTTTAGAGGTAGGTACTGTTATTTTTATGGCCATTTTTTAAAAGACAAAACTGAGGCTTACAAAGGTTGAGTAACCATCAAGGCAACAGTTTTATTACGTGACAGAGCCAGGATTTTTACCTTTATTCTGTCTGACTCAAGCTTGTGCCCTATTAGCTATCCGGAGTATCACCGCCTTCATAAAATATTTCCACTACCTTTCTAGAATATTGATGAACAATCCCTTTTATACTGTACTGCCAGGCCCCAAAATGGCTTTTCAGTGACCCAGTCTTTGTACTTTTTTCCTGTGTCAGAGGTCTGGGGTCTGTAGTTTGAGCCCATGTGTGGGACATCTATCTATAGTCATAGCAACATGAGGCAGCCTGTTGGTCTGGACGTAATGGAGGTGGACTGAACTAGTCCTTTTGGGCACATAACATTTACATCTGGGCAAGGAGCAGTGCTAGAGGATTTGCCTTAACAACTCAAAGGCAGAAACCACATCTAATTTATCTTGGTGTCCTCTCAGTAATGTGGAGCCATGCCCAGCATGCCGCAGCCTCCACTGAACACTTGTTAGGTGAAAAAAATGACTCTTGTTACATTTAATCTTTCAAAATATGAAGAAGACTAAAGATATAGTTCGTAGTTATATTCTTTTCTAAATTTGCTCCAAATGACTGGTATTAATGAACATATCGCATACCATGCCTGGATGGTGCATTTAGATTCTTTCAACTTTAAAAATTAATATCAGATTAAAGATGGTAGGATTTCTTGTAAAAGAAAGATGAACGGTTCCTTCAAGTTACGATAACAGCTTAAGAAAAATTAAATATAAAGTGATCTTTTGAGAAAGGGCATTTTGTAACAAAACATGTATTTAGTTGTCAAGCTTTTTATTGAAAAGCGTAGCCATCTTGTTTATTAGAGTTAAGATTCTCATCCTGGTCTGGGTTCTCATTAATTGCAGTAACACTTCATTAATTTTTTTTTAGTTTGATTCTAGAGAAGCCAATTTGGCTGACTCGTGAAGTATTTTGAGAATAAATATAATGAACAATATTGCCTCATAACTGCTTGACTTACGAACATTCCAAATGTTGCTTATGCAGTAACTTCTGCAGTTGGGTCTCCTTTTTAGATCTAAGCAACTCTGATTCAAGCACAAGAGATCAGCCCCGAAAATGAACCAAGATGTTTTGATTTTCTCTTCAGAGTTTCTATTCTCCAAGGAGGCTTTTTACTGAGAAGATTTGACAGAGGTTTTTATAAACTTGCTAGTTATTCATTATTGGTGAAAGGAGTGTGATTGTTTTTCTTCACAGCTTCCTTGAGGTATAATCGATAATGTAATAAATTTCATATACTTAAAGCATACAATTTGATAAGTCTGATATAAACATACCCATGAAAGCATCACCACAGGCAAGATAACGAACATGTTCATCAAACCCAAGTTTCCTCTTACCTTTTGTAATTTTTCTTTCCTGACTTTTATCTTCTTCCCATTCCATTTCCAGGTAACGGCTGGTGTGCTATTTGTAACTACATTAGTTGACATCTTCTAGAATGTATATAAATGGAATCATACATTATGTACTGATTACGATTGTGATTTGCCTACTGGGTAGGGGGTAGGGACTCTTTCACTGTGCCTAGTTATTTTGAGATTCAGTCACATTCCATTGTGGGAACTTTAGTTCTCTATCCTCACTCACTCTTAATATGGTTGATCTTTTTTTAATTTTTAAACATTTTTTTAAATTGTTTATTTACTTTGAAAGAGAGACAGAGCATGAACATGCGTGCATTAGTTAGGGAGGGGCAGAAAGAGAGAGGAAGAGAGAGAGAGAATTCAAAGCAGGTTCCATGCTCAACATAGAGCCCAACACGGGGCTCTATCTCACAACCACAAGATCATGACCTGATCCAAAATCAAGAGTCAGACACTTAACTGACTGAACCACCCAGGTTCCCCTCAATCTTTTTTTTAAAGCTGTGCCTTCTAATAAGTGTGTACTGGCAATTCATTGTGGGTTTAATTTAATTTTAATCTTCCTAATGACTAAGGAGCCTGAGAATCTCTTTGTGAGCTGATTTTACATTTCACATACTTTTTTGATGAAGTGTCTCTTAAAATATTTCTACCCAATTTTTTTAAAAAAGCATCAGAACTCTTTGTTTTCTTGGTAGTGAATTCTAAGAGTTGTTTAGAAAACCAAGATACAAGTCATTTATTATTTATCATATATATGTTTTTGAAAATATTTCCCCAGTCTATGAATTTGTAAGAGTAAATATTTTACTTTTGATGAGGTACAATTTTTAGTTTTTCTTTCAGGAACCATGCTTTTTGGTGTATACTTAAGAAATATTTGCCAAACTCAAATTATATTTTCATCTGGAAGTTTTATGGTGTTTTTTTGTTTGTTTGTTTTTGGGGTTTTTTTTTTTGTTTGTTTGTTTTGTTTTTGGTTTTTTTTTTTTTTGGTTTTTTTTTGCCTGTGATTTCAAATAGTTCCACGGTCACTTATTGAAATAATTATTCTTTCAGGATGCCTGGGTGGCTTAGTATGTCAAGTGTCCAACTCTTGATTTCGGCCCAGGTCATGGTCTAGTGGTTCGTTAGATGGAGCCCCAAGTCTGGCTTCATGCTGACAGTGCAGAGCCTACTTAGGATTCTCTCTCTCTCTCTCTCTCATTCCCTCCCCCATCCCCTCCCCCACTCTTTCTCTCCTCTCTCTCTCTCTTTCTCTCTCTCAAAAATAAATAAACTTGGGGCACCTGGGTGGCTCAGTCAACTAAATGTCCAACTGCAGCTCAGGTCATGATCTCAGTTTTGTGAGTTTGAGCCCCGTGTCAGACTGAGCTCAGAGCCTGGAGCCTGTTTTGGATTATGTGTCTCCTCTCTCTCTGCCCCTCCCTCACTTGTGCTCTGTCTTTCTCTCTCTTTAAAAAATAAATAAACCTTAAAAATTTTTTAAATGATTAAATAAACTTAAGAAAAAAGAAAAAGAAATATTCTTTCTACACTGAACTGCCTTTGTACTTTGTTAAAAATCAAATGTCCATGTATATGTCCTTGCGCTGTACCATTGATCTATTCATTTTTATACC
Source organism: Herpailurus yagouaroundi (assembly GCF_014898765.1). Taxonomy (NCBI): domain Eukaryota; kingdom Metazoa; phylum Chordata; class Mammalia; order Carnivora; family Felidae; genus Herpailurus; species Herpailurus yagouaroundi. Next base: position 61,811,248 of record NW_024412397.1, read on the forward strand.
ATTGTCTTGATTAAAGTAGTCCTCCCTTATCCATGGGGAATACATTCAAAGACCATCAGTGGGTGTCTGAAACTGAGGATGGTACCAAGAGCCGTATATATATATATTACATATATTATATATATACGGCTATATATATTATATATATACGGCTATATATATTATAAATATACGGCTATATATATTATATATATTATATATATATACGGCTATATATATTATATATATTATATATATTATATATATATACGGCTCTTGGTATATATATATAATATATATACGTATAATATTATGTTTTCCTATACATACATACATACGATAAAGTTTCATTTATAAATTAGGCACAATATGAGATTAACAATAATAATAAAGTAAAACAGGGGCGCCTGGGTGGCGCAGTCGGTTAAGCGTCCGACTTCAGCCAGGTCACGATCTCGCGGTCCGTGAGTTCGAGCCCCGCGTCAGGCTCTGGGCTGATGGCTCGGAGCCTGGAGCCTGTTTCCGATTCTGTGTCTCCCTCTCTCTCTGCCCCTCCCCCGTTCATGCTCTGTCTCTCTCTGTCCCAAAAATAAATAAACGTTGAAAAAAAAAATTTAAAAAAATAAAAAAAAAAAAATAATAAAGTAAAACAATGTACTGTAATAAATACATAAACGTACTTATCTGTCTCTCTGTCTCTCTCAGAATATCTTATTGTATCCACCATTCTTATTCTTGAGGTGATGTGAGATAATAAAATGCCTATGTGATGAGATGAAGTATGGTGAATGACCTAGGCATTGTGACATAGCTTTAGGCTACTGTTGACTTTCTGGTATACATCAGAAGGAGGGTCATATGCTTCTGGATATTGACTGCAGGTAACTGAAACTGTAGAATTTGGAACCACTAATAAGGGGTGACTGCTATAATGTAACTTGATAATAAGTTGAACTTAGGTAGTGTTAGTTCAGTTTTTGTTTGTCCAAGCTATTCTAAGACATGTATGTTTCCATGTGAATTTTAAAATTTATTTTTTTGAGAGAAAGAGTTGGGGGCAGGGGAGCAAAGGGAGAGGGAGAGGGAGAATCCCAAGCAGGCTCTGCACTGTGAGCATGGAACCAGACTCAGGGCTTAATTCCAAGACCATGAGATCATGACCTGAACTGGTATCAAGAGTCAGATGCTCAACCAATGGAGCCACCCAGGTGCCCCCTCCATATGAATTTTTTAAAATTTTTAAAATGTTATTTATTTTTGAGAAAGAGAGAGAGAGAGAGAGAGATGGAGTGTGAGCAGAGGAGGGGCAGAGAGAGAGGGAGACACAGAATTTGAAACAGGCTCCAGGCTCTGAGTGGTCAGCACAGAGCCCAATGCGGAGCTCGAACCCACAAACCGTGAGATCATGACCTGAGCCAAAGTTGGATACTTAACCAACTCTGCCACCCAGGCGCCCCAATTTTAAATCGGATGTCAATTTCTTCAGCAAAGCCTGCTGGGATTTTGGTTGGGATTGTGTTGAACCTGTAGAATGGTTTGGGTAGCATTATGTCTTCTGATGCATGAGTATGTTATATCTCTCCATTTATTTAGGTCTTTCAAATTTCTCTCAGCAATGCTTTTTAATTTTTAGTGCACAGGTTTTGCACATCTATTGTCAGTTATCCCTCAAGTATTTCATGATTTTAATGCCATTGCAAGTGGCAGTTTTAATTTTTATTTCTGATTGTTCACTGCTAGTATATAAAAATACAATTAATTTCTATATATTGATCTTGTATCCTGCCCCCTTACTAAGCACATGTACTAGTTCTATAAGATTTTTTTATTGATTCCATCAGGTGTTTTCTTTGTTTTGTTTTGTTTTGTTTTGTTTTTTACCATGTCATCCATGAATAAAGATAGTTTACCTTCATTCTCTTTAGTTCAGATACGTTTTATTTAATTTTCTTGTTTTATCGCACTTGCTAACACTCCAGTTCAATGTTGAATTGAAGTAGTGAGAATGGACAGCCTTGTCTTTTCTCTGTCTTTGGAGGAAAAGCATTCATTCTTTCATCATTAAATATGATGCTGAGTGTAGGTTTTTCATAGATGCTTTTTTCTCAAGTTGACATAAATCCCCATCTATTTTTGTTTTCTGAGAGGTTTTATCCACAATGCATATTAGATTTTGCCAGATGCTCTGTCTGCATCTATTGAAATCATCATTTTTTAATGATTTTCCAGTCAGTTAATATTGTAAGTAGATTTTTTTAATATTAAACCATCCTGGTATTGCTGGAATAAATCTCACTTGGTCAAGCAGGAATATTTTTTTTGTGTGTAATTGTTGAATTTGAATTGATAAAATTTTGTTTAAAATTTTTACATCCATATTTATTTCAGATAATGCCCAGTCATTTTCTTTTTTTAGGGTGTCTTTGATTTGGATATGGAGTAATGCTTTACCCCAAATATGACTTGGAATGTATTTCCTGTTTTTCAGTGATCTGGAAGAGTTGGTTTAGAATTTGTATTTTTTTTTTCTTCTGTAAGCATTTGGTAGAATTCACCAGTGAAACCATAAGGGCTTGAAGTTTCTTTTGCAGGAAAGTTTTTAACCACAAATGTAATTTCTTAAATAGATATAAACTGTTCAGGTTATTTCTTCTGGAGTACATTTTGGTATTTTGTGTCTTTGAAGGAATTTGCTTTTGTAAGTAATATGTCAACCTTATTGGCATAAAGTTATTGATAATATGTATTTATTTTCCTTTGAATATTAGTAGAATCTGTAATGATGTCATTTAATTTATTCCAGAAATTAGTAATTTGTGCCTTCTTTCTTTTCCTCCTGTTCAGTCTATCTAGATGTTATCAATTTATCATCTCAAAGTACTAGCCCTTGTGTTTTTTTTCCTATTGATGTTCTATTTTCTATTCACTGATTGCAACTCAGATATTTTTAGTTTCCTTTTTTCCACTTCCTTTCTGTTTAATTGACTTAATTAAATTAAACTTTGGCCTTAGTAGACTCTTCTTTTTATTTACCTTCTCTGTTGTTAATCCAAAAGTGGAAATTGGAGCCATTAATTTGATATCTTTTTTTTCTTTTCTACTATAGGTGTTTAGAAAATTTTAATTAAATTGAAATCTAAATTTCCACCTAAATACTACTATAGCAACATCCTACATATTTGATATGGAATAGTTTTTTTGTTTTTGTTTTTTTTTAGTATAGTTGACACACAATTTTATATTAGTTTCAGGTATACAGCATAGTGATTGGACAAGTTTATATGTTATGCGATGCTCATCCCAAGTGTACCTACCATGTTTTATTTTTTTAATGTTTTTTAATTTCCAATTTAACAATTTTTTTTTTTTTTTTGAGAGATAGAGAGAGCAGGGGAGGGGCAGAGAGAGAGCAGGACAGAGGATCCAAAGCGGGCTCTGTGCTGACAGCAGAGAGCCCAATGCAGGGCTTGAAACCATGAACTGTGAGGTCATGACCTGAGCCAAAGTTGGATGCTCAACCGAGCCACCCAGGCACCCCTACCATGTTTCATTTTTCATTCAGTTCAAAATACTTTTTAATTTCCATCTCAGTTTCTTTTTTGATCTATTGGTTATTTATATATGTATTTGGTTTCCAAATATTTGGAGATTTTCCAGAGACGTTTCTCTTTTGATCTTAATTTACTTCCATTGTTGTCAGAGAATGTAATTTGTTTTGTAATCCAGAATATGGTCCATTTTTTTGTAAAATTTCCACGTGGAATTATAATGACTTTGTCCTTTAAATCATGTAGAAAATTTAAAAACTGGAGTCATAAACCAAAATTGCTTTTAAATTGCCCATGTATTTACCGTTAATGGAGATCTTTATTTCTTCATATGGCTCCAAGTAACTATTTAACAGTTTTCATTTCATCCTGCAGGACCCCTTTTAGCATTTCTTGCAGGGCAGGCCTAGTGATAATGAACTTTGTCAGTTTTTGTTTATCTTAATTTATATTAATTTAGCCCTCATTTTTGAGGGATAGTTTTGCCAGATATAGAATTCTCAGTTGACAGTTGTTTTCTTTTAGCATTTGAATATATCAACCCACTGCCTTCTGGACTGTAAAGTTTCCGATGAGAAATTAACTGATAATCTTACTGAGGATTGCATGTATGTGATGAATCACTTCTCTCTTGTTGCTTTCATGACTCCTTCTTTGGCTTTTGACAGTTTGATTATAATTTGTCTCAGTGTGCACCTTTTCAAGTTTATAAGCTTCTTGAAGACTCATGTCTTGGGGCGCCTGGGTGGCGCAGTTGGTTAAGCGTCCTACTTCAGCCAGGTCACGATCTCGCGGTCCGTGAGTTCGAGCCCCGCGTCAGGCTCTGGGCTGATGGCTCAGAGCCTGGAGCCTGTTTCCGATTCTGTGTCTCCCTCTCTCTCTGCCCCTCCCCCGTTCATGCTCTGTCTCTCTCTATCCCAAAAATAAATAAACGTTGAAAAAAAAAATTAAAAAAAAAAAAAAAAGACTCATGTCTTTCATTACATTTGGGAAGTTTCCAGACACCATTTCTTCAGATATTCTCTTTGTCCCTTTCTCTCTCTCTCCCGTGAGTCCCCAATGCATTTGTTGGTTCTCTCTGATGACGTTGTGCAAGTCCCTAAGCTGTGCTCATTTTACTTCATTATTTTTTCTTCCTCTTCTTCAGACTCTATAATGTCAATTGTTCTATCATTAAATTTGCTGACTCTTATACCCTTTCAAATCTGCTTTTGAAACCTTCTAGTATAATTTTCATTTTAGTTATTGTACCTTGTAGCTTCATAATTGCTTTTTATTTCTTTTTAATAATTTCTCCATATTGATAATATTATTTTTTCATACATTAGTTTCTTGTCTTTTTTCATGTCTTTGTTTAGTTCTTTGAGCTTCTTAAAATAGTTTTTAAAAAACCTTTGTCTAGTAAGTTCAGTGTCCACACATCTTCAGATATAGTTTCTCTCAATTTATTTTATTCCTTTGAATAAGTAATACTTTGCTGCTTCTTTGCATGCCTTGTGATATTTTGTTGAAAACTGGACATTTGAATCTTATAATGTGTTAACTCTAGAAATAAACCACAGGGTTTGCTGGGTTTTGTTTTTGTTTTTTAATTGTAGAATGTCTTGGCTGGGGATCAGTCTGAGGTGAAAGCTTAAGGTCTTCCCTGGTCTTTTATGAATCTGAATCTTTCCTGAGTACCTAGTAGCTTTCTAAATTCCTTCTTATACATGGTTGCTCTTGAATGTCCCCTGGGTCCCCTCAAAAAAAGCCCAGATGTGGCTCCTTTAAATCCCCTAGAAGCTGTTTCACTAAGTGGAAATTGAAACAATGGTGGTTAACCTCTCTCCCTGAACTTCAGTGACCATGAACAGCAATCTGCAATTCAGATACAAACTCTGATATTAGGAGATCAAGATCCATATTGCCCACCCTAGCCCCAACAAGCCATGCCAGGAATGTAGGCTGCCATCCCCATTGCCACCTTTCATGGGGTTGGAACGTGGGAGATGTGTAGCTACTACCACATTGAAAGATGAATTGACCAGTATTAAGTGTGACTTTTAGCCAAGTATTTCTCTTGAAGGGTGAAGCCTTTTAGTAAATCTAGAGTTCCAAAATAACTACTTCATATATTTATATACTGGTGGTTGCTTTAAGGCCTAATTAATTCAAATTTGAGTGATATTATACCACTTCTTATGTAATATAAGACCTATTCAATGGTAAACTACAATTTCTTTCTTCCCAACATTTGTGCCAATGCTGTTATACATTTTGCTTTTGTATATATTCTGAGCTCCATACCACATTGTTATTATATTTAAGTGCCTCAACCATATTTTCAATATTTTTAATTAATGAAAGGCACATATTTACTCATGTGTTATCATTTCTCATGTTATTCATATCTTTATATACATATATATATTCTTTATATGTATATATTTCTTTATATATATTCTTTATATATATATTTATTTATTTATATATATATTCTTTGTATATATATATAAATTCTTTATATATGTCTATATTTCCATCTCATTATTTTTCTTCTGCATAAAAGAATTACTTTCACATTTTTTGTATTGTGAGTCTGCTGGTGATAGCTATTTTTGCTTTTGTAGAACTCTAGGGTGACAGTTTTTATTTCACTACTTCAAAGATGTTGTCCCACTGTCCCACTTTGCAGGTATACTGTATCTAATAAGAAATCTGCAGTTCTTATAATTGTTCCTCTGTAGCATGCCTTTTTCCTCTGGCTGCTTTTAAGATTTTCTCACAGTCATTAGTTTTGAATAGGGTATAGTTTTTCTTTACTTTTCTTGTTCTTGAGGTTCATTGAGTGTCTTGCAACTGTTCGTATATAGTTTTCACCCATATCTGGAAATTCTGGGGCCATCATTTAAAAAAATTTTTTTTGATGTTTATTTTTGAGAGACAGAGCATGAGCAGGGAAGGACAGAGATGGAGGGAGACACAGAATCCAAAGCAGGCTCCAGACACTGAGTTGTCAGCACAGAGCTCGATACAGGGCTCGAACCCATGAACTGCGAGATCATGACCTGAGCCAAAGTTGGACACTTAACTGACTGAGCCACCCAGGCACCCCATGGGACCATCATTTATTCACATATGCATCCCTTTTTGAGAACTCTAGTAACACGTATATTATGCTAATTGAAATTATCTCTCAGCTCACTGATGTTCTATTCACTTTTTTGTTATTTTCTTCTCTCTTTGTGTTACATTTTGTATACTTTCTATTCCTGTGTCCTCAAGCTTACAGATTTTTTTCCTGCAATATCTAATCTGCTGTTAATCTCATCCACTGTATTTTTCTTCTCATACATTGGTTTTGATCAACAGAAGTGTAGTTTGGATTTTGTATCTTTATATCTTCCATGTCTTCATTTAATTGTTTGTATATTATGAAATATTTGACTTTGGTTACTGATTTGGCATCACACTCCAATCTAGGTCAATTTCAATATTTATTTTTCTCCTTTTTATTAGGTTATAATTGCCTGTATTCTTATGCCTGGTAATTTTTCTTGGATGCCAGACATTGTTATTTTTACTTTGTTTGGTGCTGAATGTTTTGTGTTCCTAAAATTATTCATGAAGGGTGTACTGGAAAGCAACTAAATTGCGTGAAAATATTTGAGACTCTCGGGTCTTATTTTTAGGATTAATTGGGAGGGACAAAAGCAGTGCTCAGTGATGGATGAAACATTCCTCCTTATTGAGGCAAGGTTTTTCTATTTACTCTACCCAGTGCTCCATGATCATAAGGGTTTTTACTCTGGCTGGTGAGATAGGCACTATTCTCTACCCAGTAGGAACACTAGGTACTGTTATCTCTAGCCATCTTCCAGATGATTCCTTTGCAGGGTAGTGTAGTTTCCTCACGTGCATGAACGTATTTGCATTGGACTATACTCTGCAGAATATCAGAATGTTCCTCTCTAACTCTTTGGAGTTCTGTCTATAGTTTCCTCCTCTCAGATACTCTGTCCTCTGAAACTTAGCTACTGCAGCCTTCTGAAACTCTCCTCAAACGTCTCTTCAACCGAGAGAACTTGCTATCTTCTGCCTGTGTTTCTCCTGCCAGCCCCAGAGGAGGGGATGTCAGTGCAGTAAGCATGGGTAATTTACGAGATTATCTTGTTTTCTCTCATTTTTTTTTTCAGAGATAACTATTCTGCATTCCCTGATGTGCTGTGTCTATCAAATCATTGCTTCATATATTTTTGGTAGCTCCAGTAAAGACGGTAAATCCAATCGCTGTCACCTTGACAAGAAACAAATTTCTGTGTAGTTATTAGTGCTAATGACAGAAGCTCAGAATGTTGTTTATCCCTCCCCCTACAGTCATCCTAGACCCTGATGCTGACAAACACGTGAAGGAGCCTTTTCTCTATCAGTCACATGCAGGCTGTCCTCTCACCCCACATTTAACTAGTGTATCTGTATCATCACTGATAGGAAGGAGCTGGATAATAATCTGAACATCCAGTGGAAATTCATTGGGCAAGAAAAAAGTGGGGTTTTTCCCTCACATTTTTCCAGCTACTCTGAAAAATCTGGGCTCCAGCCCCCAAATATAGTTGCCAGGAAGAATCTGCAACCATGACAATTATGAGCCTGGTTCAAATGGCAGATCTAATATGTTTATGGAGAATACTTTTTAAATTGACTCAATGAATTCAATTCCAGTATTTTCCCATTATACCTTTTAATGGGAAATGGGCTCTTTATTGTTGAAATCAGATATTTTGAGTGCTTGTTTATAAACTATACATATTTTACTTTTATTGAGCTAGATTTTTTCCCATCTGTTTTTAAAAGGATTGGTTTCACTGAAAGTTCTGGAAGAAATCATACCTGAAGCTAATATTAATGAGAAATTGTTGTGGTCACCTTCTTGACCACTGCCCAGAGTGAAAAAGAAATAGATCCAACATTCATTCCCATGATTCATTGGGTTTGGAAGTGGTTAATGTAACCACTAAGCCAATATTTCACTCTCCTAAACCTTTTAATCCCATCTGACACTAACATGCATGACATGAAAGAGTGAACCATATATTAATTTTATTTCTGTGACAGTAGACATAAATAAGAAATTATTTTAGGATTAAATGGAAAGGGACTTTTTTTCATAAAGATAACCTTTGCCGTTCTTTAAAATTACTTTGAATGGGGGCACCTGGGTGGCTTAGTCAGTTGAGCGTCCAACCTCAGCCAAGGTCATGATCTCATGGTTCATGAGTTCAAGCCCTGCATCAGGCTCTCTGCTGACAGCTCGGAGCCTGGAGCCTGCTTCAGATTCTGTGTCTCCCTCTCTCTCTGCCCCTCCCCCCTTCATGCTCTGTCTTTTTCTCTCAAAAATAAATACAAACATTAAAAAAATAAGTAAATAAAATTACTTTGAACAATAGTTCCATGATACATCTTGTATATTAAAATGTTTAGGTTTACTTTTTTTTTTTTCCCAAAAAAAAAAAATTCCCAAGGATGATCCATTCAGCTTGTACTTTTTGTTGAGTCATGTTATAAGGATATTTCATGGAAAGTTATGGTCATTTCCTATGACATGAACCTTAGACACTTAGGACTTTATCCCAGCATTTATGGAAACATTTTACCTAGACTTGCAGTGAGAAGATCTGGGTTTTAGTTAGACTTCTACCAATTGTTTCCTTGTCTAGATTTGTTAGTTTCTTTCTTGAGTAGTTTTCAGTTAGCTACTTTTCTTACAGATTTAGGGCTTTCCCTGTTAGAGTATACCTCCATTAGTGGATTATCCAGTCGTCTTCCTTTTATTTCTCTGCATTTTTAGCACTACCTGAACTCCTCGATTATTAATTTGCAAGTTTCTTATTCGTGCCCTTCCTATAAACTAAAATGCAAGAGCAGGTAAGCATCTACTCTCTTGGGAAGTGAGGTTCCCTCCTGTGGGGTCAGTGAGGAGCCTCTGTGCCCTTCAGAGTTAATTCTTGCTGCTTTGCTGCTCAGACGGAGGTGGGTGAGTCATCATCTCCCTCCACCCACATCCAGGCAAAGTAAATCTATAAGAAGAAAAACTTGACAACCATCTTCCTATGGAGTGAGCAAGTCAGAGCCAATTTCCTAAAAGCATTCCACCATACCTCTACAGCGTGGGGCTCCTTGTATCTTATTTATCTGGGTGTCCCCAGCCCTGACTGTAGTAGCCAACACAGAGTCAGGATTCCGCAAATAAAAGGATGAATTAATAAGTGAGTCCTGTAATGGAACTTCCATTAATGCCCTTTCCTTAAGGTTTTTCCTGATACTTTTAGGATTTTCTTACACCACCACTCATTGCATTTGAGAAATAGGCAGCGCGATTTGAAACCAGCAGACCTGGATTCGTAAGCTTCACCACTTACCGCCTTTTTGGTCATGTGTGCCCCAAATCTACACGTATAATAGAACCAACAGGAGATACCCATCAGAGTTTGTGTAAGCCTTTTAACAGTACCTGATTCATTGGGGAAGCCACTTACTGGGCATTGGTCTCCTTCTTGCCCACTTTGCAACTTTATTGGTTATTAACTATGTAGGACTTCAAAATGAGGTATTTAAATTCATGTTTACATTACAGCTACTTAGGGAAAGTTATGCTTGTGTGTGATAGAAATGCCTACATTTACTATTTCTTATCTTGTGCTCCCCAGCACAAAGGGTCACAAGGTTTATGCATCAAATTTGGTCTTACTGTCCTAAGAAGCAGCACAGGAAGGAGCCCGGATGAGCAGCTAGCCCTGGGAGTCCTGGTCCTGACTCATTTCTCACATTTCTTTCAGAGGTGAAAATGTGTTCAGGCAAGGGAAATAGACCATAAATTTGAAACACTCATAGAATATAAATGTTCTCTTATGAAACCTAGATGTGACATCAGAGAAGGCTAGAGTGCCTTAATAGTTAAATGGAAACTACCTTTCAAATGGCCTCAGCTTGTTCAACAACAATCACAGTTCTGAAGACAGCACACCTTTTACCTGCTGCAAAATTGTCCTTTGGACAGAATGCCTTTATTACAAGGCACTGTTCCGCACATGTAGCCTCAAGCCCAATTATAGCAAATTGGCAAACAGTTAAGACCCATGTGTGCCAAAAAAGACTTCAAAGCCATGATGCAGAGCCCAGGGGACTCAGTGCAAAGTTTTTCCAAGCTTAAAAAAACAATGTAGTGCGAAACCTGTCAGAATTCAATTTTCCCACACACACGAAAAGTGTCTATGGGTTTGGCATGGAAACGTGTTTAAAGCATAAGTAAGAAACTAATGAAAAAAGATCGTTAAACATTGGCTGTGTTTTTCATATGATGCAATGCAGAGGGAAAAGGGGAATTGGAAGCCAAAGTAGCAAAAACTCATGTGTAAAAAGCAGTATTATACTCATATGGAGGAGATGCCATAAGAAAGAGAGAGAAGAATCTTACTGGAAAGATCACTTAAAGATAGAGTCCATCTTGTTCCAGCAAAGGCATTTGTCTAACACTGAAGGCATTTCTTAAAAGGGTTGGAAATACAAACATCGCTTTTTGTGCACATCTGATCTCCTTGGCCTTTTTGACAGTGTGTCCTTGCTTTCTTTCACAGTAAAAGCTAATTCTGTTTCCCCACTGGTGCCAGCAGTCAGCCCTGGGGCCTTTCTCTTGCTGATCACGCCATGCAGTGTTGGGTTGGGAAGAGATTCTGCCACTGTCTAGCATCTGCCACCGTCTAGGCAAACAAGCTTAAGCTTGTTGGCTGGCCCCCGTTATCTCAAGGACAGTCCTCCCTCCGTACCACTCCACCATCCCGCCCCAGGAGACAGGGTGCCGGAGCAGCCCGCGGGGAAATGTATCAGAATGATAGGAGTGGGGGATGACCACCGTCAATGTGGGTGCAGTTGGGAACGGTGACCTCAGGAGTTTCTGTTTTGCCCCCTTAGTCGATTCCTGTGTCCAGTTGATGCCCATACAAGACTTACACCACCGTCACCTCATTCACTTTCTCCTCGATTTGGAAAGTAGTTGCAGGACAAAGAGTATTTCTTTGTTTGATACAAGAAATTAGCATACAAGTTGTGAGTGCATAAGAGTGCATATATGCCAACAATGGAAGAATGTATGTTTTGTAGAAACCCATCTATAGTTTTGAGTATTCTCCCTGGCCTGCTTCTCCCTTCTTTGATTGCATTACCGGGATGAAAGACATAGATTTCTTTCTTGGTGAAAAACCTAATTAATAACGCAATGGGGTAAGTTTCACACACCCTCCCTACCACCTCAGCAAGCTGCCCGAACCTGTGCCAAATATTACCAGCCTTGAAGAGACCCATTTTACCCTGGGGAGGATTATCATTCTGTTCCGTCTTAAAGAGGGCATTTGTCTACTCTGATTTGCCAGCAACATCATTATGGTTTTATAAAAAAGCTGTGACCCCTGCCTAAGCCAGGTTCCTGTTATACTTTATAGGAATGACAGTGATTAGTACCAATAGCCAGAACTTCATGAGCAGCTGTTATGTGCCACATTCTGTGGTATTGGTTCATGTGCATTATATCATACCCCTCATTACCTCAGTCTAGTCACTAACAACAAAGTAGAGGAATTACCAATGGATTGGCAATAGTTCTCCAAAGTTCTTTCTTCTAGATCTAGTCCTTTTCTTCAGTATGGTACGTGAGCTTGAGCAAGTCGTATCTGGACCAGAAAAGAAGGGAGGGGAGGGCACTGGATAGAGAGAGGAGTGGCAGAGGTAAAGGTCAGTGACGGCTAAGATCTTTTCCAGTTCAAAAATATCTGTGAGTCCAAATAGAACTCCAAGGCCTAAAATAACGGAGTCAATAGGCTGCGGATTGTTTGCTGCCATGGGACAGCTTTATCATTCACTATTAAGGTATGGTGTTAGAAATTCTAATAATCACCAGTCGGGCAGGAGGAAGTGAGTATAACTCAGGACTTTCAATTTGGAGATGCAGGGAGTGATTCCAGAAAGTAGTTAAATCTGGCTTAGAGTTATTTTCCATTTGGGGGGAATTTATTAATGTAATCCAGTAACCAAGAGAATTTAGAAAACCAGAAGTTTTACTTTACATTCTACTAGGGAGAAAATTGAAGTGGAAGTGACGTTGGCTAAGTTTGAGTCGTTTATATTAGTTTCTTGCAATGACGTTAATTACACTATCAGAGTAAGCGAATGTTTTTTCATAAAGGAAGTTCATGTAAGAACATCAGTTGGGTCTTTGTAATGGAGCATCTGCTAGGATACTGCTAGTCAGAACTGAGGTTTTGTAAGAATTACTAGGAATGTAAGTTATCAATGTACAACCTTGGTTGGGGGTTTTACTGTGCACTCCAGTTATATCATAGGCATTTTGCCAGTGTTGACATTATATACATTTTTAATGCAATGGTGGTGTAAAAAATGCTGGAAAAACATTGAATAGATATCTGGAAAGTGTCTGTGTCTTTCTAGAACAATGCTTTATATTGGATCCTGAACACTTCTATGGCTCCTTGCTCAACATTCTAAATCTGGAACGTCTATTTCTCATCCTGTGTCTTCTACCTCCTTACCAAGTGGACGGAGGTCGTTCATACGACCTTCAGCTTAGAAAAGCCTATGACGACGTGCCTGTAAAAACGAAGAGATGGAGATGGTGTGAAGAAAGGAAACTGGGTGCTTCTTGCTTAACTGAGATGGGAAGTCTTTCTAGTGCAACCAATCCAGGAGCTGTCCCTTTTCTCGGCAGTGTGGCCTCCTGAGGGGAGGGACTTTAGCATTCAGACTGGCCTGGGTTCCCACGTGCCCTGACTCGCTCTCTGGTTTGCTTCTCCATCCTGTAATTGGTTGGATAATACCCACCTCGTGGATCCACAGGTTGCGGCTATAACGGGCCTGGCAGGAGAGCTCCAGAACTCCATGAAGACATACGAAAGGAAAAGCAGGCACCTAGTATACACAGTGGGGCTAGGTTCCTAATCACAATAGTTAAGGTTTATTGAACACTTACTGTTGTCAAGTTCTAACCAATGCGTTGAATCCCCCCCAACAACTTTGTAAGGTAGGTTCTAGAATCCCCCATCTTAAAGATAAGAAAAGTGAAGTGTAGTTAACTAAGCGATTCATCCCAAGTCACGTGATAGGAATGGCAGAGGAAGGGTTTGAAGTCAAACCTAACTGAAGCCCATACTCCAAATCTCTGCCCTGCTTTCCTACTGCACGGAAAGGTAATGGGCTCTGTAGAAAAACAGTAAAAAGTAAGCATTCAGGGGCGCCTGGGTGGCTCAGTGGGTTAAGCTTCAGACTTTGGCTCAGGTCATGATCTCTCGGTTTGTAAGTTCAAGCCCCGCATGAATCCTCTGTCTCCCTCTCTCTCTGTCTCTTCTGCACCCTCTCTGTCTCTGTCTCTCTCTCTCAAAAATAAATAAATAAACTTTAAAAAAAAAACAACAGCATTCAGAAGGAATGTTAGTCAGTGCCAAGGACGTGTATACAAGAGCAACCTTTGCTTTGGGGAAAGAGTAAATTAATGAGTTTTGCAAACAAAGGACTTGCAGATGCATTTTTGTAAGCAGGGTGTTGAGGTTCCAAGCTGAGGAGAGAAAGCATATTTGAGCTAGAGCTGAGGGGAAAGAAGGAGGCCTCTCTCCAGTGACCTAGAAGCCTGAGGACCTTGGTCGAAGCCCGAGGGGCCGAAATAGGCGGAAAGAGCGAGACTGGCTCTTGAAGCCTCTGTGAGGTGAGGTCTTTACAACTTGCTCCATTTGTGTATGGTTTGTACTGTAGGGCTGCCCATCCTTGTGGCGAACATTGTTGTGGGCAGGTCACTGTCAGCTCCAATTGCAAAGGCGAAGCCGCGGGGGAGTTCAGTAAATGCTCTGCCACCGTTAGCCCGACCTGAAGAGATTCCAGGTGGTTCAAGACCAGGCCAACCAGTGGTACTTTGAAAGGTCCCCAGGTGACTCCAAGAGAGGAGAGAGTCTACAAGTGCAGCAGTGGGTTTCGAGTACCAGAGGAGAAGAGAAAAGTGGGACAAAGTGAGCCCAGAGCCTCAGGTCTCTGTTTCATCCTTGTACCCCTCCACGGCACGGTGGTTTGTATCATCGACCAGCATTCTCCGAGCCCTCGGCCATTCACCAAGTGCCACCGCCATGATCACTGCATCCCTCAGGTGTGGCAACCTCCCAGCCACACAGAAACACAGTCGCCCACTCCGGGCCGAACTTTCTCTCCGAGGCAAGTCTGACCATAGCTGCCAGCAAACAGGTTCTAAAGAAAATGCCTCTCCTGTCCCTTCAGTCCTGCGGGGTTATGAAGGGGGCTCATCGGAGCAGACCGTGGAGGGCGGGGAGACGGGCCCCAGGAGGAAACATCAGGCCCTGCAGCCTGGGGAGCTGCTCATCAGGGTCTTTCGGCGGGGGGGGGGGGGGGGGGGGACTTCCCCCGTACAGAGGGATTACCCGAAGTGCTGATCCCCAAAATATGTCTATCCCTGAGCCCCACGTGAATTAAAATCAAGAATTTTCAGAGCTGGGGCCTGGAAATTTGGCATCCTAACAAGTTCTTCCGGTATACAAGGAACCACAAAGAGATGCACGTCATACCAGATTACACTGGACAGGCTAGTCCGCCATTTATGCCATGGTGGATGGATCGTTTAGGATTACAGAGCTCTATTTGTTTGAATTCCCCGTGTCCTTCCTTCCTGCTTTTGCTCACCCAAGAAATATTGTCATTAAGCACCAACCTTTTCTGTTCTTACTCAAGAAGACAAAATGCCTCACCCCCCTCTTCCAGGGCCAGTTTGGTCTGTATTCAGATGTTGCTTAACTTGGCAGGAACCATGTGCACTGGGTAAATTAACACTCTCTATGGGTATGGCTTCTTCCAGTACCTTGTCTGCCTGTAGGAGACCTTTCCTTCACATGTATTCTCCCTTCCTCTCAATGCTAATGAGAAATCAAGAATTAGAAATGTTCTTGGTCTAGTGAGAATGTCTCCAACTTCATTTCATCAGTAACTATTCATTTTTGACTGGCATTGAGCTGATCAGAGCTCAGCTCTGATGGTGGCATAAGAATTTCAGGGATTGGGGACTAGAGGACAAGTTTAAAAAAGGCTTTACCCTGGGCTTCACTCAGTCGTAGGGATGCAGAATGCCTAGAGCTGGGACCTAGGACCTGACATTTTACCAGTCTCCCCAGGCCATCAAAGAACATTTCACCCATTAAAAGGCTGAGTTACATGCTCTGTGTGATGCAAAGAGGCATACATTTTAAACCTTATTCTTAGGAGAGTTTCAGAGGTCACTGAGATGGGTTCTAGACTCATGCAAGTATGAAACGTATACCCATCAAATAAGATAAGGCATGTGAAGTAACTTTGGGTACAAATCGTGTATGGCCCTAAACATGCAAGGGAGCTCTCAACAGTTGAGGTAAATAAGGTGTAAAAACTTGAGAGAAGAGAGGCCAGTGTGGACACAGCCTTGGAGGGAAGGTGAGCAGTTGGAACCGGGAGTCAGGATCGTTCATGAGAGGAAAAGATGTGAACAACTGCTGGAAGATGGAGGTTAGCTGGAGATGCTGGGAGCAGGGATGAGGCTTCCTGACCAGGACTGAGGCTCATTTGGGGAATCAGATAGGAGATAGCAGGACTGAACCATGAACCGCTGATGGCCACATGAAAAATGAATGTATGTTACTGCTCATGAAAGATGAGTTTGCCTGTGAACTCCTGCCTCTGTGTTATTTCAGATATGTTGAACTCATTAAAGCATTGAGGAGCAACCACCAGAACCCTGAGGACACAGCACTTTGCCACTGATAAGAGATGTGATGGAATGTTCAGCCTTAGATAGTAAGGGAGGGGAATGTATTATAAGGCTCTGATACTTTTGTGGATGCTGAGACTGTAGACGTTGGAATTTCTCTGAACGTATGGGCGCACATTGTCACATGCATGGTGATAATGCTGGTGTGTTTGGTGGTGAGAAGAAACAGAGTTTGCAGTTCACCACATGAGATCCAGGGTCCTTTCTGGACATCAACAACTCACGCCAAATACAATAATTCCATAGTCTCCCTAGAGCCCCTTCTTTCTGCACGTTTTACCTTCTGTTAATAGTTCCTCCAGGTTCATTTGTGGGGGAGGGGGGAAATGGGCATTGAGGAGGGCACTTGTTGGGATGAGCACTGGGTGTTGTGTGTAAGCGATGAGTCACGGGAATCCACCCCCAAAACCAAAAGCACACTGTATACAACGTATGTGAGCTAACTTGACAATAAATTTTATATATACATAAAGAAAATGACGGAAGGAAAACTTGGCTCCTTTAATAGAAGAGAGCAGTCACAATGCACCAAAAGGGCCAACCATTTTATTAAAACAAAATCCCTACGGGGCAGCAGCTCCGTTTCTCATTGTGATGAGTTTATTGTCCAATACCCAGTTTAGTCAGTGGGTATTCAGACTCCAACAACTTCGACTTGTAAAAGCCTGGGAAATTTTTCCATTATTAGCACACTTTTCAGAAAGTGGGGAAAGTTTATATCACATAGTACTTCAACATCCTGTCTCCAACTATTAAAGTTTGAAGTTCAGTGACATTTGACTGTCTACAAGATTGGTTTTATTTGAATTGGATGCCATCGTGCTATTTAAACTTTTTGTAGATTTATTTGTTGTTAAGCTTGCTGTGGAATCAGGCAATATTTTATGCCTGTGTTCTGCCTTTTGCTTATAAAATCTGCTTACATAATAACTTACCCTTGAGATTTAGCTGCTTAGTTCTTTATTTTTTTGCATAGGAGATTAATTTTTACCAGAAACCTTTTTTTTCCCCTTTTGACAATATCAAAGAAAAAGATAGTTACAGTACTCAGATAGAAGTTGAAGGCTTTATTTGTTTCATGTACATCAAGAAGCCCCTCAAAATTTTAGTTCCCTGAGCTGAAGAAGGTTTCGGAGGTTTTTTTTTTCTAATTTTCTTTAATGTTTATTTATTTTTTGAGAGAGAGAGAGAGCATGAATGGGGAAGGGGCAGAAAGAGAGGAGACAGATTCTGAAGCAGGCTCCAGGCTCCAAGCTGTCAGCACAGATCCTAACACAGGGCTTGAACTCATGAACTGAAGGATTATGACCTGAGCCAAAGTCAGCCGCTTAACTGACTGAGCCACCCAGGCACCCCTCATTTTTATGAAGCAAAGAGAAGAGCGAGGTACACGACTGTGGTCTTGTCCAAGGTTATAGCTGTCTTTATCTGTAACTGCTGCAAAACTTGTAGCTGAAATTGTGGGAACATGATGCCATGTTTTGAGGTCTTTTTCTCAGAATGGTTGATGCAATCAGTTTGGGCAGTTCTCAGAGTAATTCTTTTGAAAACTGCCTTTGTAAGCCTTGTGTGTTGCCCACTAACGTGTAATGCCTGTTAGGGTTCAGTGGCGGGAGTGATACAAAAGGAAAACAAGGAAAAAGGGCAGAGAGAGAAAGAAAAGGAGGCAAATGCTGGTTTAAGCAAAGAAAACTAGGTTCATTTAAATTATTTTAAACATCAAAACATTGGAAAAATGCATAATAAAAGAAGTTCTAGGTCTATTCTGTATACAGGGTAAATACTTTTAATCAAAAATCTTAATATCAATTATAGTAATGAAAAATCTAAGAAATATATAAAGACATGAACAAAGAAGGAAAACAAAGGTGGTAGAGAATGGAATATCTTTTTAATAATCTTTAAAATTATAGTGGTAATGCATGTTCATTGGAAAAAGGCTAAATCAATAAGAATATAATATATATGTTATATCAGAATATATATTTTTACCCCTATTATATATTCTGATTATTTTATATATTCTGATCCCTCTACCTCGTTGCTATCTGTAATTCAGTTCCTTTCTACCAGAGGTAGCTGAGTCCAATAATAAGTCTCTTTCCAAATATTTTCCCGGTATATTTATACACACATAAGAACACATGTAAGGTCAGAGTAAGGCTAGAAGGATGATGCATATTGCTGAGTGAAAAAGCCAGTCCAAAAAGGCTACATACTATATAATTTCATTTTAGAAAAGGAAAAAACTATAAAGATGGTAAATACATCAGTGGTTTCCAGAAGTATGGGGGGGAGAGATGGCAGAAGGCTGAATAGGTGAAGCATGGGAAACATTTTAAGGTGGTGAAATTACTCTGTACGACACCATAGTAGTGGGCACATGACACCAATAGCATAAATGGTGAGCCTTAGTGTATGCAAATTTAAAAATAATCAACTTAGAGGTTAGAAGATCCCACCGTGGAATGCGTATGTGGCAAAATAATGTTACAGATGTATGATATAACCTCCCTTAAGGGGATAAGGAGAAAGGTGCCTACTTAAGTAACTTTAGATATGAGTAGAGATCATAAAACTAGAGACAAAGGGAACTGTACATAAGCACTGTACTCCGGTTGGTGAAGTTGTTCACCATGGAGCTACGTGTTAAAATTCTAAGGCTGCTATAGTGTATACTGGGATTAAATAAGTAAATGCAAGGCAGGTTGGAGACCAGGTTTGTCACTGTTAAAGAGGAAGTTCACAGAGAAGCAAGGGCAGAAGGATAGAACCATTTGATAACAGAGTAGAGTTGGAGACATCAGTATGAACTCCCGTGGACTTTAGTGAAGACACAGATGGCTACATACACAAATATGTCCAGATATGTGTATATGCATGAGTAAGTATGCACACAAGTACTTCCTCGCTTTGTCAGCTGAGAGGGCATACAAGCAGTGACACCCCAGTAGAAATTAGCACGTCGAGTGCCCAGCGCTTGGTTTCTAATACCATTCTCAAGCAAAAGGAGCCTTGGAGAAATGGCTCACTCCAGGGTTTGGTCAGGGACTATGAGTCTGGAGCGTCTTATAGTGCCAAAAAATAACAAAGTAATGGTACTTGTCAAAGGAACACAAGAGCGTACTGAAAGAGCTCCCAGTGGTCAAAGCTGGAACAATTTGAGCAACAAAATAAATAAAGCAGTATTGGATTAAAACCGTATCTGTGGATATGGCTAGAAATACATATAAAATACATATCCATGAGTCCTTATGGATCTAATAAATGATTTAATAAATAAATAGAGAAAAGACAAGTCTTCCCGTATGAAAGAATTCCAAATAATACATGTTAATACTAACCCCTCAGGAAGGTAGGGCATAGCCTCCCACCCCTTGAGTGTGGGCTGAACATAGTAACTTCTTTCCAAAGTTTAAAATAGGGAAAGGGGGAAAAGAGAAACTTTACAGTCGAAACACCTAGCAAACCCTTCTTCAGCTGGTCGGTCAGAGTTAACATCATCAATAATAAATCCTGTTGATGGCATGTATCTTTGATGTGATGTGATGAGAATGACACTTTACCTCTGTGGCCGTCCTCCCCGCAAATCCATAAATCTTGCTGACCATAGCAAACAAATAAACCAAAATTAAGGGGCATTCTACAGAATGCTTTATCAGGACCCAACACTGTCAAGGTCATCAGAAACAAGAAAAGTCTGAGAAGATGTCGCAATCTGCAGGAGCTTAAGAAGACATGATGACCCACCATGATGCTCTACTCTGGATGGGATTCTAGAACAGAAAAAGGACATTAGGTAAAACTAATGAAACCTGAAAAAAAGCATGGACTTTGGTTTTAAAAAATGTTCTAGTATTGTTCATTAGGGGTGACAAATTTAAGATGTTAACAATAGAGGAAACTGGGGGTGGGGAAACCTCTGTGAAGTCTTTGTAGCTTTTCTGTAAATCTCAAATTATTCTAAAGTTTAAAACTTATTTTAAAATAATCCCCTGCAACATTTTGTCAAATATGGAGAGATATTCTTTATTATTATTAATTTTTTTAAGCTTTTAATTATGTTGAGAGTGGGAGGAAGAGAGAGAGATTGAGAAAGAAAGCAGGGGAGGGGCAGAGATAAAGGGAGAGAGAGGATCTGAAGCAGGCTCCACAGTGCAGAGCCCGACAGCAGTGCTTAAACTCATGAACCATGAGATCATGACCTGAGCCAAAACCAAGAGTCGGTCACTTAACTGACTGAGCCACCCAGGTGCCCCAATATTCTTTATTATTTTTAATGGCTACATAGTATTCCATAACATATATGGATATGCCATGACTTATTTGGATATACCCTGTCATGTTCATTTAGAAAGTTAGTAGCTTTGTCCTATTACTGTCCATGCCCAATAAACATCCTTAAATATGCACATATACAAGAATTTGTCTCTATCAAACACGTAGATTCTAAAGAAGCTTTGAAAAAGTGCCAAAGAAAAAGCTGCATATAAGAAGCAAAGGCTCTGAAAATATTGAGGACTTGAAGACCTTTATGTCACCTTAATGTTGCCTTTATTTTTAGTACATTTTTCCCACAAATTAATGAAACTTGTATTTTTCTACTCCTGTCAAATATGCCATTTCTGGATTTTTAGAGTACTCTGTTTATTTATAGCAAGAAATAATACCCAGAAATTAAAATTATTATTATAGGGGCACCTGGATGGCTCAATTGGTTAAGCGTCTGACTTCAGCTCAGCTCAGGTCATGATCTCATAGTGCGTGAGTTCAAGTCACATGTCAGGCTCTGAGCTGACAGCCCAGAGCCTGGAACCTGCTTCAGATTCTGTTTCCTTCCCTCTCTGTCCCATCTCTGCTTGTGTTCTCAATCTTTGTCTCTCTCTCAAAAAATAAAAATTAAAAAAATGAACTCTATTATATATGTGCATAAGAGTATATGCAAATACGACCACTGATAAGAATTCAAGCTCACATAAAAATAGTATGGATTATTTATAGTTGTAGACATATGTAGCAAGTGAGCAAATGCTCATGGAAATGATACACACTAATGTCTAGATAGTGTTTGAAGAAGGTGGGGGAGGAGTGAAAGAATAATGGGCAAGGCTTTAGGTATGCCACTAACCTTTTTTTTTTTTTTTTTTTTTGCTTAAATGTGAGAGAAGCAAATATGGCAGAACGCTAATATCTGTTTTATATAAGCAAGGGGTATCTATGTGTGTTTTATAAATTCTGTCTTTACAACCCAGTTTTTAAAATTTAAAATCATTTTATTTATATGTGGTTTCGTTCAGCCCCTTGCATTGTGGGAAAATTATTATAGGATTCTTCTTCCCTCTGATACTTCAAAAATGGACTTTATCTTGCCTGTATTGGCACCTGTTGAATGCACCTAAATTTATTCCTTTCTCTTTTTCTTTCCTCCAGACACATTGTTCTTTTCAATTTAAGCAAGACTATAAGAGAATGAAAACTAACTCAAGGAAAAATTGTATTCCCTCAAGCATTCACCAAAATAGTACACAGCTTTTGGTATTTTATTCCCACATTTACTGGATAATAGATGGAGCTTTAGTGCCTTCAGTACTGTGTTTGAGTTTTTAACTCTTGATTTCAGCTCAGTTCATGATCTCACGGTTCATGAGTTCACACCCGGCATCCAGCTGGCTGCTGTCAGCATGGAGTACACTTTGGATCCTCTGTCCCCCTCTCTCTCTCTGTCTCTGCCTCTCCCCCTCTTGCACTCTCTCTCTCTTTAAGAAATAAATAAAACATTAAAAAATGCATCACAGTTCTAAAGGGGATAGGAAAAGAAGTTTCAGGTGGTTTTTGTCAGAACTCTCCAAAATATGCAATAAGTAAATAATTCAAAGTCACATATACAACAGGAAAAATCTGAAAGATAAAATTGATTATTTTTAATTAAAAGGACAAAAATACTAAGACAAATTACCAGAAACTTCATACCTCTATGAGTGTACTACCATATAATGGACTGGGTGTTCGTAACATTGGCTGCGAGGTCATGAAAGATCTTAAATCTTTTACAAATCTTGGGAAAAAAAGTCATAGCGTGTTCAAAACCATCTTAATTTAAGATGGACTCTATTTACTTAAAAATAGTGACTTATACCACATATAAGAAGAACCCAGATTTCACTGTGGTCCAGTTCCAGAAGTCCATGGAGCTCCTGATCTATTTGGGTTAGATATAGAAGTTAGCTTTCAAGTTTTATTTATGAAAGCTAGCTTAATCCAAATGATCAGGCCTCTGTTTTTTTGGCTGTCTTTTGGCTTGTGCTATTTTTAGAAACTTTGGAGTGGAAGGATAGACTCTCCAGCCTATCCTCACTAAATACAAAGTTGCAAAGAGAGATGCTGATCACATCCAACAGGAAGTATGGCAGTGGGTAGTCACCAGGTCCCTGCCTTCTTCTTCACCCATGAGAGCTGATCCCCTTGGTTGGCCGGAGGCCAGCAGATCCTGACCCGGTTCCTTCTGTTCTTTCCAGGTCAGAGATTTAAGCAGGAAGTGCTTTGGGGTGCCAACATTCCATCTACAGTGCTGGATCAGGGAGCTTCTCTTCTAACTAGCTGTCAGACACCCTGATGACATGAAGCACAACAGAAAACATGTGTTAGCGTTTCTTCAACGATTTTAAAGAATCTCTCTCTCACACACACACACACACACACACACACACACACACACCTATAAGGAAATTTTAGTTATCATCATGGGTTATATTTGTTGTGTTAAGAACATTAATTATATCGGGAAGAAAAGCTCTAAATGTTTATTTTGAAAGATGTGTCTGAGGAAAAGGTTAATTAGAGATGGTCAATCCATAGTGATAGACTACTGACAATATTCGGACAAGGACTTCTGTATACTCTATGTTGCAGATCATTGCAGGTCCACGACTTGTTTGAAGCAGATTTTCAACAAGTTAAATACAGAAATCTATTTAAAGAGAGAAAGCATTTAAAACCTATGTAGCAGTTTGGCATTGCTGTGGCATTCAGGCATGGGATTATTTTCTGTTCATTACTTTTTCTTATATTTTACACATGTATTGCACGCAATGGATAGGTATTTCCTGAATGGTCCTCATAGATGGTTTGGGAAACAAGCTTTAGAAAGTGATTGAACTTGGCCTGACACCTATTGTCATTATAAAATATGTAACTTTTGATTTTCCCCAAAACACACTTATCGCTAGCACTGCTGTATTTATAATTTGTCATGTAAATCACTTGAAGATTTACAAATAATATGGAGATAGAGTGAAAAGAAAAGAAGAAATTTTCCTGAGGCTCTTTGGTAAGAGTTAAAGGAAGGTGAGCAGGGAGGGATATATAGGAGAATGTGCATTCATGTCGGGTATATGTTGTCAAGGGTGAGACACACAAGAGAAGAAGGAATCTCAATGAAAATGTCCCTCTGGTGACACATGACCAATGCTCCTGCTGACAACAACCTGGAAAGCTTTTGGGTTGTATCTGAAATGAAGGCAGAAGAGAAAACATGAGCCAAGGACACAATCATTTATTTTTATGCATGGGTTTTTGGAATGGACGTATTTATTATTCTCGTTGTGTTTACAGATTAGTAAATCTATGGTAAAAATCTTCTAAGTAGAGTACCCTACTTCTGTATAGATAGGTAGACAGGTATCATTATGCCAGTATATGTGTGTATGAGCCAGGCTGGTGGTTTCTTTTCAGTATATGAAATTTATTGTCAAATTAGTTTCCATACAACACCCGGTGCTCATCCCAAAAGGTGCCCTCCTCAATACCCATCACCCACCCTCCCTCCCTCCCACCCCCCATCAACGCTCAGTTTGTTCTCAGTTTTTAAGAGTCTCTTATGCTTTGGCTGGTGTTTAAAAGTTATATAAAGTATACAGGACCAGACTTCCTGCCACAAGGCAAAAACTAGACAACAGATATGAAACAACTGTTTTTGAACACTTCACAGTTGGAAGTATAGGAGTGTGATGCTTGGCAGGAGGGAAACAACCGAGATGAGCTCTGTGATGCCCCCAGCTTTCCACCTTTTAGCATCCACTGCATGTTGTGTTGAATAGTGAACCTAAGAAGAGCACGGTGGTCTTGCTGGGCTGTAGAAAGAGAGAAGCTGAGGGGGCTGAAACTTGCGGTAAAGACTAATGGAAATAAGGAAGCAGGACAGAGAAAGAGCTCTGGAAATCTGCACGGGGTCACCCAGATACTTTAGCTGGATTCTAAGCTGTGCATGCACAGAGTGAGACTCCATGAAACCAGACAAATCAAGACTCCTGGGGGAAGGAACAAATATTGAGAACGTATAAACTCAGTAACTCCTGGAGTTCAGATAGGATTGGGAAAGCATTTTAGTTCTAGCTAGTCTGAATAGAGAGACTGCTGAGTCTAACCGTTAAAAGTCTGACTGTTGGGGCACCTGGGTGGTTCAGTTAGTTAAGTGTCTTGACTTCAGCTTCAGGTCATGATCTGGCAGTTTGTGAGTTTGAGCCCCACATTGGGCTCTGCACTGGTGGCATGGAGCCTGCTTGGGATTCTCTCCCTCCCTCTTTCTCTGCCCCTCCCCTTCTCGTGCTCTCTCTCTCTTTCTCTGTCTCTCTCTCTCTCTTTCTCTCTCAAAATAAATAAACATTTTTTAATGTATTTTATTTATTTAATGTAACTAGTTAAACTAGTTACACAGTAAAGGCCACTCCACACCCACAGTGATCAAACTTAAGAACAAGCCTGCTAGAATAACACTGATCTGCAAGGAACTTAACTACCTGCCAAAACAAAACTCAACATTCTTTAAAGGAAGACAAACAAATCCAGACACTCAACAATATAAAACTTACAATGTCGGGGATCCAGTTGAAAATTATTAGACATATACAGAATCAAGGAAAAATAATCAATCAAGAAATGACCTAGAAATGACAAGCTCTTTGAAACAGCTCTTCTAATTATTTTCAAGATTAAAGAACATGAACATAAGGAAGACAGAAATGGAATCGTTAAAAAAAAAGAATGAATGTACAAAAAGAACAAATGGAACTGGGAGAGGTTTAAAAAAATACCGTAGATAAAATAAACCCATCAAATGGGCTTAAGAGCAAATTAGATACCACAGAAGAAAAGATCAATAAACTTAAATACAGGGTAATAGAAGCTATTCAAACTGAAACACAAAGAGAGAAAAGAGATCAACAAATTAATAGTTGTAAACAGAACCACAGTGGCCTGTAGGATAGTTTTAAAAGGTTTGAGGGGCGCCTGGGTGGCGCAGTCGGTTAAGCGTCCGACTTCAGCCAGGTCACGATCTCGCGGTCCGTGGGTTCGAGTCCCGCGTCGGGCTCTGGGCTGATGGCTCAGAGCCTGGAGCCTGTTTCCGATTCTGTGTCTCCCTCTCTCTCTGCCCCTCCCCCGTTCATGCTCTGTCTCTCTCTGTCCCAAAAATAAATAAACGTTGAAAAAAAAAATTAAAAAAAAAAAAAGAGTAATGAAATATCTAGAGTAGGATGGATTAACCTAGGACTAGCTCATGAGTATATTAAAAACAAGATTTTTTTTTAATTTTTCGTAATGTTTATTTATTCTTGAGAGAGAGAGAGACAGAGCTCGAGCGGGGGAGGGGCGGAGAGAGAAGGAGACACAGAATCTGAAGCAGGTTCCAGGCTCTGAGCTGTCAGCACAGAGCCCGACGCGGGGCTGGAACCCACGAACCGCGAGATCATGACCTGAGCCAAAGTCGTATGCTCAACCGACTGAGCCACCCCAGCGCCCCCAAAAACCTGCTTTTATTTTATGTTAGGGACATATAGTTTATTGTATTTTTCTGATGTTTTTCTTTGTTTTTAAACAGGTTGTTTGGTATCAAATCAGTCATTCAAACGGACTGTTCCAGCACGTGGAAGATTGTAGCAAACCCAGACCTGTCATGGTATCACCATGCCAACCCCATAGTCCTGCTGGTGATGTACTATACGCTGGCAACTCTGATCCGCATCTGGCTACAGGAACCCCTTGTAAGGATAAAAGGGTTTTGGTGATCTGATATGCCAAGGAACCTGGAAACTCCAGGAGAAGTGGTTCATTCCTACTAACTACTGAGCGGTCAAGGCTATATTCCAAAACAACTGGAGTGTTCTAGTTCTGGTGCCTTATTTCAGCACAGAGCACTATGCAAATGCAAGTGCTCTCATAACAAAGCCTGGTCTCTTCAATACATCACCACGTGCTGCTGAGAATGGTCCCTGGTGAGGAGAATGGAACACATTTGCATTGAGCACTTAATGCCATACGATGGTGTCCATAGACATTATCTCACTGAATTCACTGCATAACTCTGAAAGAATTAGAATAGTATCATACCCATCTTGGAGATGAGGAGAACGAGGTTAGAGAGGTCCATTGGTCTGAGCGGTAGAAATCAGAGTCAAACTCATGTTTGACAGCAAAGCGAGAGCTTCAGTGACTACACAGCCTGTTATCATGGTGACTGGAGTTTCAGAAACTTCTCTGACCTCTAACGTCTGAGGATGGGATAGGGACACCCAGCTCTCAGCAGGGTCTGTAGCCTTCTGAGTACCCCCACTGTGAGGCATGGGGACTTGGGGGTCTCCTTCAGGCACGACAGAGGAGTGATTTATTCCTGTGAGGTATTAACAAGGGCAAGGCACTTTTGAGGGCAGGACCAGAGAGTCTGGGTAGCTTCTCTCTTTTCCTTTTTTGGTGACAGAAAACTTCAGCCCCTTTCATTTTTCCCCATAATTGACTATAAGAAGCTCAGTTGTAAGGGAGCTTGTTGGCACATGAGGGAGGAAAGTAGTGTAGGCAACGATGGTCACACCTCTCATCCAGCACCTTCTGGGGGGCGGGGGGAGCTCACTGACTGGAAGCCCATCTGCGTGAAGTCACGCCTCCTCTCCTGTCACTTCTAGGTTAGGGCCTTTTCTGTGTTCACACCCACAAGACTGTATCTACACATCCATTCAGTTCATCTGACAGGCAGACAGCAAATATTTATTGAAAGCCAACGCTCTCAGACTTGAAGCTGGGGGCCAGGCATAGAGCATTGCCCTAGGCAAGGTGCCCCAGGGGAACTGGACGTTCCAGAAGAGAAAAAGCAGTCCAAACAAGTAAGTGGGATCCAAGTCACATAGCACAGTGGAACTGGGTGAGACGTGTGTCTCGTCTGTCCCCAGCAGAACTGCTACCTGCAGAAATGGGGCGCTGTCCTGTGCCCCACTGGTGATCCATTGTCCCCACTGGGCAGGCAGACCCAAGGGCCACAGAGGCAGCCTTGTTCACAGGATTCTCATATGGTGTCTTTCTTTGGGCCATCGATAGCAGCTTCATGTAACAAAATGTTTTCTGGGGTCATAAGGAATCCCCATCATTTTATGGTCACAGTTTCCTCCAGTTCTCAAAGTTTGAGTGTGCCAGTAAAATGCTCTCAAGTGAAGTCATTGTGTTCATTTTGTCCACAAACACACAGAAGGTAAAGGGTGTGCACATTGCACAAATGAAAGTGGATACAAAAGAAATTAAAATATGTTACGGGGATGGTCTCTGAACAGTGTCTTATGAGGGATGGAAATTAAGGCATTCAAGTTAATAAGAGTCACAGGTGTCCTTCACTTTCTCTGGGGGGTATCTCAGCACCCCCAGCATGCCAGGAGCATGTGACCCCTGTTGTCATGCTTCCATAGTGGGTGAAGGCCACATTATAGTCCCATAGGCCCAAGAGACATTCGGCTTCCTCAGCCTTGGGCCATCTGGGGATAAAGGAAGGTAGAGTTAATAGCAAGATTACAGACCACAGTGTCTAGAAGGGTGTGTGGAGAACAGGGCCTAATTCATACCAGTGTCAACATTTCAAGGGGCCTATATTTTAAATGTGCTGGGACACAGCACTTTGTCATTGAGGCACTGATGGAAGGCAGGTGGCTGGTTATATCATAGTTCCAGATGACCTGGCACCCTTCATGAAAAATGTCAGCTATCAAATGTGAGTCCTGAGGTAAAAGTCTATGATGCATGTTTGAGAGAGAGACAGAGAGAGAGAGAGAAACAGAAACAGAAACAGAAACAGGTGTCGAGAGTTAAATAATATATGGGCTCCCACCAGGGCATTTGGGTGCTCCCCATGGCTACTCTACCCTGGCACACTAGAACCAGGAAATTGGGCACTAAGGCTAAGTTCCCTTCCTGCCCTCCGGTGTCAACGGTGTGGTAAAGCCCTTTTTTGGATCACTTTTGTTCAGAAACCATACAAAAGCACCCAGTGTATTCTGCCCCTTACACTCTCTCCATCATCATCTCTTCTAGACCAATTGCCTAATTTAGGCCAGTGTCCCATAAGGCAAGGTGACAGTTTTGTGCATTAGATATGTTCTTCCTTACTCATGTGTATAAGCTCTAGATGATTCCACCTTTAATAAATTTCTTCTTAATTAAAGATTGTCCATGGATGGCTTACACAGTTCATTGAGCACTTTTTTGGAAGTTCTTCCTTTAAGAACCCTGTGCATAGCTGCCTTCTACTACAGTTTGGAATACACAGCGAGAAGCTGTGGCTGTTTAACATTGAAGCGTATCTCTGTGATTCATGGGGCCTAGGAGGGATCAGGAACATTTAACATTGATGTGCTTAGCATTTACAGGGTGGTATTGGTGTCATGCCCAAAGCGTCTTGATAAAACCCCACATATTGTATACATTAATTTAAAAATGGGAGCAAAGACGAAAAGCTCTCTCTGGGTCACCCAAGCCACAGAGGGAACTGCTCCAGGAAGCAGAGCTGGCCCTGTGGGTTATTCTGTGTCTTAGGTGCAGGATGACAGGACCAAAGAAGAGGACAGAACCCTGGCTTGTAGCCCCATCCAAATAACAGCTGAGAGGAGGCGAAGCCTGTGGTATGCCACACAGTACCCAACGGATGAGAGAAAAGTAAGCCACAAGAAATCAGTTTCCGTTTTCCTCACTAATTTTGCTACTTTTGTCTTAATGTTGCTGAACATGAGCCATGTATCACGTGCAAAGTCAGATTGCTCATAGTTTATAGAAATAGTTTGATTTTGATGTCTCGAGAGCAGAGCGCTCTATTCAGAGAGGAGAACCCAGTGCTTCTGAAGGAAATACATGGTTCCATAATACCCCATGAGAACACCATTTCATATTGCAGCACTTTCTACTGAAGTCTCTTAATCCTAAAAAGAAAGATTGTTCTTAATTAAAAAAAAAAAGCTTTGTATTTTAAACTAACAAAATATAACAAAGCAACCCAACTGGCAGGGAAAGTGTTAGTGTTGAAATACATTGCAGAAAATGATTTCACTCTATCGGGTAGCCGGCCCCAATGATAACTCAAGTAACCACTTAGAGAAGAACAAAACAGTCGATACGAATATGATTAAGTATCTCCTACCACTCTGAGGCAACAGTATGGGTTGATGAGGAAAAGTGAGTCACAATGGGTAATTCATGTAACCTTTTGATTATTTATTGACCATTTTGAACTCAACTCAGCGCCATATTGACTTGTTAAAAATTGCCCATTTGTAACGTGGTAATGACAAACACAAAGCATTTACTTCCTGGCATGTTAGAGAATTGAGGAGTAGATTCTCTGATGTATTTGGTGGCAGGCTAGTTTCCTTAAGGCACATGGTCTTATTCTAAGCATGGCTGTCATGTCATGTCATGTCATGTCATGTCCTATCAAGAGAGAGGGCTACACAGTGAATGGGCTGCTTAAGACAGCCATGTGGTTCCCTTAGATGTGTGAGGATTTCCAGGGACCTTTCTCTTTCTCTCATCATGTCATGTGTCCGGTTATCCTGCCCCTTTTCCTAAGGACAGATAGCGATAGAGGATGGCTCAGGAGTTTTTCAAATTGAGGTCTGTGGACCGCCGGGGATTCCTGAGACCTTCACAGGGATCCACAGGTTCAAAACTACTTTTGAAATAATATTTAAAATATGTGCCTTTTCCCGCTGTGCTGACCTTTGTTCTGGTGACACAAAAACACAGACTGAGGCCGTGGCACGAAACCCTACAGCCGCGGTCCTGCCCTTCCCCACCACGCACTCACAGAAATCAGAGCAGGAAGGCCAATTTCATTTAAGGATATCCTTGATGAGATAAAATTAATTAAAAAAAAAAAAAGAATATCCTTGATGAACCAGAAATAGTTACCGTTTTTTTTTTAAATCTCCACATCAGAGCTCACATCTGTTTAATATCCCATGTGGTAAAAAGGGAAGTCGCCACAAAGTACCGCCTGCAAACGTGTGATGAGCATCTTGGCGAAAAGCACTTGGCTGGTTGTAGGAAGCGTGAACTGAACTAGCCGTTGCCCACCGCACACCAGATTCACTTGACAGAGCTGCTAGGAGACAAATTATGGTGATTCAGGGATGGGTATTTGGCAGATAGTTACTGGAAAAGAAGAGAAGTGAGCCCATCACTTCAAGGCACGCAACAGACAGCATTTATTGCCAATGGTAACACTTGAATTTATGAGTGAAGATTAGAATATTAGAAAACTTGCGTCCACTCTTCAGAGCTGGAAAACTTCCCAATACTGAGCACCTCTCTGATGAGATCAGTGGTGATATTAACACGTGTGTGTTTTAAATATTGTGTAACGAAATGTGTCAGTATTTGGGAGACTGTATAACTCACTGGAGCAAATCACCAACACGTGAAATGCGTCATTGGACTTAAAGGTAACAGAGTGTAAAAAGTTCACTGATAGACTTTCAGATTCCATGTTGCAACTAATCTTCCGGTTACTACCACTTGTTGAGTTTGGTGTAGTATTAAAAAGAAAACAAACCAAAAAAACTGCCCACCATTGCCTGGCTAGACTTTTGAAATACTCTTTCCTTTTCCAACTGCATACCTCGCTGAAGCCAAATTTTCCCCATATACTTCAGCCAGAATAACACCTCATGGCAGATTGAGCACACGAACAGATATGAGAATCCAGCTGTCTTCATTTACGCCAGATATTAAAAAGATACGCAAAAGTATAAAATAATACCACTTTATTCGCTGTTTGGTTTTTTTTAAATACAACTGTTTGAACAAAATGATTTTTATTAGCATGTTAAATTTTAAGAAAAATTGAACAAACTAACAAATATTTTTAAATGCCTCAATTTTAATTTCTAGCATAGTAGATATTGATGGATAAGAGCCATATTATTAAAACTCTTTGGGACTCTCGTGATGTTTATAATTATAAATGAGTCCTGATCCAAAATGGTCGGAGAATCACGCAGAACACAGAACAGCAAACACTTATTGTTTGAGGAGGGTCCAAACCACCTGGCACTAATATAGTTTAAAAGCACAGTCATTAGGGTGCCTGGGTGGCTTGGTCGGTTGAGCCTCCGACTTTGGCCCAGGTCATGATCTCACAGCTCGTGAGTTCGAGCCCCGCATCAGGTTCTGTGCTAACAGCTCAAAGCCTGGAGCCTGCTTCTGATTCTGTGTTTCACTCTCTCTCTGCCTTCCCCCTCTCGCATTTCTCTCTCTCTCT
Organism: Herpailurus yagouaroundi; assembly: GCF_014898765.1. Taxonomy (NCBI): domain Eukaryota; kingdom Metazoa; phylum Chordata; class Mammalia; order Carnivora; family Felidae; genus Herpailurus; species Herpailurus yagouaroundi. Next base: position 61,843,175 of record NW_024412397.1, read on the forward strand.
CTCTCAAAAATAAATAAACGTTCAAAAAAATTTAAAGCACAGTCATGTAATAATTATTTTGTGGTAGACAATATGCAAATCTTAAAAACAATCTCACCCCACACATTACAAATCAATTTTGCTTTATTATGAAACTTCTATTATGAAACTTCTATTGAAAAGTAAATATTTTCAGAATTTTGCAGACGTCTCAAAGGGTCTTAGGAGTATTAAATGAAGCAGCTTATTCTATTAGAACAAAACAGTTGAAAAACATGATCAGCTTTTGAAGTCATGTGGTTTATGACTGGTTGTTTGCTGTCACAATTAAACGTTAACGTCAGCAGCTGTAAAACGGTTGTAATAAACAGCAACAGCCAGTTCAATGACTTGTCCCTTTATATTCTGCATGGCAGTTTTAACATACTAGCATCCAGCTAGTTGAAAGAATGGGTATGTGTAAAGTAAAACTTTATAGATATGTATAAACTTTACCATGCTTTTTGCTTACATATTAACATTGCTGTCCTGCATTGCTTTTCGCAGCTTTTATCCATGACCCAAGATGACTACAAACCATCTGATGTTAGTATATTCTTAGAATTATCATTTATGCTCGTGTAAGTGATGTAAAAGTGATATAAATGGAATTAGCTCCTTTGAGTATATTTAATAATCTATAAAATTTCCAGAAGTTTTTGAATAATTTTTTGTAGAAATTATATCTGGTTTATTGCTGTTGAAACACTAACTCATGTAACATGAGCGTGCGTATAGTCATACAAAATATATTTAAACTTGTAAAAAGCCACATTGGAGAGTTTGTAAAAGCATTTTGCTCTGCAGATAGACCTATTACATAATTTGAATAGGAAGTCTTGCATGTTCATGGACACACACACATGTATATTTATATCGTAAAGCCAAAGAGGCAAAAAAACAAACAAACAAAAAAAAAACAAAACAAGAAATCGCACTTAGTGTACGAAATGCTTCAGCACAGAAATTGCAAAGCATCAGCAATGATCTCAAAAGGGGGTGCCAGCTAATGAGACTACATTAGTCCTATGTGCAGATGTGCTAAGTGTGGACAGGGGTGCTCTGGCTGGGGCCTAGGAACCATCTGGAGTTGCACTAGCTGGAGGGATGGCTGGGAGAGAGGCCATCAGAACAGAGGCTGGAGAGATGATCACACCAGATCAGCAAGGCTCAGCCAGCCTTTTCCAGGATTTACACTTGATACCTAGAACAGAGGGTGCCTTGCATGGTGTTTAGCAGAAGTGCAAGACAAGATCAGATTAAATTTTTACTGGGACCACTCTGTGGAAAATAGATTTGGACACAGGAATGAATGTACGCGATTCATCTTGCTAAAGCGGATACTTGATTAGTTGTCCGGCTTCCGTTTAGTTCTTCACTGTTGAGTTATGCCTTTCTAGCGTAAGGGAAGGAGGTGGTATGTCCACATTGAAAACTGGAACTGCTGTCACAGCTGTGCCTTTGCCCCGTGCTCCCCTGGCAGGGCCTGCTGGTGACCGTGAATGGCAATCCCGTAGACTACCACACCATCCACCCCAGTCTCCCCGTAGAGAACGGCCCCGCCAAAGCCGACCTGTACTCCACCCCGCAGTACCGGTGGGAGCCCTCTGAAGACTCCTCAGGTAAGGGATGCGCATCATACCTCAACTTTGATCTCCTCTCGTGCACACGCTCAGCATCTCTCTGTATCTTGTTTATTGTTTATTGTGTTGGTTCTTTCTCCTTTTAACACGGGCATTGTCTTCCATGGTCAGTATCATTAAGCTCATTTCCTCAAGTTCTCTACTTTTCCCTAGCGTATTTCTCTGTGTATTTTATCCTTGTGTATAAAATAAATGGTATAATTGGGACAAACTCTGAAAAATAAAAGGTAAACAGTTATTTTAAACACATCAACTTACAGTGTTAAACCTTTGTGTGTGTGCGTGTGTTTGGGTTTTTGTATAATTTGATATTGTAATCATGGTTAATAGTTTTGCTGGTTAATGGATGACCATTTTTAGAAAGAGTTTATTTTGTCTATAAAAAAAAAAGGAGAGGGCTCAAACTTGTACTAGGCCTTTTTTCGCGTTTCTCTCAGTTTATTATGTTGAAGGAAAGCAGGCAGATACTAGAGATGACAAATTGGTGGCTTTGACTTGGGTTGTGTTTTATTTTGTTTTGTTTGGCCTAGGCAGCATTTTCTAAAATGAAAAAAAAAAGTAACCCACATTTTAAAAGCTGCAGCTCTGAGATACGGAAATTTCTGGAATCTCTTGAAGAATGTGAATATCTGGCAACACTAGCCCCTCACTCCTGCGAGGCAAGCGTTGACTCAACCACTGTTGTCACTGCGCTGACGGGGATCATGCCAATCACCAGTTCATAACGACAGAATTAGCTAAGTTTACTGTTGGGGGGAAAAGGCAGAGTACGCAGTTTGCGTCAAAGTGGCTGCAAAACTGTACTGGATTTTTCTATTTATATGGAACTGACCCTGGAGTTGTTACACCTGATCCTACCTTAAGTAAATGGCAAGCAACTATCCAGCCTGTGATTGGTACATTAAGCATAATGTATTTTTTGTTCATAATTCTTCATCAGACTTACTCTACTGTATTGTTCTGCATAGTTATCAGTGTACCCCGAGGTTGCCTCTGACCTGGCATCTACTTAGCAATACAAAGGGTTAGTCACACTATGTAGCCTTCCTCAGTAAGGTCAGACCAGGTTCACTTCCCTAACCCAGCAGCCCACACATACCCCCAGCCCTAGATGGCACCTGCCGTCTCCACAGAGCCCCAGACTCTATGGGTTAATTACCCATTTCTGCTTCCTACTTGCATGTGTTTTAGTTTGCAAGTGTTTTAGTTTGCAGTTCACTTACTGAATATCTCAAGAAAATCCAGTACTTTCTGCAATGTGGTCTTCAGTGCTTTGGCATCAGAATCACACGGGGCAGGCCGAGAGCCAGCATTTGTGACTTTTAAAGTCTGGGACGCTCAGGTCACAGCCAGATACACTTCTCTTTACACATAGCTAACGTAAAAAGAGATGAACACAATTTTGGCTGCTGACAAGGCACACTCACACATACTCACATCCTAAGTTGAACTTTCAAAGGTAACATAAAAGCTGGACAGTTATTTTTAAATTTGAATATATATATGCAGACAGTGTTACAAGCAGAGAGGTAACGCCACGAGCTGTAAAATCCATCAGATTCCGTTTCTTCATCACTGTGTCCAATCTGTGGCCTACCCCTTATAATCCTCAGCCCCCACAGTGGAAGGGTGGAAGGCAGCAGGCTTCTGCAGGAGGAAATACCAGCCCCTCGCTTAGAGACTCACTTCTGGAGCCTGCACAAGGTGCTGTGCATGGCCACTGGTTCTTCACTGGTTTCTGTTTCCTTGGCATGGTGTAGAGTGACTCCCTGGTGTGACCCAGTTATACGTAGCCCATTTAATTTAAACAGGAGGACGGAAGGGATGTGGCACTCGTTACTTCATCTTTGAATTCAAATTAGTTTTCCTGACAAGTAGGGGAGGATCTTGAGAAGAAATCCTTCTTTAAGTGCTATGCCCGTATTTTCCGATTGCTGGTCCCCTTCTCCTCAGCCCTCCACACTTTCTCTTGCTTTTTAAGATGATCTTGCATCCTTAGTGTGACTTTTCTGCCTCGGCATAACCTAGGAAACCATGGGCCACTGAGCTCACGCTGGCAACGTGGTTGGATGGTTGGTTGGTTGGTTAGCTGGCTGGTTGGTTTTCTTCACCTTCATTCTATCCATACTCTAGATACTGCGTGTATTAATTATCTATTGCTGAATAACAAATTATGGCCAAACCTAAGGGCTTAAAACATTTAGTGTCATAGTTGCTGTAGGGCAGGAATCGGGTGTGACTAGGATGGGCTTCTCTGACTCAAGGTCTCTGAGAATGTTGTAGATAAGCTGCTGGCTCGGGCTGTGGTCTCATCTGAAGGCTCACCTGAGGAGAATCTACTTTCACATCTACCCATGTAGTTGTTGACTGACCTCAAGTTCTTGCTGACTGCTGGCCAGAGGCACCAGTTCCCTGTCACCCGGGCCTCTTCTTAGGGCAGTGTACAACATGGCAGCTGGCTTCTCTCAGAATGAGTGAGAAATGAGAGAAAGTGCCCAGGTGCCTAAGGCAAGGCCATCGTCTTTTTAAACTTAATCCTAGAAGTCATATTCCATCCCTCCTACTTTTTAGAAGCTCATCAAAGGTCCCACCCACACTCAAGGGACGAGGACTACACAAGGGCATGAAGACCAGGAGGTAGAGATTATTAGGGACCATCTTTGAGGCTGCTTTCCATTCCTCTCAAATTGAAATTTTCTTTCTGGGATTTCTGAGTGCTGGGTTCCATTACGCTGGCCAGGCCATTCTGTTTGAATTTGAAGGGCTTTGTCAGTTGGAAAGAATCTCTGAAGTCTTAAAAGTCTCTGTTAAAACCATATATGTGGTGCAGCAGTTGGGACCCTTATCCAGAATTCACATATTAGCATAAATAGTTACATAATTTTTTTCTCCATCTAGAAAAGAAAGAGGAAGAAGGAGAGGAGAAGGAAGACTTTGAGGAGGAAAGGAGCCATGAGGAGAAACGAAGTGTTAAAGTTCATGCCATGGTCTCTGTGTTCCAGTTTATTATGAAACAAAGTTACATCTGTGCCCTTATTGCCATGATGGTATGTATGAAATGGGACAGCGGCATGCTCAAGAAATGCCCCACCATCCTCTCGTGACTGGCACAGATACCTAATCGTTCCAATATCTTGGCAGAGAATGGTTGGGTATTTATTTTTCCCAGCATCTTTATACTACAGATTTCAAAAATCAGGTTTTGGGGCACATGGGTGGCTCCGTCAGTTGAGTGTCTGACTTCAGTTCACGTCACGATCTCCCAGTTCGTGAGTTCAAGCCCCACGTCAGACTCTCTGCTGTCAGAGTAGAGCCTGCTTCAGATCCTCTGTCCCCCTCTCTTTCTGCCCCTCCCCTGCTTGCTTGCATGCTCTCTCTCTCAAATAAATAAATAAACATTAAAAAAATCAGGTTCTGGGGCGCCTGGGTGGCTCAGTTGGTTAAGCGTCCGACTTCAGCCCAGGTCATGATCTCACAGTCCGTGAGTTCAAGCCCCGCGTCAGGCTCAGTGCTGACAGCTCAGAGCCTGGAGCCCGCTTCGGATTCTGTGTCTCCCTCTCTCTCTGCCCCTCCCCTGCTCATGCTCTGTCTCTCCCGGTCTCAAAAATAAACAAAAACATTAAAAAAAATTTTTTTTTAAATCAGGTTCTGTTCTATTTAACCTCCTTGCAAATGTTAATGCATTTCTCTCAAATTAGCCTTACAAGTGAGACGGCTGCCTGTTTTGCCGGTTCAAAAGGATCTATTGGGTAGTTTTTCTATGTGACGCTGAAGGTGTTCAAGATTGTCCATAAACTGCTTTTATTTTCTTCACATGGGAGAATTACATTCACATCTTATCTTAAATATCAGTGAAACTGTGGTCCATATTAGCTGCAATAAAATTTTTACTGATGTGCACATCCAGCAGCCAGAGTTCCCCAGAGCTTTTCCGGTTTTCAGTGCTCAGTTGATGCATGTTTGTACTCACTTGTAGGTACATCCTCCGTCCCCAGCATCACAGCTTCAGAAATCCTCATCCTCATCCTCATCCTCATTATCGTCATCATCACCATCATCCTTTGGCCTAGAGAGAGGGGCTGTAAGAAAGTCTAACTTGTCCCCTCCCTAAAAACACACTTTTATGGGAAATCTGATTTATTTCTGAGACACCTAACACTTACCTAACACAAGACTCTTCTACATTTTGTGGTCAATGGTGAGATCCCATGAACACCTTTAATGATAATAGAATGAAGATATTCTATGCCTCGGGGGGGGGGGGGCGGCACATGCCTGAACCCGGTTTCTCCAGACCTCCCCTCAAGATGAACCAAATGAACCAACCTGTGTGTCCAATCAACTTCAGCTTCTAGTAAGGACAGCGGTACATCTGAGAGAGGGGTGGCAGAAAGAAAGCTCCTTGAAATGAAAGATGGCTCAGGGGTGCCTGGGTGGCTCAGTTGGTTGGGCACCCAACCTCACGGTCCGTGGGTTTGAACCCTGTGGCAGGCTCTGTGCTAAAAGAAATGAAAGATAGCTCGTTAGGTGATTGCAAACTCTCTTCTTTAATGCAAATTCTGTGCTCTTGGGTGCTTCCTGGCATTTTCGACATGTCATCCTCTAAACTGTAGCAAAATTCCAAATTCAAACTATTAAATGTAAATGCAACTTACAATTCTGATTCAGAACTCAAAAGAGTATATACCTTTCTTCTCTCTTTCTAAAAACAAGTCTGGTCTTTTTTTTTTTTTTTTTTTGGAAAGCAATAGAGCTTAAAAAGGAACCCCAAAAACCTTGATTACACATTTTGCTACTTAGTATAAAAAAGAATCTATTGTAAAAACAACTTAAGTGAGCAGATCCTTCATTAAAGACATGCCCCTGTCTGGTGCCATATTCATTGTTTTAACGGAGCCATCATATTAATGTTTTAAAAGAGCCTGCCTTCCATGGAAGTGTCCCATGTGACAGACTTTTAATCACAGACAGAAAAAGTAGTCCTGAGGAGCCAAGTCTATTAGAATGGTACTTGTATTTATTCAAAAATATAAAGTCGGAATACAGTAAACTGTCAGACAATCTGGAAACTGAACATAATGCAGAAGCATCCCAAATACCACAACATAAAGTCATATGTCACTTAGGCACTACACAGGAAAGAGGTTTAAAAAAATCCTCATAACTTGTTTTTCTTCCTCTTCCACCCCCACCTTCCCAAGAATAGGGTGCAGGGGAACAGACTTGCTGGAATTGTAATATCTGCGGAGATGATTTTCCTGGGTCACACCCAAACGAATGGCCATTACATCTGTATTTCGTACCGGGATAAATGAATTAAATACACTACTTAATGCAAGTGCATTCACTGTTACCTGCCTAACCTTTGATAAACAGTATTTCCAAGAAATAATATTTTCATGAAAATAATTCAGACTTGCTAATAGTTAGCAGTCACTCACCTAATTTCATTTTTTTTTTTTTTTTTTTTTTTTTTTTTTTTTAGCCCAAGGCCCCTGGGGCAATCCTCCTCGTCTCCCACTGGGGAAGATGACCTCTTGAGGGGCAGCCCATTTTTTTTTTAATTTTCTTTTTTTTTTTCAACGTTTATTTATTTTTGGGGGGACAGAGAGAGACAGAGCATGAACGGGGGAGGGGCAGAGAGAGAGGGAGACACAGAATCGGAAACAGGCTCCAGGCTCTGAGCCATCAGCCCAGAGCCTGACGCAGGGCTCGAACTCACGGAGCGCGAGATCGTGACCTGGCTGAAGTCGGACGCTCAACCGACTGCGCCACCCAGGCGCCCCTGCAAATTGCTGAGAGGAAATAATATGAGGAAATTTTTATGGCCACGTTTCCTTGGCACTCTTAAATAACTCTCCAGTCTAGTTTGGAAAAAGAAGGGATAGATCACTTACAGTTGCTTTTAATACTGCAAAGTAGGGTGTACCTTTGTATCTTTGTACCTAAAGTGAAAAATATTTAGAAGGAAGACCCGCCATACATTTGCCGTTGGCTCTGTTCCCTGCAGGAAGTTAAAAAATAATACTCTTCTCAGCAAGATCAGTCTTTCTCTTCGGTTCTCTCCCTGTGCCCCAGGTTGGGGTATCTCTCCATGATTTCACCACTGTCTCCTCTCCTTAGTTTGAATATTATTGACTTTTTCCTTTTAGATAACTTTTTTTTTAATTTTTTTAACATTTATTCATTTTTGAGAAAGAGAGAGAGACAGTGCATGAGAGGGGGAGGGGCAGAGAGAGAGAGAGAGAGGGAGACACAGAATCTGAAGCAGGCTCCAGGCTCTGAGCTGTCAGCACAGAGCCCGACATGGGGCCCGAACCCGCAAACCGTGAGATCACGACCTGAACAGAAGGCTGACGCTTAACTGACTGAGCCACCTAAATGCCCCTCCTTTTAGATAACTGTTAACGTACCAGAGCGGGGGACTATACATTGTAGTGACCATCATTGTGTTTCCTCTTCCTTTCACCCTCAAGGCTTGGAGCATCACCTATCACAGCTGGTTGACTTTTGTGTTGTTGATTTGGTCATGCACCCTTTGGATGATTCGCAACAGAAGAAAATATGCCATGATCAGCTCTCCTTTCATGGTCGTCTATGGAAATCTGTTGCTGATATTACAGTATATATGGAGTTTTGAACTTCCTGAAATTAAAAAGGTCCCAGGATTTTTAGAAAAGAAAGAGCCAGGAGAACTTGCCTCAAAGGTAAGTGAATGGGAAAATAAGAAAACAAAACATTGAAACAAATCCACAATAATCATAATAAGCATATCCAGGCACAGACTTACAAAGGTAGGTTCCAAATATTCAGTGCTTTACAAAAATGAATACGTTAAAAGCTCTAAGAAATAACTCATATTCCTTAGAGGTCTCTATAATTTAAATGTGAATAAATATTACACCATGCTTTTAGATTTTATTTAAAATAACAGTGCTTTCCACTGGAAGGAAAAATATAGGCTGTTACATTTTAATGTCAGTTACAGTGTGGTAGAAATTAGAGGGGGAAACAGGAAAATACAGTGTAAAATGTATCAAAGGGTTAGGAGACTTTGATCTCAGTTTGCAAAGCAGGCTGAACACATTGCTATTACAGATAATCACCGATTATTCATAAAAACGTTTTTTCTTCTATTATGTCTTAAAAACACTGTAGCAGCAAAAATTAAATAGGACACTTATTTTTATCCTTCTGTGGATTACATGATGTGCCTTCATTTGTAGTGAGAAAGCTCATGATCTGTCACTACTCATTATTTTCATGCCCCATTTTAATAGTTTTCACTTCAGAAGATTATAAATTGCCCCAAACTTGGTTTTGTGACCACTGGCAGACTCTAAACACATTCCATTTGTGTCGATGACTTTGCAGTAAGACGGTGAAAGCAGTCCTGTATAATTCGTGTAATTACTCCATGAGCCTTGAAATCTTTCTCCTCTAGGCAGAGAATTAGTTTCTGCCTAGAGGGACATTAATTTACATTGCATGAAATCCACCGTTCCTGAGAGCAACCACCTTTTTTACAGGTTACCAGACACCAGACAGCCCATAGCCAAAGCAGCCAGGCATCAACAGGGTGTTAGGAGACACCAAAGATTGGTTCTCATAACAGATTTTTGGGTGAAGGCTATTGGGGTAAGGGAGAAACTCCTAACAGGTGAATTCTAAAGAGTTAGAAGTTAGATCATAATCCCCTGTGTTCATGGACCGTGGCCAGTTCATTTATTGATTCGTTCATTCATATAAAACTCCCATGCCCACCCTACTCCACTTTCTCTCTCAAACCCCACTCCACGATGACAGTCCCACCAGCGTATTCCCATTCACAAGACACTTCTGCCTCCCACTCTTCCCTCTCATTCTGTCCTTCCCTGGACTTCCTCTTAAACACACACACACACACACACACACACACACACACTGATACGTTCGTCTTTTTTTTTTTTTTAAGAAGAGAAATTTGAAATCTCATCTTGTGACTGTGCAAATCTGTGTCAGCCAGGCTCAGAATATTGGGGAGGCATCTGAAAATGTATGCCACCTAACTCGCTGAACTACGTCTTACCCAAAATCAATAGCTCTTGGGGGGCACCTGGATGGCTCAGTCAGTTGAGTGTCCGACTTTGGCTCAGGTAACGATCTCAGGGTTTGTGGGTTCGAGCCCTGTGTCAGGCTGTCGGCTGTCAGCACAGAGCCTGCTTTGGATCTTCTCTCTCTCTCTCTCTCTCTCTCTGTCTCTCTCTCTCTCTCTAGGCCCCTTCCCCACTTGCACTCTCCTCTCTCTCAAAATAATAAATATTAAAATTTTTTTAAATCAACAGTCCTTGGGATGGGGGGACATTTGGGGGAAATAAATTTATTACTTGTAAGAAAAAAGGCAGTGTTATTCTGGGGAAAGCAGGGTCTGCATTTAGATTTTAATGTACTCAGGAGCTAAAAAGAAAAGAAGTTTTGTCATAGATAAAAACATAACCCAAGATCATAAAATCTCTATCACGGTGACATTTGTCAGAGCACATTATTAAACACAGTGTTTGCAAAGTACTGAGTGGATCATGGAAATCGAGAGAAAGAAAGAATATGGCCTGGATCCTCAGAGGTCTGACCACTCTGGGGGAGCCAGACTCAGCTACTTCATAGTATCTATCAGCTGCTAAAATGTCTTCCACATCCGTCAACCGTGCCTTCCAAGCCTGCCCTGTAACTCACCTAGGAAAAATGGCCCATCTGCCCTCAAGTATCCCTAGACTGTTACACATATGCATTCGAGAAACAGATTTCTTTCCCAAATTGCAGTTACAGTTCAATGGCTTGTGACTTCCAGAAGTGTTCTTGACTACAGTTCTTGAAATGGTCCTTGACTTTCTCAGGCCCTAAACATGTTGTCCAGAACTTCCTGGGGTTGGTTTATGTTGAAGGCAAATGAAAAGTGGATATTTAGGGATAGTTAAGTGGGCAGTTAGTCAAAGTAAAAAAGGACCCATTCATTTGCCGATTTATGTTTTCATTTCTTTGGCAAATATTTATTAAAATCCTACTATAAACCACAATGAGATACTACGTCACACACCAGGAAGGCTAGAATAAAAAAAAAAAAAAAAGCAGACAATGATAAGTATTAACAAGGAAATAGAGAAACTGAAGCCCCATACACCACTGAAGGAGGGGGAGCATATAAAATGCTGCAGCCATTTTGGAAAACGGTCTCTCAGTTCCTCAATAGATTAAACATAGAATTACCATAAGACCTAGCAATTCCACTCCTAGGTATTATACCCAAGAGAACCAAAAGCCTATGTCCACACAAAAACTTGCACCTGAATGTCATGGCAGTGTTATTCTTAATAGCCCCCAAGTGGGCAACACCTAACTGCCCGTCAACTGAGAAATAAAATGTTGTCTATCCATCCACACAATGGACTATTATTCAGTAATAAAGAGAAATGAGGTACCAATACAGGCTACAACATGAATACGCCTTGAAAACATCATGCGAAATAAAAGAAGCCACTTATAGAAGAATGCTTATTATTAATTCCATTTATATAAGATGCCCGGATTAGGAAGTGTATGGAGACAGGAAGTAACGAACTGTAGAAGTGATCCCTGAAAGTATAGTCTTTGGATACAGGAAGTAAATTGATGGTTGGCTAGGGCTGAGGTGGGGAGGGACGGGGTGACTGCCATGGGTCTTCTTTTGGGGCAATGAAAATATCCTACAATGGATCGCAGTGATGGTTGCACAAGTCCGTGAATTTACTAAAAACCACTCAGTTGCACATTCTAAATGGGTGAATTGTATGGCATGTAAATTACATTTCAATAAAGCTAGTACAAGAAAAGAAACTGCTCTGTGCCAGGTCCCATATTCTCTGAAGAACGGAGCTTCCCTAAAGTGTCAGCTATTTTTTTCCTAGCCCTCTACAAAATATTAATGTGCAAGCATGGACACTTAGAACAATTCTTCCTTCAGCTCTAGGAGCTGAATGGGATGTTAAAGGGCTCTGTTCTCCAGGATGCAATGTACATTTTCCCATCTGTGGAATTCTTCATAACAAGGAACACTGCAGAGTCCAGGAGTATTATGGAAGAAACATGTCTTCCTTCCTCTTACAATTGTGCTGATGTCACCATCAGGACAGGAAATCGAGGACTAGGGAGTGGTCCTATCGAGGACTGGTCTCCAGGGAGACCAATTGCCAAAGCTGATTTCCAGCCCAGATGGAAGTGGTTTGGACTGTCCAGACATCTCCCCCTGGGCCTGTGCACACTGCTGAATGGACTCCTGGCCCTCGACACGCTTGCTCGTGTCTTCAGCAAAGGGGATTTAAAAGCCAGTGACTTTCAGGTGAAAGCAAGTGGGTGCCCAACTCTGTGTCAGATAGAAAGGCTTATTTATCGTGTTCCCACTGAGAAGTGGGCAAACTGTTGTATATGCTGAAATGCATGTATGCTTGGGACGGTGGCTTAATTCTCATTTTGCTCATTCTCTGCTTTCAGATACTTTTCACCATTACTTTTTGGCTACTGCTGAGGCAGCACCTCACGGAGCAAAAAGCTCTTCAAGAAAAGGAAGCTCTTTTATCTGAGGTCAAAATCAGAAGTCAGGAAAATGAAGGAAAAGGTAAATTAGCGTGACTAGAGATTTTCGTGCTCCACTGAATTACAAAGAGCACCCAAAACGCATCAGAAAGCCTCTGTGCTTCAGACCAGATAAAAGCCAAACATTAACCTGGAGCAGTAGACAACACTATGAGCCCACAAGGAGCTTTAGAAAATGTGCTGTCATTCGATCCTCACAAAATGGATTCCCACTTAAGGGAAGAAGAAACAGGTTCAGAGAAGTTAAATGGTTATCCATGGTCACACTTTTCGAGCCGTGAAACAATCAGAACTAGAAATTGATATACTAGTTTGGGTTTGTGTTGTTATGTACAGGGGACCCCTTACTCACAGAGACCATGTTCCAAGACCCCAGTGGACGCCTGACACTGTGGATAGTACTGAACCCTAAATATGCCGTTTCCTACTCACACATACCTATGATAAAGTTTAATTTATAAATTAAGCACAGTGAGACATGGACGACTAATAAGATAGGACAATTATAGTAAGAAAGGGTAATAAAAGTTATGTGAATGTGGTCTCTCTCTCAAAGTATCTTGTGCTGTACTCACCCTTTTGGCGATGTCGTGAGATGATACAATGCTAATGTGATGAGACAGAGGTGAATGACATAGGCATGTGACATGGCATTAGGCCAGTATTGTCCTGCTGATGATACATCAGGAGGTGCATCATCTGTTTCTGGGCTGTGGTTGACCTCGGGTAACTGAAATGGTGGAAAGTGAAACCATGGAACAGAGTTGGGGAGGGGGGACCACTGTAGTTACTTTTCTAGATCTTGGCAGTTCTTCTTTTTTTTAATTTATTGTTTTTAATTATTTTTGAGAAAAGGAGAGCCCAAGTGGGGGAGGGGCAGAGAGAGAGGGAGACAGAGAATCCGAAGCAGCCTTGACATTGTCAGCACAAAGCCCAGCCCAGGGCTCCAACTCATGAATTGGAGTGAGATCATGACCTAAGCCGAAGTCAGATGCTCAACCGACTGAACCACTCAGGTGCCCCTAGATTCCGCCGTTCTTAAATCTGTCCTTGGGTGTCGGAAATCAAATTAGGTGTTATAAACAGATTAGCATAAAGTATTACCAGGTTTATTTCTTTGAAGTTATATTTCACAAAGGCTATGAAAATTGATTATGATTAGTCATAAATGCTGCCTTGTTTACTAGAACAGTCTGAAATCAAATCATAGAGTAACACATAAAACCATGTGCTTCTAAGTCCCACATATGACACCCAGTCAGAGTGTGGCTCCGGGCAGGGAACCAGCTAAATGTAACAGCAAAATCTTCTGTTTTAAAGATGATGAGCAAGAGCTACAAATGGAAGGAGAGGCTGAGGAGAAGGAGGGAGAGGAAGCAAAGGAAGAAAAGCAAGAGAGAAGGAAGGAAGAAGAAGAAGAAATGGAAGAAGATGACAACCAGGACATCATGAAAGTGCTGGGCAATTTGGTGGTGGCCATGTTCATCAAGTATTGGATCTACGTGTGTGGAGGAATGTTCTTCTTCGTCAGCTTCGAGGGTAAAATTGTGATGTACAAAATCATCTACATGGTGCTGTTTCTGTTCTGTGTGGCCTTGTATCAGGTAGGTAAATGATTGTCTTCTATTTTTCCGATCCTTGTGGCAGCCCCAGAAATATATGTGAGCTTCCTTTGACAAGATTCTAAATTAATATAATGCCGTGAACCTATTATATAATATAAAGTGATCAATGTGGTCCAAACATTACATATTAAGAAGTCCTAAAATGGGAAATGACTATCTTCAGCTTCTTCATCGTTTTAAAATTTGGGGTTCCTAAAAAGTAAAAAAATATTCATGAGTTTTTCAAAAATTCTTGATAAAAAAAAAAAAAACCTGTGTAATTAAATTAATTTTTGAATGATAGTTTAAGAACAGTGGCTGGAAAATCTAAAATACTGGTTGATTCTCAGTTCACTTATTCTCCAGAGTTTAGAATCAGAAAACTGTGCATGTAAACATATATGCATATTGTATCAACTATTTTAATATTTTATTAATTAGGATATAGAAAAGATTCTACTAAAATAATTAGCCTCTCCACAAATTCAGTCTTAACTTCTAGAGAAATTTTAACTCAGTGATAAAAACAGGTGCCATAGGACCATCTGGGTGGCCGAGTCGGTTGAGTGTCTGTCTCTTGGTTTCAGCTCAGGCTGTGATTCCAGGGGCGTGAGATCGAGCCCCGCATCAAGCTCTGCACTAAGCGTGGAGCCTGCTTGAGATTCTCTCTCTCTTCCTCTGCCTCTCTCCCACACTCACACTGTGTCTCTCTCTCTCTAAAAGAAAAAAAAGAAAAACACGTGCAACAGTACACTAATCTTGCAGGCAGCCAAGCAAATAAAGCAACTGAAATAAGCAAGAAGAATTCACTGATAGAGATTAAAATCGCTCGACCGAAATTGATAAAAATTTTGAAATATCTTTGAAATTCAGGGTAGGGAGGCACCGAGGTGGCTCAGTTGGTTGAGCATCTGACTCTTGATCTCAGTTCAGATCTTGATCTCAGAGTGGTGAGTTCAAGCCCCACATTGGGTTCCACAGTGAGTATGAAGCCTACTTAAAAAAAAAATCAGGGTAGATGTTCTCAGATGAAAATACACAGGCTTTTGGTAAAGAGGTGGTAAACCTCTCTTTACTGGCTTCACATTTTTCTCATATAGTACCACCTAGAATTTCAAAATTGGCACAATTTTCTCTCAGTGATAACTGCCATGATGGCAACATCTTCCATACTAATGCTTGAATGCCTTTTATAAACTAGGTACCATGCCAAGAGCCTTATAAATATTCTGATTTCTCCCTCTTAACAGCACTCCAAATAGGCACTTAGGGAGTAAGAAACTGAAGCTCAGTGTGGTCCGGCGACTCCCCCAAGGACCTAGGTAGCAAGTCTTGTAGTCCTGAGATTCCAATCCAGATCCAACCAACTCTATGAGGAACAGAGGTTCAAAAATAAAAAAAAAAATGAATTAGATTTGATTTTTTAGTATTTGTAAATATCACCACCTGTCATACTGGAATAAATGAGATGTTTTTTTTTTTTAATTTCCTTTTTTTTTAATAACGAATTCTTCTTTTCTTCTTTGTTTTTCAACATCTGATTCACAGGTGCACTACGAATGGTGGAGGCGAATCCTAAAATATTTTTGGATGTCTGTGGTTATTTACACTATGCTGGTGCTTATCTTTATATACACATATCAGTTTGAAAACTTCCCAGGCCTGTGGCAAAATATGACAGGATTGAAAAAAGAAAAGTAAGCAGTTTGATGTAAAATGAGCTGTGGAAACCACAGACAGGATGAAGACTTGCATGCATGTGGTTCAAACATTTTTGTGGAAGGTTTTAATAAAACATGGTGTCGTCAGGGTCTGTAAGTTCCTGGAGAGCAAGTCATTTTATGGTCTCCCTGCCAAGCCCTGAGCCTGACACCCATAGTACATACTCAAGGAATATTGACTGAAAAGTGAATTTTCAGCCCCATTTTAATGCCATAACTTTTTCTAATGGCCATTTCATCTGAAACACCTGCTTAGTACTTAACCAGGCATGCCTTCTGCTTTCCAAAGGGAAGTTCAGTTCTGCGGCTCAGTTGGTTCACAGGCTCATAGTATAAAGCATCAGCCTCTTCTCATTTAAGTAGCAGGTGCTAAGATTCTAAGGAGCACTCGATGCCGTAGAAGAAAATTTCAGGGGCGCCTGGGTGGCTCAGTCAGTTAGGTGTCCAACTCTTGATTTCAGCTCAGGTCACGATCTCACGGTTTGTGGGTTCGAGTCCCGGGTCGGGCTCTGTGCTGATAGTGTGGAGCCTACTTGGGATTCTCTCTCTCTCTCTCTCTCTCTCTCTCTCTCTCTCTCTCCCCCCCCAGCCCCTCCCCTGCTCACACTCTCTAAAATTAAATGAATAGGCTTAAAATTAAATGAATAGACTTAAAAGAAATTTCTGTAAGTGCTAATGGAGTAATGATGATGAAATCTTTTTTTCATGTATGTGTGATATATCTGTACATGTACCCTGTCTTTTTCTAATTTGCTGCTATAAACTTCTGAAATTAGTTACCAGAATTGGGCAGAGGGCTGAATGCATATACCGAGGTGGCTAAGCGAAAAGCTGAAAGGGAACGGATCGCCATGTAGCTAGGCTAACACATCTTGAACATTTATTCAGCAAATATTTATCAAATGCCTCCCATGTGCCAGACACTGACTCTGCCTCGGGACACACACAGGAAGCAAGACAAATGGAGTCTAAGCACTACGGAGTTTATATTCTAGTAGAGGAGACCAAAAAAAAAGCCCTACTTAATGTGCAAATAAATTAATTGCTAACTGTGGCAAGTGTGTGAAGGAAAACCAACGACAGATTGAGGTAGTAAACCGTGGGGGATATGAACTATAAATGGAGTGATCAGGGCAGGCTTCCCTGAGAAGGTGACATTTAAACTCCACCTAAAGGGCTTGTCTTAAGGAAACTGCGTGAGTTGGGAGCCGAGTTGCGGAAAAGCTTCCCAGGCAAAGACAGCAGCAAATGTGAAGATCCTGAGGCAAGACTGAATTCGGCACAAATGAAGAACCAGAGGAAGGCTCGCCTGCCAGGAGCAGGGGGGAGACTGGAAGCAGAGGTGGAGAATAGAGCCAGGCACCCAGGATGTGCATGGCCTGTAGGTAGCGGTGTTGGCATTTTATTCTTGGGAAATTTTTAAGTCTTTAAGTAACCCTTGACTGGCTGAAAAAAACAATGCTGTCAGAAGGCAAGCGTAGAAACCACAAGGCGAGTGAGTCGGCAACAGCAGTGCTCTTGTGAGAAATGATGGTGGTTTCATCTAGAAGAGGTAGTTCAGAATTTGGCACAAGGTAGACAGTTATTACCAGGAAGACTCTAGTGGGGGGCCGAGGTGGAGAGCAGCGTGGCCAAGCAAAACTGGGAAATCAAGAATACCGTTTGGAAAACACTAAATATGAAATAACTGTGGGGAAAAAAAAAAAAAACCTTCTGGTAGACATGTGGGCACAAGAACCCACAGGAGAAGCCGGAACTCTGAATGTGCATTTGAATCATTGGTGTTAAGATGGTGTGTAAATCCCCAGGACTTGTACATTACCTAAGCGAAACATCAGCGGGAGAAGAGACTCAGCACCGAGGCCTGGGGCTATTTCACATCTGGAGGTCCAATAAAGGAGGAGACAGCGACAGAAGAGGAAAACCAAGGACAGTGTGGCGGCACCAAGGCCAGGACGGTTTCAAGAAGGATTGGAAGCTGAATTAAACAAAGAGAAGCAGCTGCTCTGAATTGGCGATACTGAGGTTGTTACCGCCAGATGTAAGAGCGGGTCCGTTGGATTGGTGGAAGCAGAAACCAAAGTGGAACGCATGGAAGAGAGAGGGGAATTCAAGGAATGGTATTACTGAGACAGTGAAGACTGATGTAATTTATGATGGGGGGAAAAAAGTGCCCTCATTGCCTAAGAAAAGTTCTTGCTTTTCGTGTCGTTTTGTTTTACAGGCTCGAGGATCTCGGCTTAAAACAGTTCACCGTAGCAGAACTATTCACTCGCATCTTCATCCCAACCTCCTTTCTGTTGGTGTGCATTTTACACCTCCACTACTTCCATGATCGGTTCCTGGAGCTCACGGACCTGAAGTCCATTCCCAGCAAGGAAGACAGCGCCATCTACAGGTGAGCGCGAGCAGGAAGCACGAGCCTCTTGCTCTGGTCAGAGTGGCTTTGATTCCCCACCTCAGCTTGGGGGGGGGGGGGCCTGCAGGAGGCCAAGAACTGATGTAGAGTTTCAGCCTTGAACTTGCCATGAGTACCAACCGGGGGGGGGGGGGGCGGAATGTGGAGTATTTGATGACACTTTCTGTAACAATTGGTGGTGACTCATGACTGGTTAATGCGAAGTGATCTTCACCATCATGTGAGTGGGTTCAAAATAGCTGCGCAGATGCAAACACTTCAGAGGTGGCGGTGGATATTTCGTGTCTGGGCTGGTGATGTGTTTTGAGAACATTTACGAAATCTGGCTGATTCAGAGCGTGGGCTGACAACCAGTAAGGAAGTGAGAGCATACCAAAAGGTGAGGCGCAGGATTTTCCCTTCCGCTTTGAAAATAAAGAACCTCAGCTAAGAAGGATAGGATCTCCAATCTAGTGATGAGAATAACAAGGGAATAAAGTGAAGACAGTAATTGCTGTGATCATCTCTCTGTTGTCTTCTCATGGATAAATAGCAAGTGTTTACAAGCAACAGATGAGATATCTCTCTCCCTGCCCATGTGTGTTGAAACCGTGATGGATTTATCACAAATCTCTCAGTCTGGTCCCTCACAGGGAAATTTCAAGCATTCTTCTAGTGAACGTTCACACTGATTTTCCTCTTTTGTTTCAGATTTAGCCTTACCATTCAGTTCCTGGAAAAACACTTGTTAAGCAACCAAGGGGGCAAAGGGCTGTATGAAAGGAGCGTAGACGCCAGCTGACAATCCCATTTAGCCTTTTTGGCTTCCCTCTGAACTCTTCTTGAAGGGAAAACATGAGTACGTCAAAAGAAGTTAGAGTAGTATTTCATCACGCACAGTTGATGAAATACCGAGCGTTCCGTTTTCTGCTATAGTAAGGGCTGGAGTTGCAGATAACTCCAAAACTCTTTTATTTGGTGATGAAAACCATTTTATAATCTTTATCTATGTATTCAGCACATTTATTTTCCGTATCGCGTTTTGCTGAATCTGAGTTCACATGTCGTTTTCATTCTGAGTGCGCTCCAGATGACCAACCAGTAGAATGCAGAGATAGCAAGCAGCTGTTATTTCCTACCCTGTCTTGCCACCATCATTAAGAACTCAGCTAAACCCTGTCTCCTCCAAACGCCCGGCCAGGAAGAGGGTACGAATGGGGTCAGTGGCTGCCTTCAGTGATAATCAAACATTAGGAAAAATAAGGTAGTTAGTAGAAGTTTGGGAGCCCCCTAGGAGAGATTGTTTATAGGCAAATTTGTTAGCAGAAGAAGTCACTCTAAGGTTAAAAAGCTTGCAAACATAGTGCTGGTCTAGGAAAGTAAGATTTACCAACAATTAGAAAAAGTATTTTTTGGTGACCTTTTTGACATTGCTTGGCACACCTGGGGCTAAAATTAGTATTTGGTATTTGACTCTGGCAAGGTAACCTGCTTTATTTAATTATAAACCCTAAACCCTCACCATCTGTTCGAAAAATCATAGTCAATAATCGAGAAAAGCCTGTTAGTCGGCATGTTTGTATGTTTGTAAAAGAAATGTAATTATTGGTGAAAGCTGATGATACCTTTCCATTTTTTTTTTTCTTCAAAATGCCTTTCTTCCCTCAAATCTTTATTTTCTGTTCAAAGTTTCTCCAGGATATAGGAGCTTTTTTTTATGTTTATTTTATTTTTGAGAGAGAGAGAGAGTCACAGCTGGGGGGGTGGGAGGGAGGTCAGAGAGAGAGAGGGAAACACAGCATCTGAAGCAGGCTCCAGGCTCTGAGCTGTCAACACAGAGCCCGACGTGGGGCTTGAACTCATGAACCATGAGATCATGACCTGAGCCGAAGTCAGACGCTTAACCAACTGAGCCACCCAGGCGCCCCGCCATTGTTCTTATTGTTATCATAAGCCTTTGAGTCTAATGTCACACAATCAAACAGAGATATAGGTTACAATTTTCCAGGAAGATAAGAGATTTTCAGGGCCACAGTTTTGCAGAAGACAATGCAGCTCAGCAAAAATTGTACCAGCCAAAGAATCACCTAGGGTACATGAAAACTGAATTTGTTCCTCAGAGTTTCCTGGAAGCATATAGAGCATTATTTAATTATGTAGATTCTGGGGAAAGACTACAGTTTCACATGAAGATGTTTTCTCCCCGTTGCCACGGCTGCTCCATTCACTGCCCTCACCCTCCATGTCATGGCAAGAGGGGAAAGAAGATCTAAATGGTCTGTAGCCATTTGAGGTCATTGCTTGCCATCCTCATGGTCATGGTTTAGCCCTAAGAATGCCCTGAACAGTTAATTTTCCAAGAAAACATAAACAGTGATGACAGTATATAAGGCCAGCTATCTAAAGAGGTTAGGAACATGGTATTTCACTTTTAGTTCCTCAAAAAAAAGAGTTGTCTAGGACCTTAAAGAGCTCAAAGTTTGGTTCAAACTCAAGTTCAGTGCTTTGGGATTTCCTGCAAGAGTTTAATATAAAGGTCCCCAAATTTTAACTTTGAACCTAGGATACATATCCCATCTTTTTAGGCAACTTGTTTCCATTCTGGTATTTTCTTTACTAATAGTTTTCACCTCAGAGTATTTTTTTGTCCCTGGAGCCCTAATAAATGACCATATTAGGATAAAACTGACGAAGAAAAAAATATTTACAGTGTTGAGATGGACAGTCACGCTTTGCCTTCTCTGTGCCCACCATGGCCCACGAATTGGGAATAATCAACCCATTATATTCCTTACATTGATTCTACTGCTGTTGTTTCTGTAAATATCCAACTGTTCTTTTCCTATTTAGTTCACTACTTGTGCGAGCTGTGTTTTTGTGCATAAATAGGTCATACAGGCAAATGTCACGTGTGACTGAAGCAGAATCTATTGTGGTTAGCCTTACGGAATTATCAAGTTTGTATTACGAAAAAGTTTTGTGATATACATAATAATTAAAAAAAACTATTTTTATTTCTAAGCAGGTGTTCTCAGGAATATTATTCCACTTATCTATTGATAAAATATATAATATTAGAGCATAATCACAACAAAATTATTATAATATATATACTTAATACTAAGGTACTAGATATCCTAGGTATTTAATATCCATCCCTGCAATTCCTCCATGCTCCGTTTTAGAAAGTATTCTAGGGGCGCCTGGGTGGCTCAGTTGGTTAAGCGTCCGACCTCAGCTCCGGTCATGATCTCGAGGTCCGTGAGTTCAAGCCCCGCGTCGGGCTCTGTGCTGACAGCTCAGAGCCTGGAGCCTGTTTTAGATTCTGTGTCTTCCTCTCTCTCTGACCCTCCCCTGTTCCTGCTCTGTCTCTCTCTGTCTCAAAAATAAATAAATGGTTTTTTTTTAAAAAAGAAAGTATTCTAATGCATATGGAAACAAAATGGTTTTTTTCTACCTTCAGTCTTAGAAAACATAGAAAACAATATTACTTAGTCAGGATCACTTAGTTACTTAGTAGGATTTCATTTCTTTTTAATCTGGGGGAAGGAGCAAGAATTAATCTATTAGATCGTACTTTCTTTGATAAATTTGCTCGAGAATTGAAAGGTTACAGATTTTTAGCAAAGTGTGTGAGATGGGGAGGAATGAGAAGATCGGACCGGACCTTGCCACCTTCCAGCATTTTTCCTGAATACATCTAATTTCACGTTGCTCCTGAATCTTTCTGCCCTGACTTGTCTTCGTGCATGAAAGTGTCTGTGATGACGTAAAGCTTGCAAGACGGTCTGCTTCGTTCCTCTCTAACAGTCTGCTCTTTCTCTCTCCTACCTGTCTCCCCGTCGCCACCGCATGCTACCTCGTGCTCCATCTTTCACCTCGTAGCCATGCCAAAGTCAATGGGCGCGTATATCTAATAATAAATAGGTGGGTACTTCCATGTTTTCTCTCTTGTTGTTGTTTTTTTTTTTTTTTAACGGTCGCTTAGTGTGTTAAACACTTTACTATGTTGTAAACGGAAAATGATGTCATCAGATAGTGCACAGTGGTCTTCAGGTATGCTCATGGGTGTATTTTGCCAACACAACCATTTGGTGACTATTCCGAATGGTGCTACAAGTGGATTCGGAGGTTGCCAAGGGTCTTCAGCTGGTGCTCGGCCTTGGGTCTTGGTTCAAACGTACGCCCCATCGATTTCATTCTTTGGCAAATTAGTCCAAGGCTCGCGTGAGAGCTTATCTCGCTCCTCCCACGAACGTGCCCACCAATGCCAACTTCCCCCGCTAAAAGTAATCCGCCCTCCTTCTGAATATCCATAGCACTTTATGGTTGCTGCCTCCTGATACTTGTCTTCCAGCCCCCCCACCTGCCTGCCTGTCTTATCTCCCCTGCCAGAGGCATCAGCCCCTCGGGCCTAGAGTCCCTGTATAATTCACCACTGTGTCAGCGTATCATCTGCCTCAGGGCCTTGCCCGTTAGTTGACTTTCCATCTGTACATATGTCGTGAATGAAGTGAAAATAATCACAACAACATATGGTTGTAAGAAAATTAAGACCTCAATAGATCAGCATACTGAAGAAAGATAGTTCCCATCACTAGAGTTCACAACAGATGCAGAGCTGGGCACTGAGGCATGGCCCTTACCTTATAGCCCTATAACTCAGCTGGTGAGATAAAACGTGCAAATGACCACACATAATAAACAATAAGCTTTGATAAGTGTTGTTTGCAGAATTATCCTCAACTTCCCTAAGAACACAGAGAAAAAGATCCTTAGGGAGTGAATTTACTACAGCTGTCCTAACTTTATTAAATAGGTGAATTAAAATATCCCCTCCTATAACTTTATGTCATTAGTAATAAAGCCAGTCATTTAGGTCATAGAAACGTGTGTTTTGCAACAAACCCAATCAACAAAATAACTCTTTTTCGAAAGATCTGTTGGTTTTCTAAGTAAGATCTGTTGGTTTTCTACCTCACTCACTATTCTCTTAAATAAAATCCTAAAGCTGACAACCAAGTAGCAAGCCCTGGGAGGCAAAACTTCTAGGAGGAAGTGTGAAAAATTAGTGCATCGCTCTGCAAGTCACTGAAGAAGGAGGGGTGAGGAGTGACTGGTTCCTTTGGGGGGCGGTTTTGTTGACAGCCTGAGGGAGAAAAATCAACCTCAGGTTTTTAGCTAAAAACTCTAGCTGGAGATCTTGAGCAACTATTGAAATTTCATCTCTAAAACATAAGGAACTTTTCTCTCAACCTCTCTCTCTCTCTCTCTCTCTCTCTCTCTCTCTCTCTCCTCCCCCCCATCCCTCCCCCTCTATCCCTTCCCTTTCGGCCTCCCTCCTCTCCACTCCTGGCCCTGCCCTCCATCCCTCTCCCTTTCTCCTTCTTCCCCTGTCCCTCTATATCTTTTTCTCTGTCTTTCACTGTGTCTTCCCATAAAGTATTTACCATCTGCTATGTGAGGGGATGGCTTGGATACCTAAGGAGGCAGGAGTTGGTTTGATGGGTTCCAATAGCCCAGGCTAACAGAAGTTATGGTTCTGATTGTCTCAGACTTCTCTCTTGAGAGAAAGCCCATGCCTGTTAAGTCACAAGGCCAGGGGATACATTCAGGAATTCTCAGAATTCAAAGTCCTCTGAAAGAATTAAAAACTCAAAGAATTCCACTGTTAGCACTGTCTTCTTTCCAGTGCAATCTTTCATTTTTGTGTGAATGCTAACATATTAAGAAAGGCCAGATTTATGCCCCAGGGAAGACATTCCCCAATAAACTCTTCCCTCACTATGCTTCCGAAAGGCTGTGTGTAAAGCCTAATTTTGAATAGGGCCTAGTCTTGTTGAAAGTAAGAAATAAGTCGATTCTTTTATTAAGTAAGTGAGCTTTCTTTCCCCCATAATTTCTTCCTTAATGCTCAGTGTTATTTCACAGGGAGAATAATGTGTTTGTAAACGTGAGTTCTGGGTGGAAGAAAAGACATACCTACATTCAACTTCTGGGTTGATCAACATTTAGACATGACCTAAAAAGGTGTAGGCAAGAGTGTTGGGGACAGTGGGTGACTGATAAAATTTTGATGATATGAATCATTGTGGGGAAGTTCCCACTGAATTCATAAATAGAATAAATTGGAATGTTTTAACAGGAGTAATGGTCATTTCTGTCACATATGCAGATATTAGAGTCATCATACCCAATCCTGTCTAGTAGATTTTTTTTAATGTTTATTTATTTTTGAGACAGAGAGAGACAGAGTGTGAGCGGGGGACGGGCAGAGAGAGAGGGAGACACAGAATCCTAAGTAGGCTCCAGGCTCTGAGCTGCCAGCACAGAGCCTGATGCGGGGCTTGAACTCAGTAACCTCGAGATCATGACCTGAGCCAAAGTCGGATGCTTAACCGACTGAGCCACCCAGGTGCCCCATGTCTAGTAGATTTTTTGAAGGAATTACTACCACACACATTCAATATGTGATATTAAACTTACAAATAAATTGCTCATCTGTGTCTATAGTCTTCTAAAAGTACACATTCTAGAAAACAAGCAGTATAGATATTCTTTAAATATTACTTATAAACACCAGAAATTTGCAAGATATCTCTTTTTTCTAATAGTCTAATGAATGGGGTGAGTGCAGTGTACATTACCACATATTCCAAATTAGAATAGTTATAAATAAATGGAATTTAGACTAAAGAGATTTTACCGTGGTAGACTCCATTTTCTTTAATATGTGGCTTAATATATTGAGTCAAAGTCAGTTCCTAGTATAGAATTAAGCCTCTTCAGTTGTCCGTGTATCATAATTTGTTTCTTCTGTTTCAAATAAGAATGCCATCCAGTACATAGAATCCATTCACCAGACATTCAGTCAATCACATTTTGCAAGCGAGCCCAGTAGACTTAAGACTGGGTTTCTGCCCTTTAAAGGAAGAATCCCCAGAGCCATAATTAGAATAAAAGTATGTAGATACAATTGCAGAGATGCACATATTATGGACCGTATAAAGAGCTGTGGGTGCACAAAAGAAAGAGTGAGTAAAGACACAGAAGAATATCACCTGCTTTATTACAATGCAGAAAGAGATATGGCCAGTCAGTGAGAGGATTATAGCTCAGAGCCTGCCTGGATAATCATAAAAGCAAGGTACGGAAGTTATAGGTGTAGATAAAGACAATGCAAAGAAAAGAAAATGAACTCCTTGGTGGGGAGAGGCCAGGCATGCAAAAAGGTGGGATTTGAGGAAGTGCCAGAGGGGCTTCTCTGAGAATCCAGTTCATCGCCCTATTTATAAGTCTCCTTCAAGTGATGATTAGATAATTTGCCCATGAGGATCAATACAGAAATAGCAGTATTGGAAGTTTCTTTGCCAGAAGTTTCAGGGAGCGTGGTTACTAATTTAATTTTTGGGAAACCAGGATCCCTTTTTAAAATTTACTGGGCGGGGCAGGGGGTGGAAATATGTAGATTGAGGTACACAGGCTTTCCTGGAGACTCAGTCAGGCTGTTCAGGATGGCAGACCAGGGGCTAGTTCTGCCCATGAACTCCACATTGTGCAGATGGCCCTACCTCCACAGGAGCCCAGCCTCAGCAAATGTGGTGGGAGAGGATGGCAGACAGCAGAGGGTGCAGAAGATTGAGAGGGGTGGAGACAGACTCCCAAGGAAGAAACGTTTGCTCTTTTTCTTCCGAGTGGCCATTTTCATACACAGTTATGTTCAAGAATGTGCTGATGACAGAGTTATAGTCCAAGTTGAGCACCTGCCCCAGTGTCTAGTGTCCCTTACAAAGGCATGTTTCTAATTCCTCTTCATGGTAGAGATTATCAAAGCAGTGTATGCAAATCTATCGTTAGCAGGTGGTTCCTTACTTTAAAAATACTCCCTGTGTGCTAAACGCTGTTAAGAGCTTAACAGAAATCGCATGGCATCCTGTGAAGTAGGTGCTGTTACTCCATTTTATAGATCAGCAAACTGAGATTTAGGAGACAGGGTGGGGAGTTTTGCCAAGTCACCTGGCTAGTAAGTTCTCTAGTTGAGGCCTGAATCCAAGTCTTTCTGAGTCTAATGAACATGCTTTAACATTCTTCTGTATTGCCTTCAAAAAAACTGCTATGAAAAAATGGAAGAGAAAATGAAAGGCTTTACACAGCTGTCCTTTGGGCACTTGTTGGGCTGAGCACTGAGTGTTGAATGGAAACCAATTTGACAATAAATTATATTTAAAAAAATAAAATAAAAAATAATAATAAATGAAAAAATAAAAAATAAAAAAATGCAAAAAAAGTCGTAAACTCCAATCAGGCATTAAAAACATTTTTGTCCGTACACATTTTATGCATGTAGATTTTCTCATGCAATTTTTCAGTTAACAGACTCCTAGACTCTAGTCAACGACAGCCTGATAGAAGTCTCCCCTTTTTCCTTTGCCATTTACCAGCTCCTGAGGTTAGTCTGCTCCTGCAGGCAGCCGGGTGCCCTGTTTCCTCATAAGGATTATGTCAGACAAATGTGCAGACATTTGGTTTAGACACTCATATCTGATTCTCTTCTCTCCCCAGCATTATCTAGTCCCAGATCTCTTGTAAAGTGTTACGGGTTTCGAGAAGTCAATCTTTGGGACATACTCACACCAGGCTTACTCTAGTGTTTTTCTTTGATTCCTTCCTTAGCTAATCTCCCCTCAATCTGCCCTGCCTTTCGTACCACGACACTTTGGGGGCCTTGTTGCTCAGGACTTTTTGTTATGTAGGCAGAAGCGACAGCCTCAGGTCTGTAAGTTTCATTCCATAAACTAGCTCTAATTCTTGACAAGTTGTATTTCATGTCAGTATCAAGTCATGGCAGTGTTGACGTAGATGTTAGAAATGCACTCTGACATGGTCATACTTCCACCAAATGTCATCATGAGAAGTATCTTCTCACTTATAAGATGCATCACCTGGCAATGCTGACGAGAACACATAAATATCGACGGTTGTGTGACACCCGGTTGCTTTTACGTTGGATACCATTTCATACGCAGAGTCCTGACAAAGCAGGAATAGCACGTGTGCCCCGTGAGATCTGACATACAGTGCTGGTGTACAAACTATGGTACTGGAGTTTCAAGAGTGGAAGACGTTCTCAGAGACAGGAGGGTGAATTGCCTAGCTTTGGAAAATAAGAAAGTAGTAAGTCAGTGTAAGCCCTTCCACCAATGTTGACCCATCCCCGGGATGTTGTGTATTCATTCGATTAACAGTGTTTCTATAGTTTACCTGCTTGACACCCTGTTAAGAGGAATTACTTTTGAACGGTAACCGCTCAGAAAGTCTAAGGGCAATGCAGATTCGTCACAAGTTACCCAACATCGCAGGTGTGTTTCACATATAAAACCAATGAGTTGCAAGTAAGCTTAGATTTTTTTCTCTAGCCAAACTTTCTCACTTTATAGAACATAAAGTGAATTCCAGAAAGGTTAAATAATATACTCTGAGTCCACAGTTATACAAATAAAATAACATTATTAATTGTCTATCCCGTTACACCCAAGCTGAAAGGTATACATGAATTTTTACAAATGGGGAAGACTTTTGGTATTTCCAGTAGACCTTTTCCAAATATCTAATTTATTGCCCACAAATATTCCTTCAAACAGGCTATGAGCCCAAAGATAACAATCTTTAACGATTTAGGAGGAAGATCGTACTCATTATTGTCCAGTATGAAATAAGTTGTAATGCTCTGGCTGCTGTCCGGGCTCAGTGAAACTGCCTCCCGGTGCCTCACTTGGGCTGTCACACACCGTGTCTTTACGACTGCGTGTCCTGCAGCTGATACCTGTGCCCACGGACTGGGATGTGATGCAGACTTCTTGCTCCTGAAAGCATTTCGCTTCCACTACATGTGCTTTAGATGATGGCAGAATGAGATGAGTCTATGCAAAGGTTGACTACGATTACGTATCATTTAAGAATGGTTTTTTAAAAGCCTATTAAAAGCGTGAAGTGACTGGATTCTTGCGGGATGGTTTGCTACGTTACCAAAAAAAAAGCATGACATGATTTGCCTCTGTAGTCTATACGTTCTCCCCTTTATAACCTACAGTCCTGTCCACTCTCAACTCAAATCGCCAAGCCTAGGGTTCATAGCACAAGCACGCTATTGACGCCATCCTGGAATGCACTTGGCATTAGGACTTACTGCAACCGGCATACAGGAATGCGATAGTGGATGATATGTAGCATGATGTGTGATCTCTGACATTCCTTATAATTCTTCTGTTCTCATCTCCTTTTTTTTTTTTCCTTTCTATTTCAATTACTTTGAGCAGCATCAAGAAAAAATTACCAATCCACCAAAATGAGTAAGTCCCCCGTGAAGCCATGAAATGCTTGCTCTACATGATGCCATTTCATGCTTCTACATCCTAAACTCTGACCATTTTCTCCTCCGGGAAAAATGTCAAGTTTAGGTGTCGATAGCTCTCATTACTGACTAATCACTAGAACCTGAATTGGAAAAGCTAACAAGACCTAGCTGAGTTTACAGTTTGTTTTTAGAAAGAGCTTAAAAAAAAAAAAAAAAAGCGACCAGACGCTAACCACCCCACATTGCAAGGCCTGTGTACGTGCACTGATTTTCATTTTTGTTTCTCCTCCTTTTACTTGCCCCTCACTCAAATCTCTCCTGGCGTTCTTTCCCCTCCTGACTCGGCTGCTCTCTGCCAACAGACTGGCCCACCCTGAAGGAAGTCTTCCAGACCTTGCCATGATGAATCTGACCGCCAGCCTGGAGAAGCCGGACTTGAAGAAGCTGGCTGAGTCTGGGGAGGACAGACCAGAGGAATGCCCTGAAAAGGCTGAGCTTGGGAAAGACAGCGAAGAAGAGGAGGAAGGGGAGGAAGAGGAGGAGGAAGAGACATCAGGTAACCCGCCCACTACCAGTAGCTGCTCAGAAAATCCTGGCTGACCGACTCCGTGAATGAAACTGACATGTGCCCGATGGATGTATATTTGAAACAGTCTGAAATAAAAATTGGGGTGGGGTCTTTTTTGCGATTGTTACAACATTCCAGTTCTAGTTGCTCCCATCATTTCTGTGTGGTTCTGATTTAGAAGAAGAGAGCAGATGACTGGTTATCAACTACTGATCTGCCACAGGTGATCCTGGCCAGAACCAGAGGGGGGTGGCTCTAACCTCCGTTCAGTAGAAATCCTGGCCAGGACATTTCCTACCGGCAGCAGAGGCAGGCAGCTGTGTAGACTTTCAGAAAGTTCTAGACGGGGCCTTTTCAAATGCATTCTCGAAAAAGCCAGGCTGGGACTTCTCCAGGGAACTGGTCATTGAGAACGTATTTGTAATTCAGCCGTAATGTTTCAGGACCTGGGAACCAGTGAAGCACATAAGCAACAGGACGATTAGCATTTGAAGCCAACTCCTAGAGGTGTTTCTCTTGTTGTTGTTATTTTAGGTTTTCTCCCTCCTTCTTCTTTAGGCTCTTTTTTCCTGTTTCTCTTCGTAGACTTGAAATAATGTTTCATAGGGCATGACGGAGATCTGGACCGCCGTGGTGATCAGGACGCCTTATCTGACAGCGAGCAGAGAACACGAGGCGCTTCACTCAGTTTAGCAGCTCCCAGACACTATGGGAGGAAAGATTGCATAGCCTTTGGGGTGGTGGCCTGGGGCATGACAGTGATGTGCTGCACTTGACTTTGCTGGTGTTCTGTGCTTTATGGGCTGAGGAAATGAAAAAGCACAAGGCAGAAGATCCCTCCCAAAGGCACACTCCCCCAAACCTGGTCCCTTTACTCCCTCATCTCAGAAGACCCCGAGAGATGCCCAGAACTGCCCTTTCCATATCTAAGCACTGGCTGTTCCTCAGGGTGAAGGAGCACCGAGCTCGGTGGGACCAAGAACCCAGGACTAAGATTTGCTGTCCTACTTCATGAAGGTTTTGAGCATTACTAATAGGATCTCACTAAAGTTGGATTTCATTTTTCTGGCATCCCCCCACACACCTGCCATCCACACCTCTAAAGTATGCTCAGTTATGACTGGAATCTTTGTATCGACTCTTATCTGAGTCACTTTGTAAATAGCCATTTTTCACGACGACGGCTGAAACTTCACTTAAACTTTTCGGACCAAGTACAAGAACTGTTACAACCACCCCAGCCACGTGAAGAAGCTACTTAGACACGCTCAGGTCTTTATCTGCCTGGGCTCGTGAGCTTTTGTCCACACGTGTGGTGACGTGCTGATACCACAAAATGCTTCTGTCCTGACCTCCCTTTAGATGAACCAAGACAGCCCTTCTAGACAAAAGCATGACCCCAGTCTGCAAAATATTACTACTTGGCACAAGGTGGAAAGAGGGAAATGACTAATTTGCTTAAAAATTATGATTAGAATTCATCTGACCACATTTCATGAACTGGGACCGGGTCATTCAGACCCTTGGTGTTCATTCCCAATTTTGAGGAGGCTCGCTCCCCCAGGGCCACTGGTGAGCTTCAGCCAGGCTCTCTTTAAGCCCCGGGTTGGGGGGAGGTGGGGGTGGACGAGACCGGAACTTATGGAAGCCTGGTTTTGGCAAGGAAGATGTCATTTAGAGGGAGCTCGGTTACTGAATATTCCCAAGAAACTAGGGAATTATATCTCTCAGCCTTAGAAGTAAATAAGGTCAACATTCCTCTTCACACTAACTTAATTAACAGGTGGATAAAAATCCTCGTCCCTCCGAGTCTCAGCATATGGTGTCTGCATCATCATGATGTGGGATTCTTAGACCGCCCTTCCTCCAGATTTTGATATTCTTAGAATTCATCCACTACTGTTATTTTGCAGTTTCTCGTTCCAGTCTGCATAAGATATGCTTTAAATAATAATGCAAACAAAAAAGCCACCCACATTTTTTTATGCTCTTGGGTGAATTTAACTATTTTGCAGATTTAAGAAACAAATGGCATCTGGTGATTGACCGCCTCACCGTGCTCTTCTTAAAATTCCTGGAGTATTTTCACAAACTGCAGGTGTTCATGTGGTGGATTTTGGAGTTGCACATCATCAAAATTGTTTCATCGTACATCATCTGGGTCTCTGTGAAAGAGGCAAGTGAATGTTTGTTGTATCTTCAGGCCAAGCAGAACCCCAGTGGGTCAACATTTCCCGTTTCCAACTGTCCACGATTTTGTTTTAAGCGTAATTCCCACTACCTTAGAACACCAAGGCTCTAAGAGGGCGCATACCCTTTGACATATGGAAAAATCAAAGGGCAGTTGCCCTGAGAGGTGGGAAGGATAGCAGGGCAGAAAGAGGCTCCTGGCTGAGTTCTTGATTGGCTTGTTCATGTCAGAAGGGTTACTTATTTTCATGTAGTCTTTGGTGGAACTGTGTGAGAGCAGGCTACTGTTCTGCAGAACCTGTGGAAATCTAGCTCCATAAACTGTGTGTGAGGAAAGCAAGAAGATTCCAGTTTACCAAGGAGTAAATTCAGCTTCCCAACTTTTTTTTTAAATTTTTTTCATGTTTATTCCTTGAGAGAGAAAGAGAGCATGAGCAGGGGAGGGGCAGGGAGAGGGAGACACAGAACCCGAAGCAGGCCCCAGGCTCTGAGCCGTCAGCACAGAGCCCGACACAGGGCTCACACTCATGAACCGTGAGATCATGACCTGAGCCGAAGTCGGACGCTTAACCGACTGAGCCGCCCAGGAACCCCTCAGCGTCCCAAATTTAATAAAAAGTGTGGTAGAGTTCAGCTTGTTGATTATTGGGTGTTTTGTGACAAGACACAGTGTTTCAACATTGTACTGCAGTTCTGTTTTCTCATTTGGAAAGGGGAGAGGCATCATTCCGCCAACAAATCTATGATGCATACTGTGGAGAGATTAGCTCTCTTTCAGTTTGTTCAGCAGATAATTTCTGCATGTTTCTGATCTGCCTGGACTAGTTTTGAGTGACAATTCAAAAGAGTCTTTGCGCTATGAAAATTAAGTCAGGGAACAACTGCCTCTAATTTTTTTAAAAGTTAAATAATAACATCATACTACCTGAAATATTCATGAGAAGGTCACTAGGGATGCACCTTATTTGAGCTCCCCAGTCTAAACTAGACCTTTCTCCATTTTATACAAACCATCTGGAATGGATCTGTGATCACTGCCAGATGGGAACAACAACTCCCTGTGAGAGATGTATAGAAGAGAGTGACATATACTCTACTGTTAACTAACAGTCTCCACATTAATTAGAACTAAAATCTCGCCTAATATGCGTGTTCACTGAGGAAGAAGAAGTTTCAGCATTTTAACTGCAGAAGTAAATCTACCAAGTCAGACAGAATTTGAGGGTCAGAGTATTAAAACAGCAATGAAGGGACGCCTGGGTGGTTCGAGAGCATCTGACTCTTGATTGTAGCTCAGGTCATGATCTCACAGTTTGGGAGTTCGAGCCCCGCATCGGACTCTGTGCTGACAGCACAGAGCCTGCTTGGGATCCTGTCTCCCTCTCTCTCTCCCCCTGCCCCCCTCGCCATCTAGTTCTCTCTCCAAATAAGTAAAAATAAACTTAAAAAAATAGAGAGCAATGAAGAAGGGCAAGAGAAGGCATTTGCCTAAAATCCACAAAGGCTGTTTCTGAATTAACCAAATCTGATGCACAGATCTCTTCTGATGGCATGAGAAGTTGTTGCACAGAAGACAATATTATGATGGGCCTGGGCGTTAAATGAAAGAAATTAGGGCACAGAAAATCCACTGTCTGAAATCCATCCTACAGAGTTCAGACAGAGAAATAAAAGAGTTAAATGATACCACGTTCTTACAAATCCCAAATGTGTTTGTTAAAACCGTCTTAATGAATCCCAAGAATGCCCTGTTAATAGACTGTCAAGTAGATAAAGCAACATGATCTGTTCACCCTGTTACACCATTAGGAAAATGGCCTTTGATAGCACATGACATTTCCTTCTCTAGGATCCATACATTGTGCACACTTCCAGGATTGTCCTTCCTAATCCCACCTCTTTCACCTGTAAGTTTAAAACACATCGGGGCACCTGGGTGGTTCAGTCAGTTAAGTGTCCGACTTCGGCTCGGGTCATGATCCTACAGTCCATGAGTTGGAGTCTGACGTCGGGCTCTGTGCTGTCAGCTCAGAGCCTGGAGCCTGCTTCGGATTCTGTGCCTCCCTCTCTCTCTGCCCCTCCCCCACTCACACTCTGTGTCTCTCTCTCTCTCTATCTCAAAGGTAAATAAACATTTTAAAAAATAAAATAAAAAATAAAACACATCAGAGGCTCCTGGATCAGAGAAATTCTGCCCCCACTCCTACTAGCATCTGCCAGAGACCCCTTGTTGTGAGATGGTTAGCCCCCAAGTATATCAGCCCAGCTTCACCTGCTGTCATCCCACCCACATGAGGGGTTTCCGGCCCCAAAGGGTGAGTTCCTGCATGAGCCTTGGATGTCACGAGGTCTACCCTGTCTGCACGCTGACTTTGGTCTCTTGGCTCCCTTCATTGCTGATGAGTATTGAGGTCACTGGAATATCAAGGATCAGAACATGTGGGGTGGAATCATAAAACACACTTTACTTTGGACCTCTGCTGTCCCTTTAAAATGTATTGTACAGAGAAAGTTTTCTCCATGCCCCTGAATGCTAAATGCTGTCTGATCATTCCTAGGTAACACAAAGTACTATAGTTACCTCAGGTAGCAAACAGAATCTCACTTCATTAATTAGACTTGTCCAGCCACAGAAAAGAAGCAAACTCTCATCTCTCTCTCTCTCTCTTTTTTTTTTTTTTTTTTGCATGAAGGTGGAGTGTTCCTATTTTTTTTTTTAAAGCTTTTGTTTAAATTCCAGCTAGTTAGCATACGATGTATGTGCAATATAGTGATTCAACCATTCCAGAGAACACCCGGTGCTTTTCACAACAAGTGCAATCCTTAATCCCCATCACTTATTTCATCCACCTCCCCCCTACCCCATCCCCTCTGGTAACCATCAGTCTGTTCTCCATAGTTAAGAGTGTGTTTCTTGGTTTGCCTCTCTTTCTCCTTTTTCCCCCTTTACTCATTTGTTTTCTTAAACTCCACACATGGGTAAAATCATATGGCATTCATCTTCCTCTGACTTATTTCACTTAGCAGAATACTCACTAGCTCCATCCACGTCACTGCAAATAGCAAGATTTCACTTTTTTTATGGCTGAGTAATATTCCATTGTGTGTGTGTGTGTATGTGTGTGTACATATATACATATGTATCCATTCATCAGTCATTGGATAGATACTTGGCCTGTTTCTATAATTAAGCTATTGTAGATAACGCTGTTATAAACACCGTGGCGCATGTATCCCTTTGAATTAGTGTTTTTGTATTCTTTGGGTAAATAGCTAGTAGTGCAATTGCTAGCTCCTAGAGTAGTTATCTTTTCAACTTCTTGAGGAATTTCCATACCATTGTCCACAATGGCTGCACCGGTTTGCATTCCCACCAACAGTGCAAGAGGGTTCCCCTTTCTCCACATCCTTGCCAACACCTGAACTCTGATCTCTTTTCAGGTAGAAGCAAATCCTTTTCTAGTGGCTTCTTTCTTTTTCACACATACCTCCCCTCACTGCCTTCCTCCTTACCCCCACTTCCAGTGAACTAACTTCCATTACGTGACCTCCCGGGCTGAACGACAGCGTCAGGCAGGAATGGTGGTGTGCTATCGTAGGACGGCCTCACACTGAGCTGGAGGGGATCAAATCTTCCCTTTCTTTCATGGGGCTCTTCTGCCTCCTGGTTTCCCAGCATCCTCTCCTTCCAGACACTTTCCATTGGAGTCTCGTCACCCGTGCGGCCAGTGCCCCTGAGCAGGACTTAGAATAGCTCTGGGCACTCTCTCTTTCTCTGTCTCTCTCACGATTCAGGTCCAAAGGCAGCACTCACACTGCTAGTGTATGTGGGTCCCCATGAGGCAACTCCTGTGCCTACTCACCAAATCCCTGGCAGCCGGATTTCCTGGCTGAAGTTGGACATCAGTGTCCAGACCGCAGAGTACATGCATCAGCGTCTCTGCGTGGTGCTGCTTGGAGCTCCTTGCTCGCTTGGGGTTTGGGTGAAGAATGTAGCGTCCCTTCCTTCCCACCCCATCACCTCATAAGGGGGGGACTGACAGAAGCACCTCATACAAAGAAATTTCTTCACACTCTGTCCTGTCACCTTCACCATCTTGACCCATCTGTACCCTCTCAGTGTGCCTTAAAGACCTCTAAACGGTTTTCCATCAACGGTTTTGATTTGAAATGTCTACATGGCTGGCTAATACTTCATTTTGGAATCTTTTGCTTCCATCCATTCTAACTTGGTGCCTCATGTGGCTTTGACTGAAGTCTTTCTATACTGAGTACAGTTGAGGAAGAAAGACAACCATTGACTCTCATAAGGAGCTGCATGCCAATCCAGAGTATGATGTGTCTAAATCTGATCTGATTATAACAGAGGCAAGTGTATGGGGATTCTAATGGTGGGGGAATGGGCAGGAGGGGAACCATGTTGCACAGTTCCGGGGGCAGTGTTCACCTGCGAACAGCAACTCCCCAACGTTGTGCACCTCTGAGGTGCCGATTTATACCTGCAGGGGCCTCTTCTGCTTTGAAGGCTTGGCTTATCCTCAGCCAAAGAAGCCCATCAGCAATGACATTTGCTACATATATTTTCCATTTGTAGCTTATTGATTTTGATCAGCGCAAAAGATACTCTTTCTCAAACACTGCTAATCAGTAAATGGCAAAATGAGAACAAAGTCAACAACCCCAGTGAAGTCTTCATCCTTATCTAAGGTCATCAGCAAGGCCACTTGTTTTCACAAACTTTCGGGGTCATTTCTCAGGTCATTTTGGAATCAAACATTAAACCTTTCCAAGGCTATCATCATAGGCATCTGAGGAAGAAGAGGCCATGAGAAAGAATTTGTTGCAGAGGCCTTTCTTTTATTTTATTTTTTTAAGTTTACTTATTTATTTTGAGAGACAGAGACAGAGAGAGTGAGCAGGGAGAAGGGCAAAGCAAGAGGAGAGAGAGAATCCCAAGCAGCCTCTATGCTGTCAGTACACAGCCGGACACGGGGACGCGGGACTAGAAATCATGAACGGGGAGATCGTGACCTGAGCCAAAACCAAGAGTTGGATGCTTAACTGACTGAGCCACCCAGGCGCCCCAACAGAGGCCTTTCTTTTACATCACCTCCTCTTACCAGAGCAACACCACATAGGAAGGACCTAGATTTTAAATATATATAACGCTGTCTTCTTTTTGTATGTGCAACTACATTCCTAGAAAGCTCTGAGAGATCAGGTTATTCTTTGAGGAAGGGGCCACACCTTATTTTAGTACCCTGAACAGCTCCTCCAGAGGCTGGCCAGTTGTGGAAGCTCAATAAATGTTTACTGACTGAAGGAAATAAATAAAACCTTGAAAGCTTGAGATTGTCCCCAGATGTCAGTTGATGTTTCATTATGATTCTCACTCTCACTCACCATTCATTTAGCCTTTGTTATGTACTTAAATTAAATTACAATAAGCTGAACGCTTATACTGTGCTAGACGTTGGCACAAAAGTATGAAAGACACATCTCTTGTCTCTGCTCGCAGTCTGATGGTCATGGCTGGCAAATGAAGCCAAAGTCACATTAACGGCCAGATTAGAGGGGCCCCCAGGAGGCTGTGAGTGCAAGGGAAGGGTGTCATGCAGGGGTGTGTCACTGTGAAAGTGATCACCGAAGCTGCAGGTGCTCTGAGGGAGGAGGCCACCTGGGCCAACACACGGCTGGGGAACCACGGTTTTCAGGGACCTCTCTTTCAAGGCAGTGGCCTCAAGCCTTACAAATTTATATTCAGAGAAAATGGCGATTTGTGGAAAAACGTTTTGTGAGGAAGGCTTGAGGCATAAAATTACTTTCCCAAGGTACTTGATAATAAGAATCACCTGGATACTTGTTAGGTACAAGGATGACCCAGCTCTTTCCCTAGAAATTCTGGTTCATCAGATATTGGTTGGGTTCCAGGTACTTGTCTTTGTTTTTTGCTTTTTAAAGGACATTTCACGAGATTCCTACCATCAGGGAAAGGATGAAACCGTTGTCAACCAAGATTGTATTGAACAAAGTATGGTCCTTCTCTGAGTCCCTGTTGTCCCACCTCACAGATGCTGTTCAGTCCTCATTTTCCTGATTCTCTATGACATCGGATATTGACAATCATTTCCTTGTCCTTGAAGCGCTTTTGTCACCTTCCAAAACAGCACACTTCTGTGGCCTCCCTTCTGCCTCATTCGTGGCCTCCTTCTCTTCCCACCAATTCCTCTCTTCCTTAGGTTTCATCCGCAGTCCCCTTTTCTGATTCTAGACCCCCTGTGGGTGGTCTCATGAGCTCCTGTGGTTCACTTGCTAATTACGTGCGAGAATTATAAATCTGTGCCTTCATCCTGTCCATTCTTTGAATTCCAGGCCCGTTTCTCAAAGTGACAGCTGGACATGACCTTATCCCTGAATGTCCCCAAAGCACCTTCAACTAAATATGTCTAAAACTGAGTCCCCTACCTCCACAGCAGTTTCCTATTAGATTACTCTACCACATGTCCAACCCTGTTCCAATCTCTTCTCCTGCCAGTATGTATTCCATCATGCAGCCAGAACCTCTTACCAGTGTATAAATGTGATCCTGTTAATCCTCAACTCAAAAACCTTCACCAGCTCTCCTGTCCTCACAAACATGAGATATAGGACCCCCGTGATCTGGCCCTAGAGCACTTCGCCATTTTCTTTCCCAAACACCCTAGCCTACCTAGGTGGATTCCAAAGCCTTCTACAGGGACCCTGATCACAGTCCTCTCCTAGTGAGCTGCTTGCGGCACCAAGGACATCCACTCCATGCTCGCTTTCTCCAGAAGGCCCCATCCCTACAGTTCCTCTGCCTGGCTAACTCCTGTTTGTACCTCTGGTCTCGGTTTACATTGAATGCCCTTGAGCAATCTTCCCTAATCCCTGACTAGCCATTCAGCCCTGTGCTCCCATACAGCCAGCATCAGCCCAGGCAGATATCCCCTCCACCATATTGTCATGAGCCCTTTATTCAGTTCTATTCTGCACTGCCTCATATGTTTCTTGACGCCAGGGATCCACACAGGATATGATACTTTGAACCTAATTAAGACTTAATAAAATAGATCTTTTCTTCTCTTTCTCTAACACTCAAAAGATGAAGAGTTGTATGTAAATTCATTGTGCTGTTTTTATACTCAGTGCCTTAAATACATAATAAAAGGAATAATGAAGAGCCTTAATGTCATAGTAGCTTTACTAGGCTTACAGAATTCATTGAGGAGGAAAGGATGTTTTTTAACATCCCAGTTAACATGACACTTGCCGATGACTGAGGATGAGTCACTTAGCCATCAAAGTATTTTGTTAAAATGTAACATTTGTTGTGTTTGTGAGTGTTGTATACTTCACAGGGCAATATTTCTTTCCTCCTCAATTAATTCTGTAAGGCAGTTCTTACTACCCTAATATTTCAGCCCTTAATTCCCAGAGAGGTCCCTTGCCTTGGACAGTGACAAATAATTAAGTAGAAAAGTAGTAGCTAACAAATTACAGAATTAAATACTGTCCTGGAATCTCCACACTTCCTGTTCTTTAGTTTTATAGACCAAACAGGCATCCATGTTTTTGATAGCCCATAGTGTGCTTAGCCCTTTGTACCTGTTGAATTTTATCAATTGAGCACATGCTGCTAATGTTAATTAATTCATGCCGATAATATTGAATGTCCTTAGGACATTACTTTAACAATATTAAGATATTATTTTAATCATTATTTTAATCACATGAGTGTTTTCCATGGATGAGTAAGATGGCTGTGCTTCCATATTGTTCAGCGAACCATTGGCTATGGAGAACAGTTGGAAATGAGTGGACATACCACCTGATTGATAAACATACATGGAGTCTACACCCAAGCTGCAGTCACTGCCTTCCCTCTTTACACCTGCCCCCTCCCCCCACAAGATCATATCTCAGTAGCGGCCCTGTCATCTTCTCAAGGCTCTGGCTCCCAAGCCAGAAACCTGGGAGGCATTCTTATGGCTCCTCCTTTACCCCACCCATCACCACCTCCAAGCCAACCAGCCAACAACTCCAGCTAGTTTTACGACCCATCTCAAATCTGTGACTCATCCCCGTCTCTGCCCCATTGCCCTAGTTTGGGCTCTGGTCATGCTCTCCTGGCAGCACATGTAAGCTGGTCTCCTCACCTCTCATTGAAGGTGATGTACCTCCATTCTTCAGTCATACTCATTTCAACAAATGAAAGTCTTTCCTGAAGATTTTCCCTGGGAAGTCTTGGCTCTCTATTTTCTTTTTGTTTGTTTGTTTTTTTATTTTTTTTAATGTTTATTTATTATTGAGAGACAGAGAGAGACAGAGCATGGGCAGGGGAGAGGCAGAGAGAGGAGGAGACACAGAATCCAAAGCAGGCTCCAGGCTCCGAGCTGTCAGCGCAGAGCCGGATGCAGGGCTCGAAGTCACGAACCGCAAGATCATGAGCTGAGCCGAAGTCGGATGCCCAACCGACTGAGCCACCCGGGCGCCCCTTGGCTCTCTATTTGCTGCACAAGGTGTTCATAGGCCATAGCATGGTTTAAAAAAGGTCCATAAAAGTTCAGCACCCAGCTGCATCTTGATCCTCATTTGCTGCTGCAGCTCACTGTGTTCAACTCCAGAATTTCCAGTGGTTTGTGATCATCTGTCCCTACCATGCCACCTCATGCTTTCCTGCCTTTTCTTATACATCCTTTACCTGGAATATGCTTCTCATCTTTCTTGGCCTGGCTGGCTTTATGCATCATTCAAGGCTTCGCTCAGGCAGTATCTCTTCCGGGAAATGTTCTGGAAGTTCCACATTGGCCAAGGACCCCCTCTGGGTATTCTCATAGAAGCCTGTTCCCATCTATAGTTGAGCCACTACTATGCTGTATTAACATATCCTGGTTATGTATCTTTCTGCCATATGAGATATCTCCACACATACGGCAACGCCCTGTGTGTGCTGGGAACTCCATCAAACTCTGCTGAACTGAGTAAGTCGAGTTGCCGCATTGTGTGGATGTTATGCCGTATTATGTATTTTTGTCCCCATTTCTGATTTTTATGTTTTCAGGTGTCACTGTTCAACTCTGTATTTTTGATTTCTTGGGCTTTTGCTCTGCCATACGCCAAGCTACGCCGTCTGGCTTCAAGTGTCTGCACCGTCTGGACGTGTGTGATCATCGTCTGCAAAATGTTGTACCAGCTGCAAACCATTAAGCCTGAGAACTTTTCTGTTAACTGTTCCTTGGTGAGCCTCAAAGAGAGGGGAATCTTCTTGACTGGGGCTTAGGGAAGCGAGGCGGCTATTGGGAAACCCATACCCCCAGGCACACTCTGCCTGGCCTTCCAGTCACCTCAGCCATGTTGGATATGTTCTGACCCTTCTTCTCTTCTCATGCTAAGTAAGATCTTCCCCCTGAAGTGGATCTTTCCCTCCCTGTCCCCACCAGGTCCCTTTGCTGGAAGCTGAAGGAGAAATTTTTAACCCCATGTTCTCTTCTTTTCAGCCAAATGAAAACCAAACAAATATACCCATCCACCAGTTGAACAAGTCTCAACTCTACAGCACTCCTATTGACCCAACAGAATGGGTCGGCCTGAGGAAATCTTCCCCTCTGCTCGTCTACCTGAGGGTAAGGCCTCCGTCATGCTTCGCTTGTGCCTCTGCACAGTTAATGCCTGAGATCCTCTGCCTTGAGACCTCTGATATCACATTTGAGAGGAAGCTAACCTTTTTATGTGACATTTGGGGTCACATTTAAAACAAATGACTAAGCATGGCCATCAGTGTTGCATTGTACCAAACAGAAATTGATCAAGTAGTTTGAAATTGATTGAATAAAGTATAACAAATGTAATATTCACTGGAATATGATGTAAAAGATTGTAGACTGATACTGTGAGATGTTGAACGATGTCCAAAATATATTCACTTTTTAAAAAAAAAAAAGCAAATTTCAATACACCATATGCATCATATCTCTTCTAGATGCAAAGAAAAACATTAAGTAAAATATACCAAATTGTATATAGTGGTTATTTCTGAGAAGCAGCTGTAGATTTATGAGTAATTTTTGCTGTCTGAATTCAATTTCTCTATAATGTTTAATGAAAGACATGTATTATATTTAAAGGGAATACAATTTTAAACAACATATCTTTGAAAAGAAACTTGCAACCAGTCCTAACAAACAGAATGAAAGCAGTATATACTTTAGACTGTTCCTATTTTAGTTTGATTGGATGATCTGAGCAGTCTTCCTAACACACTGACAGAAACACTTTAAAAAAAAAAGCATTTATACTCAATGCCTGGAATTTTTAAATGTACAAGGCATC
Organism: Herpailurus yagouaroundi; assembly: GCF_014898765.1. NCBI lineage: Eukaryota > Metazoa > Chordata > Mammalia > Carnivora > Felidae > Herpailurus > Herpailurus yagouaroundi. Next base: position 61,884,626 of record NW_024412397.1, read on the forward strand.
CCCTTTTTTGTGTGTAGCTTTCTCTTCTCATATGACAGACATCATGTGCAGCAATACAAATGCTCTCCACCATCAAGACCTATTATAAGGGTAAAAGGAGCTGGCATTTGAAAAGAGCAATCAGAACAGTGTCTGGCCACATAAGGTTCCATAAATGTTAACGACTTTCAGTATGATTCTGATTACTTTGTCATAAGGAGCATGCTTGTCAGTGTGCAGCTCTCTCTAGCCAGATTTCCGAGGTGTTAAAAGATTTCTGCTCCAGCTTTAGTGTGTTTCCCAGATGGCCCTGTACTGTTTTGCACCTTTACTTGCAAACGAGGTGGACCACCCTCCCCAGGCAACCGTTCACTGCATCTTCCTATGGGTGGTGTACTTTTCCAGAAACAGGTATGAGCATCACCAGCCCTCTGTCTAGAGTTTCTAGATCCTAGTATCACGGGAATCACCCTGATTGGCAGAATGCACGTAAATCCACCTCATTACCGTACCATAGGGAAAATGAACTTTGAACCCAAGGCTTTTACAGAGGGGGGATTTTATAAAGCATTGTTCTTCTAGACACCACGAATGGGAAAAGAAATAATATATTGTGGGGATTGTTTAAAATTACCCAGCTCAAGCGTTTGGCTTCGCACAATTGTGTTTTCTTGCTTTGTAGAATAATCTGCTGATGCTGGCCATTCTGGCCTTTGAGGTTACAATTTACCGCCATCAGGAATACTATCGAGGTCGAAACAACCTCATGGCCCCTGTGTCTAAAACCATCTTTCATGACATTACAAGACTCCATCTAGATGATGGACTTATTAATTGTGCCAAATATTTCATAAATTACTTCTTCTACAAGTTTGGTCTGGAGGTGAGTTTCTTTGCTGACATATATGTTTTTCTGTTTTCTGTGAAAATCCCAATCGCTGTTTTTGGCCAGTTGGCCACTGGAGCTTACTTGTACACCTCCATGCTGTGATGACTGTCTTCTTCAGATCAGCAGAAAGAGATTCTCCTAAAGGGTTAACCTGGCCTGGCTGAAAGTTTTCTGAGACCAAGGCCAGTGCTCCATACTCTGGAGCCATGAACTTGGCCCCTCTGGATCTCTGTAGCCTTACAGATGCATGAATACCACTTTGTCATTTTAACTGGTTTCTTTAATGTGTTATAAATCTTCTTTGTGTTCTTTGCATTCTCTCTGAAAGTTTAACTTGAGCCAAAATGAACTGCTTTGACCTGAAAGGGTTGCGGTAGGTGCCTGTCTCTTAACGGAGCACATTTGGAACATGAAGAGATCATAGCTGTATTCTCTTCACAGTGTGAAGCGGTTCTTGCTAACAGTGATGTAGTCAGTCTTTCCCTTGGCAGTAATTTATATGCTATTTCAGTCTTCATGCTGAAAGACACCCCAAAGAGGCAAGACTTGGTGAACGTGTGTAGACAGACCTACCCTCAGGAATGCAGGTCTCTGAGGCACCTGCCCAGGGCTGACAGGTGACACCACTCCCCTTCTCTGTAAATCCGATTGTTTTTTGTTTTTTGGTTTTGTTTTTTTTTCTTCTTCTTCTTTTCATCCTTATACAGACCTGTTTCCTAATGTCAGTTAATGTAATCGGTCAGCGAATGGATTTCTATGCCATGATTCACGCCTGCTGGCTAATCGCTGTCTTGTATCGGCGCAGAAGAAAGGCCATTGCTGAGATCTGGCCCAAGTACTGCTGCTTCCTGGCATGCATCATCACCTTCCAGTATTTCATCTGCATCGGCGTCCCTCCGGCTCCTTGCAGGGGTGAGTGGGCTCTCCCCAGGAGCCCGCCGCTCTTGTAATCAGCCCTTATGTTGTGGACAGTTGGGGCGAGGGCAGTGAAGAAGCGTATTGATTTTGCTCTTTACCACTTCCCTCCCTGCAGATTACCCATGGAGATTCAAGGGTGCTAGCTTCAACGACAACATCATAAAGTGGCTGTACTTCCCAGACTTCATTGTGCGGCCCAACCCCGTGTTTCTTGTCTGTAAGTGTTGCAGCCCCGGGGCCACGGAGCACTGGCGTTTGGTTGTCTCTTTGCAAAGTCTTCTTCATGTGTTATGCATTAGTGTCCCCCGCCTTCTTCCACTGCACTTTGCGATCATGTAAAAGCTTGTCTTGATGCATTAATATCACAGGTCCTTAATGGCTTCTACTTGCCCTATTACATTTGCAAAATTAATAAATAAACATTGGAAATACCATATCCACTTCCATGATTTTACCGCCCCCCCCACACACACCCAGTCTCCAGCGCCACCCCCCACCCCCGCACACACACCACCACTCCTCCGCCTTCCAGCAGGCAGACCGCAGAGGGAAGCCTTGTATTTTGTGAGGTGGGTTATTTCAGGCCGCTAGAACAGACAGACCAAAGCTGAAACTGAGAGGGTAGAAGCCAGGAAGATGCTACCCAAACTGCAGTTGCTCTGGTGCCGGGCTGTAGCCCCTGGCCCTTCCAAGGGCAGGCTGATGGTCCCAAGGTTGAAGCAGCCCCACCTAAGATGAGAGGGTCACCTACAGAGGGACCGTGCTGCCTACTCACACTCAGGTTGAACATAAAGTACGACGAAGCCACTGGTGCTGGAGGCTGCCAGCCTGTAACTGGCCATGATCTTCACCTGAGCTCCCTGCCTTCATTGCCGTGTCCACTCCAGAAAGGGTCTGGTTATAAGTACAATGGGGATCCCATAGAGGATGAAGAAAACCGGAAGTACCTGCCTCTACCATAAGTAAAAAGATAAAGATGGAGAAGTGTACTTGAGTGGCCTCCTCAAAATTCTGGTGGGAGATAAATGCAAGTAAACATCATCCCATAAGCAAGTCCTAAGACTAGTGATTATCACCTGATACTCATACCCACCAATGTGTAAACAAAATCCAGGATCCCCTGTGTCTGTGCCCCCCTCTTGCATCTTCCATGGTGGGCAAGGTGGGACTTGGCCCCAAGATGAGAATCCAAGGAGAACTGCACATTGGGAACTTTGGGAATGCAACTCACTCAGGATCTGGGGAGCCACTCCTGCCGTATGGGGACTGTTTCCTATATCATGGAAACCCGGATGAGGAGAAGGTGACTCAGTGATCTCTCTGTCCTGCCAGATGACTTCATGCTGCTCCTGTGCGCCTCCTTGCAAAGGCAGATCTTTGAGGATGAAAACAAGGCTGCAGTGCGGATCATGGCAGGGGACAACGTGGAGATCTGCATGAACCTTGACGCGGCCTCCTTCAGCCAGCACAACCCCGTGCCAGATTTCATTCACTGCAGGTGAGGGTGGCTGTGCGGGTCGAAAGCCATTTTGCATGTGCGTTTCACTTGGAAGCCGTACCTCGGCTCACAGTCCCTTCTCCCCGTTCTTGGGAAACTGGGCACCTACCTGTACATGCCAAGCTCATAAATGGAGAGGGTTTGCGATCGGGAGACTGGGTCTCAGAATTATGGTTCTGCTCCTGCTTTCTTCGGCATGACCCACACACGTCCCCTCTGTTTCCCTCTGCTTCATCACACACAAACTGACTGGTGCCCATGATACTGCTTCCTGGTGCTCCAGCAGAGACCCCCTGCTCTTGTTCACTGTCCCCCATCTTTATCTTCTGTTCCGACTCCTCTTCATCCCTTGTCCATCCTGATCCCCTGTTCCTCAGCTTTGTCCCCTGTACTTCTTCCCCTTCCTGGCCCCCCATAGCCAGTGGGCTCCATGGGAACCACAGTGTGTCCTGTGCTGGCACCCCCCCCCCCCATGTGCCATCTCCTCGGGTGTGCGGCTTCCCCCTGGCAGCACCTCCTCTGTCCTCCACCATCCTCTGCAGTCTGGTGGCAGCCGATCTGGGCAGCCTGATAGTCCCCTCTGTGGAGTGTGTGTCTGAACCTGACGAAATTTCTCACTATGCATTCCTTCTGTGTTCTCTGGGTTCCCAAGTCCTCATGCTTTTTTCGCCTGATGCCACTTTGTGGCGGGCATCCCACTGCCTCCAGAGTCAACTCTCACAGTCCAGCTCCACCCCTGTGGTCGGGGATCTGACAGGCTGGCGGGATGTTCTATTCCTCCTCGCTAGGTGTGTGCCCTTGGACTTGCCGATCCTCACTAACTAGCATCCACCCTCCAGTTCTGCTGTCAGGGCCCCGGGGAGGCTATGCATCAGTGCCACGTGGAAATCAGTCTTGTTCAAGCCAGCGTGCCTCTCCTCACCTGAGATTTGCTCCCTAGCTTCTGACTCCCAGAGTATCATGTTTGCATGGGATTGTTATTTGAAGAATCCAAACCTATTCCACCCCAAGTCTAAGATATAGGCAACTTAGGGCAAAGTCCACTTCTAACTTACTTTTCGTGTACATGCCTGCCCCCCATTTTTACCAATAGTCTTTGGCCTATAATGCATATAGCAATGTTAATAACAGCGGTAACTGAGTGCTTGCAGAGTGCCAGTCTCTGTTCCAGGTGCTTTACATGGATGAAGCCATCTGACCCTAACGACCACCTATGAGATACTGTTATTGCTATTTTGTGGATCAGGAATCTGAGCAAGGATCTGAAGCCAGTCAACCCAGCTCCAGTACCTGGGAGCTGAGGCCCTTCTGCGGCCTAAGAGCTCAGCATATACTGAACAAACCAATAAGTGAATTTGCTTTAAAATCATAAGCTATGTAGGGGCGCCTGGGTGGCTCAGTCGGTTAAGCATCTGACTATTGATTATGGCTCAGGTCATGATCTCACGGTTTGTGAGTTCAAGCCCCGTGTCGGGCTCTGCACTGATTGGGATTCTCTCTCCCCCTCTCTCTCTCTGCCTCTCCCCAGCTCGTGCTCTCTCTCTCTCAAAAAAATAATAAATATAAATAAATAAATAAATAAATAAAATGATAAGATATGTAGACCTATAGATTCCTTCTAGGAATAATGTATCATACTAAACACGAATATAAGCTAGGACTTCCACTTTCTACCTCTTCTCTGTGATACTAAGGGGAAAAAAAAATCAGTGCAGCTCATCTTTTTCCCTACTTTAAAGGGAAAAAGACATGTATTCCACTCTACAGTGCACTTATGAAAAGCCTAAAACGTCAACAAGATAACGCTTGTGCACCACTGATTTTTAAAGTGATATCTTTTCAAGATGGAATTATTTCAAGCTTTTAGTTCTGTTTCCCAATTAGGGCTGCCGGACAAGTACGCATCAGGGAGTGACCCATCACAAAGCACAGTCACGAGCTGGAAGCTAGCAAGCACTTGGCGGTCGGGGGCACCGTGGAGTCCCACACACCCTCTCCGTGGGCACGTGCTCGGCAGCTCTGGAAAGGAGCCTCTTAACCTCATGACATGCCACCATGGCTCATTCATGTGCTCCGGGACCCATGAGGCTCCTCTTCAGGGCACCTTGACTAGACTTTTCCATATGGCCCTCACAAGCTTGGTCTTAATGATACCTGAGACTAAAGCAGGTGAAGTGCTGAGGGGTGGAGGCCAGGACCCCTGGAGCAGGAATGAGAAGCAACTGCAGGCAAGGAAGGGAAATCCATGGAAAGCACATGGTGCACTACCACACACGTTTCTGTACACACACACGCTCACACCCAGAGCGCCAGCAGGCTGATCCTGCTGACTCCACAGCGCACACACGTACACACACACACACCAGAAGGCCCTGTGGGCCTTCCCATGTTACCCCTCGTCTGAATCATTAATTTCACCTGCAGTGCTTCCGGGATCCTGACATATACTGACATGTTATTCATTCTCCTTTGGGGAGGAAGGTAAAGAAGAGTGAAATAGATCTGAGATGAACATTTCAGGAAACAATTTTAAAGGATTGAGTGTTTTAGTCCCCAAAGGGTCAAGTTCAAAAGGTTGCTTATGTGACAGTGTACTTTTAGGAACGATGTTCTGTAATGATGCTGGGTAGTGGAGTCCAGATTTTATCAAGAAATTACTTGTTAACTCTTATAAAATCACAGCTCATTCATCAAATAACTGACCCACAATTGGTTCTACTATGCATTTGCCCTTACCTGGGAAAAGAAACAGCTAAAGCAAAACATCCAAGTTAAAGAAGCTCTAATTAAACAAACAGATGGGTCTTGGCCTGTGGGTACCACTTCCCTCAGCTGTCAGTGACCCATACTCCGAAGCTCCCAGCAGCTGCCATTTATTGCACAGTGAGTGACCTACAGGCTGCCTCACCTTTCATCAGGAAGGTCACAGGGAAAATTACTCCCCAAAAAGGAATCTTGACGCCATCCAAAGACACAGTGTTGGACAGAGCCTACAAGCCTCACCATGACCGTGTATGCTTTGTGAGAATTACTACTCATCTGCAGGGACAGACTTCCATCTCCAGTAAGACCTTCGGGTAGAACACAGATTCGTTTTATCTATTAATGTCTAGTTCATTGAAAGTGAATCCATTCTTCCCTGTTCTCTTGCTTCAGAAGGCATCTGTATCTTAGAATTTCTTCTAACATATAATTAATTTTTCATGCCTCCCACAGGAAGATAGGGAGGAATTTTGAGTACTCCAGTAATAGGCGGAAAATCCTGCTGTTTGTGGGAAATTTGGCCCAAATAAGATACTAAAAAGTATTTGCGCAGCTTACCTCTTCGTCTCTTACTAACTGGGCAAGAATTTCCTACAGACCTGGCAGTGTTGAATGAAAGATGAATATTGAGCCCACGGCCTGCCTTGCTTACAAGAGAGTCAAATGAGTAATATGAACTCCTACCCTCATTAAAGCAGAATCTCTCGACTTAGTTTTTTTGTGTGTTTGTATCATTGCCCTTTGATGGTTCGGTTTTGTTTTCCAGATCGTACTTAGACATGTCCAAAGTGATCATCTTCAGCTACCTCTTCTGGTTTGTCCTCACAATCATCTTCATCACGGGGACAACCAGGATCAGCATCTTTTGCATGGGTTACTTGGTGGCCTGCTTCTATTTCCTGCTCTTTGGGGGTGATTTGCTGCTGAAACCCATCAGGAGCATCCTGCGCTATTGGGACTGGCTGATTGCATACAACGTTTTTGTGATTACGATGAAAAACATATTATCAGTAAGTGCCTCCCACTGTATAACACATTTGTGGTTTCAGCACAAGAGTAAACAATCCATTCAGTGGTTATTAAAAGCCCAATTGCCAGTCACCCTGCTCTCTTAAAAGCCCCAAATGAGATGCTGCAAGGTCAGCATCTCAAGGTCACATGACAAGAGGATGTGTATTTGCATCCTAAAATGTACTTTTCAGTTAAAATCCCCTTTCTTCTGAGGGATAATTTATCACCATTCACACTTTGTGCTACAAAATGGCTCTTTCATGAGCTGAATTAGTCACTGAATCTCTTCCAAAGGCATATCATGTTGGCTTGCCTAGAAAGCATTATGGAAGTACAAAATAAAATGAGCGTAGTTCTCTGTAACACTGTAGGGTGGCGAATGAGGCAGAATGGGCTATTAAATGCACATTTCATGTACCCATGAGATGTAAACACACAGGAGAATGCAACTTTGTGGTTACCTCTGGGCAGAAGGGTCCTGATTAGGGCTCAGCTAAGCCAGTAGAGGGTTGAGGCAAAACAGATGTCCTTCCTCTGCAAAATTTAGCTGCTCTGCTATTAAATATTCATGTTTCAGGGTACAACTTGTCCCTTGGCCTGGTAGGTAACTTAGACTGCCCGCTAGTAATCCTAGAATTGCATCAAATATTTTGGCTCACAGAACAGCTTTTAAGTTACTTACTTGTTTCACGAAATTAAACGGCAACCTTGCACGAGCTGAATGAGTTAATACATCTCTAGCTGGCCTAAGTCAAAGCGAATCCTTGTGTCCACTACTCTCTAGTAGTGATAGTGCATTAGAGGAGGCGTGATGTGAGAATTTCCTGCTTCTCACCTTCCTGGCTACTTAAAGATGAGCTCGAGAGGCAAGTCTATGAAGGCATTTAAATTTTTTTTGACAGATGTACTGCTGTGTTTAGAGGTCTTGGAAAGCCAAGTGTAGGTTGCCATGAATATGTATTCAAGTCATTTACTTTGTCTAAGACCACTGAAATTTTGTCTAAGACCAGTTGATAGTAAAAGTGACTTTTATGCAACAATTTTACCCCACTGATCTTTATTTACGTTTGGGGTAGTATTGAAAGGTCTTGAAGAGGGTACGAGACAGGACTACAGAGTAACATTTTATTTAATAGCCAGTGTGATGGTGAGGGATCTGTTGCCAGAGGCCGATTCTTACAACCAGTCCTGAAAATGGTGTAGCTGCAAAGTCCATTCATTCATTCATTCATTCTGTAAACCTATATTGCAGACTTGTTCTTTGCTAGACATTACTTTTCTCTTGAAGAACTAGGTACAGTATTGCCTTCAAGTTTTACCCTAATGAACTCACACTCTAAAAGGGAAAACAAACCTACTTATTAGTTATTATAATTTGGTCTGTTAATGCTAATTATCACAACATCTTCGGAAAACCAGAACAAGAAAAAGGAGTGACTCATACCTTGCTTAAGTAAGTTGGGAGCTGACTTTCCAGACGCGATGCCATTTGAACCTGTCAGAGACTTGAAAACCGGAATCAAGGGTGTCCAGGGAGGCAAAGGGAGGAGGAGATTCCCAACCTAGAGAACCCAAATGAAAGCATGACCATGGAGGACAGGTATCATCACATGGAAAGCATGTTCCAATGGGCAGGGCAACTCAAGCTGGGTAACTGCCAGTTTGGAAGCAAATTCTAATGACATTTTCCTACCTCACATATCCCCAGGAAATACACACAATTCAGTCATCACCTTTACGTTTTGGCTGGCAATGATTGTTTGTTTAAACTCCTTCCCCCTCAAGATGTGAACTTAACATGCATCATTGTTATGAGACAACTACATGCCAATCAACAAAGAATAATCCTTTTCCCAGAGAATTGGCCAAAAAAGGCTCAGAATACATACTCTTTTCCTATTCTAAGAACTGAACAATGCAGCTGATGTTTGTGATGATCTTCTGACAAACAGCATAGGTGTAATTTGTCCGATCTTGTGGGAAAGTGACTGTACCAAAATCAAAGTCTTGGGGGTCATTGCTCACCCATTTGATATCACAGAGTTCATCTTGTTCCTGCAATAATCCAAGATTTTCTCTGTGAAAAGACAGAGGCTTCTAAGTGCTAAAATCATCACACTAAAGACTCTTCCTTTACTCATGGGATTTATCTTCCCCCAGGCAACTATGGTACTTCTAAAGCATCAAATGCATTGCCCCATGGTGACTGAAATTTATTTACTACAGGTTACCTCTGGAATCATTAGCACAGAGACTTCATGAATTCTTGCACATACGGAGATCACAAGACACCAACCTCTTTTGCTGGATGCAGGGTTTCACAGTTTGCCACTCCCATTTGTTTTTCAGATAGGAGCGTGTGGATACATTGAAAAATTGGTTCAAAATAGTTGCTGGTTGATCCAAGCGTTCAGCCTGGCCTGTACAGTCAAAGGCTATAAAATGCGTAAGTATGAAAAGCAAATTTGGAAGTGGGAGGGCAGGGAAGGAAGAACAGGTGTATTGTTCTAATGTTAAAATCGGGCCAAAGGGGCACCTGGGTGGCTCCACTGAGCTTTCAACTCTTGATTTCGGCTCAGGTCACGATCCCAGGATTGAGCCCTACGTACTTAAGATTCTTTCTCTCCTTCTGCGTCTCTCACCACTTGTGTTCTCTCTCTCTCTCTCTCTCTCTCTCTCTCTCTCTCTCTCTCAAATAAATAAAATGAGAGGCGCCTGGGTGGCTGAGTTGGTTAAGTGTCCAACTTCAGCTCAGGTCATGATCTCACGGTTCGTGACTTTGAGCCTCAGGTTAGGCTCTGTGCTGACAGCCCAGAGCCTGGAGCCTACTTCAGATCCTGGGTCTCCCTCTCTCTCTGCCCCTCCCCGACTTGCATGCACATGCATACACATTCTCTCTCTCTCTCTCTCTCTCTCAAAAATAAGCACTAAAAAAAACTTATTTTAAATAAAGTAAATAAAATGAAAAAACAAAACAAAACAAAACAGAAAAAAAGAGGTCAATTCCCTTTCTAGGTGGAGGCTATAGGACTGTAGTACATTATGACTCTATTGTCCATACCATGAAGTGCCCCTATTCTAGACATGTTTAGTCATGTTCTGGAAATGTACAAGACCTGGCAGGTCTGGGGATTGTATGTGGCCTGTAATAATTCCCCAAACTTCTTTGAGTTACATTAGGAAGGGTTACAGAAGTCCATCGACCTGTGGTGTTTGCAGCTAGATTCTTGGGTAGTCAGAGTACCTCTGACTTCCAGATTTTTCTCTCCTCAGGAAGCTCAGGGAACCTCAAACTCAGGAAGGCAACTAGAAGAACCTCCACAGTTTCTGCAGTTAGACTCCCAAGGCAGAGGCAGAAGTTTCCATTCCCATCCTCTGCCTTTTGTACCAGAACCCAGGACAAAACCACACTTGGTCCTCCATGGTGCCCGAAATGGGGGCTACTTGACCACGGCACTCTCTCCACTGTGGCTTCCAATCCAGGCCACCCTTTGCCCAGGATGAAGAGCAACTGGGAATTTGTTTTGATTTAGGATAAGATATCTGTTGATAACCTCTTTTTCTAACAGACCATACTGTGTTAACTGCTCTTCTGGTTATACTCGGATTACCATTCCCAGAATAGCCGGGGCTTTTTGTTGTTTTTTTTTTCTGTTTGTTTATTTGTTCATATCAGAGCATTGCCTCTGGCATTGGGACATAGAGACATTATTTCTCCATGGCCCTTGTTCAGGGAGAAAGAAACCTCTCTCTCCCAGAGAGAGAAGTCCTGAGGAGGCACCGTTGGTGAAGAGTCCTGTCTGTGCCTTACACTGTTACTTGTGGTCAGTCTTACAAATCAATGTTGACATTGGAGTTGAAATGTGTATCTTTGCTTGTAAATAAATCCATCCATAAGTGAGTCCATGCATCAGAATATTGTTCTGAGGCCTGTGGGATTTCCCAAGCCTGATTATGCCACAGATATTATAAAATAACAATGAAAATGGATGTTAATTTTAATTTGTTTTTTTTTTCTACTTTTTGACCCCAGCTGATGATGATTCCTCATGTAAACTCCCCAGTGGTGAAGCAGGAATTATTTGGGACAGCATATGTTTTGCCTTCCTCCTACTGCAGAGAAGAGTTTTCATGAGTTACTATTTCCTACATGTTGTGGCTGATATAAAAGCTTCACAGATCCTGGCATCAAGGTGGGTCAGGCCATGAAATCAAGTGGTTTCTCTTTAAGTATCTGTCTGGAAGTAATATTGCACTGTGCTCTTGTCTGAGCTTGCCTGTAGAACCTGCAATAGGTTAAGAAACCCCTTCTGGAGAAACCAATCCAAGAAGGGTTTAGCACAAGGCCTTGAAAACCTAAACTAGAAGAGTAACAAGAAAGTCTTTGGTACCAAGTCACCCTTACAAAGATCTGGGATGCTACGAGAGGCCAAACACAGACTGGTCATGTAGAGCCCTCTGGGCACAGACCACCTCACTGGACATCGCTCATTTTGGCCTCAGGAAGAGCAGTAACACAGACCATGTTGATCTCTATAGAGACTAGTCCACATTCCCCCTCTCTGGCTCTGTCCTAAAAACAGAGAAAAGCACACTTACGTATTATTTCTCAGATCTTAGGTTGAGAAGGAGTGTGATAGATACTGAAGCTCATTCTAAACCTTCCTATCCATCTTTTCTTATCTTTTCCTTCCTTTCAACCTCTTTTCCCCAACAACCTGATTTTCTCTTTTAACAAGAGGTCACCGGGCCACACTACCTTCTTCTTCCTAGACTCCACCCTTCTTCCAGTTTTTGCCCCAATCTTGTAGCTTTAAGGGGAAAGACTGGGAAGAAAGCTAGGTATTAAAGGCAATGCCTAGACAGCTCTGCCCATGTCAGAGACACCAGCCTTGCTGATTCCGTCAGACCCATGGTGCTAAATAATCTGATAACCATCAGCTTGTCTCATATGGAATTTCCAGAATCTACCATTTTGATTTGTGTTTTAGATTAACACACTTCTGTTTATACCACCAGTGCTCTTAGAGACTATTCCTTCCCTCTTCCAGGATAAACAAAATGTTTATTTCAGAAGCCATTTATAGGGAAGCAGTTCCTGGCCTTTGTTCACTAACTTGGAGCCCAGTAGAAAGAATTTTCAGTAGGGGACCTACATTTACTCTAAGGAGCTTTGTGCCACCATGGGCCCTGACTATGTACATGAACAGGGACTTCATTTTCTGCACAATATTAGCCCTAGAATTTACCATTGTAATTGTTTTTCTAACACCCAGCATATCAGTTTCATTAGAGCACAATGTCTTGTCCTTTTTTATTTCTTTTTGTTTCTTTTTCTTTTGGGGGGCTCATCCAAGATATTTTATCCTAATAGAAATTTTATTTACTTGTAGAGCAACTGGTACTTGTGCTGATAAATACGTCTTTTTTTTTTTTTTTTTTTTGGCTTTTCTTAAACATTTGGTCCTTAGACATCCAGATCATAACAGTAAGCCGGTATTTTTCCCTCAAAGTTATCACAGTTATTTAGAAATCCATATTCCTCATGTTATAGAAACTGATGGCTTTGGTTCAGAGTACAGCTCGTGCTTGTTCAAGAAGAGCCATGTCTTAACAAGCGTTGAATTCACAACGGAATTTCCAAAGAAAAGATATTCATTCATTTATTGATTTGTCCACAGCCTACTGTGTTACAAGGAGGCAGATGGTTGGCCTTCCCCTCACAGAGCTTATAGCCTTGTGGGGAGAAGGACATATCAACAGGCAGTCACAATGCCATGTGACTAGTGTGATGGTAGGAGAGAAGCCGTGGGGATTATATCAAGGGTACATAAACACCTGCAAATGGCAGGAACCACGGCAGCCTTCCATTCTAAGCTGCACCCTGAGGGATGAACAGGTGGTAGAGGAGGAAGGCCAGGGACACAGCCCAAGTGAAGTTACCGGGGAAGTTTTCATGAAGAAACCCTGAGAAGCTCAGCATGGTTGAAAAACAGAAATTTGAAGGTGAAGATAATGATGACAAATAAGCTGGAGAGATAGGGAGGCGTCCGATTATCAGGGGCCTGAGAAATCATGTTTATGACTTTAAAAGTAATACCACAGATAATAAGAAGCAAAGGAATGGTGTGGCCTTAATGATGTTTTAGGAGCTCACTCTGCTTGTAGCGTGTACTCAGGACCATGGGCAAAGGGACCAGTTAGGTGGCTTCTCTGCTGATCCAGAAGAGAGACAATGGCTCAGACCAGGATGGGATAAACTAGGAAGATATTTAAGAGTAAAATCGGCACAACTGGAAAATTGGAAGGAAGGGAGGTGCAGCTGGAAAGGAGAGGGTAGAGGATGATATGCCCAGGGTTCTGGTTGAAGCAAATGGTGGTACCATTCCCAAATGTAGAGATGCCAAGAAGCTCGAGACTTGGGAGAACACTGACCACAGACCTGAGTTGTTGGGTTGGTGAGCTTGTAAAACCAAACCCATTGGCAAGTCCAGTGGGAGGACAGGTATGGAGGTGGGAGTAGACTCGAGGGGCCTCATGACCCATATGGGATTAGAGCAGGTGAGTGGTTGGAGGGAATGTGAATGAGAAGAGGGCCCTGGGGAGCATCCACACTTAAGAGATGGGCAGAGAAGACCAGCAACTCTGATCCAGAAAGGAGAAAGGGAAGCTAAGACAGCATGGTGCCCTTGGAGCCCGAGAAAGGCTGTTTCAAAACAGACGTTCAGCAGACAGAATGTACAAACACAAGACTGAAAATTGAACACGGAAATTGGTGACCTCAACACCTGGGCACCAGAGCCAAACACGGGAGAGCTGAGGTTGAAGGGAAAGGCTTAGGGACAGTGACTGGGAGATATTCATGCACGGACATAGAAGACTATGAGTGTGCGTGGGTTTTTATTTGCTAAGATTAGCAGGATGCGAGCATGTTGGCATGCTTGTGAGGAGGACTCAGTGGCAGTGAGAAGGCTGAGAATGCAGAAACGGAGCAATAAGGGAAGGATGGAGCCACTCTGGCTGCAGGGATGGGAAGGGACTTGTGCACAGGCAGACCGTAGGCAACAGTGTCACCTTTCTCACTGTCACTGCAGGAAAGAGTTTCCGCAGGCTAGGTGGGAGGCAGCTGAGCAAACTATTGCCTCATGACTTACGTTCTCTCGGGAGGTAGGAAACAAGGAGTGAAGAGCCCTTGACAGAAGTCTAGATTCAAGAAAAGTAGAAGGGGTTTTAAATAGCTGCTGTAGGGAAGAATTCCGAGGGCGCATGAGGAGTTGGCAGATAACGTGCCCGGTCACGCCTGTCCTGCACCTCTGACCACAGCCCCAGCACAGGGCTGGCACACCACTGGGTTCCTACTGACTTGGGATTTATCAAGCGGATATGATCAGATGACAGTGGAACCAGAGTTGAAGATATTAAGAGAGGTTGATGAAATAGATCTAGGAGGACCCAAAGTTGGCTTGAAAAGTGAGAACAGGCAGAGGGATTGGAAGGAGGGAAGCAGAGAGGCAAAGAGGCAGGAGACAGAACGTGCCAGTGATGGAGCTTGAACTCCAGCTTCGCCTATTTCCTTAGCCCAACTCACTCCATACCTGCTTCTGCTCATTGAGTAGGAAAGTAATCTGAACTCACTCCTCCTTGCAAATGGTCCCTCATGGGGCAACTATACATAATAAGGTCAGGTGAGTAATGCTTCGCTAAGATACGAGGTTCAGTGGGACAGGTTTGAAGGGATGCATTCTTTTCAATGTCTTGAAAAACACAAACCATTTTTTGTTTTGTTTTGTTTTACTGACCTTCTGTGGCTGTGAGCAGGCCCACTCCCTCCCGCGGGTGGCTGTGCCGTGTTCATCCACTGGGAAGGGGCCTCTGCACGGGCTCTTGAGACTCCCACTGCCAGCCAGAAGAATCCAGTTAATGACCTAAAAAGAAATGTTTTCTAATCCTCATAATCATTTTCAGGGGAAGGTAAGTAAAAAGGATAGAAATACTGATTTTTTTTCTCTATTTCTGATTTTTCTCTAGAGGGGCTGAACTTTTCCAGGCCACAATTGTAAAGGCCGTAAAGGCAAGAATTGAGGAAGAGAAAAAATCAATGGATCAACTGAAGAGGCAGTAAGGAGGCTTTATTTCACTCTTCTCCTTTCCTTTTAATTTTGGTTTGCCTGATCCTGTTGGGCTGGCTCTCCACTCCCAGGTACCCTTAATCCCCTGAAAAATCCATTTGTGTTAACTTTTACAACTTCTGGGTATTTGCTCTGTGTCATGGCAGTAGCTTATGCTCACTGGACTGAAAATGGAAGTAATTTAAAAGAAAGATGGCTGCAGCATGGTAGAAAGGGGAGCCATGTTGGATAAGACCAATGTCAAGTCTTGGTTCAGCTGCTTACTCTGGTGCCACGAGCACATCGTTCAGATTCTCTGAATTTCAACTTCTTGTTGAAATTAGGGCTCACAATCATATCTGGGTTTTTATAAAGATGAAAAGAGTTCATGAATGAGACAGGGCCTTTGCCAGTACCACTGAGGTGGAGCAAATGTTCATTATATCTGTGGATTAAAGGAATAGATGCAGAGTGGTAGCTTTGGAAGGATCTCTAAAGATAGTATGATACAGTCTCTTTGGGAAGAAACTGTTGACCCATGACATTAGATGACTTAAAATCCCCAACAAACTAGAGGCAGTACTAGAAATACAACCCCCGTTTCCCTGTGTTCGCTTCAAGAGTTTGTTTTCTGCCGCAGTGTTCTGGGGAAGTCGAGTAAGGGACTGACTCCACTCAAGAGCTTTGAGAATTTCTTTTTAAAATTAATTAGTTAATTTTTAAATGATCCCTTGAAAAGAGTTTTCTTGGAGTGAAATTTTCAGCAGTAAATGTCACTTCCGAGGATCAGTAGCTCTTCATTTGAGGGGCAGGTTTAAGAGCTGATGGCCACGGAATTCAAAACCTAGCCACTTTCTCCAGGAAAGTGGAGACTCCATCAGCCCACCAGGAAAATCCCCCAAGTTTGCTGAGACTACTTAATTCCCTTATGACCTCATTTCCCCGCTCCTTTCCCCATGCAAAAATGTTTGCTAGCATAACTTACACCATCCCATTGCCTGGCTTATTCCACAATTGACGATATGAGTTACATAAAGTGTCATATAAACAGTTATGGTATAACTGTTGCCCTTGTGGTCTCTAGTCATCAGGTCAGAGAAATAATAAATTTGGACCCACATGTAGAATGAGTTCCTAATTACCCATAGGGGAAACCTGTTACTATCATTCACTTCACTGAATTTTTCCATTTGCTTTAAGAATGCATCCTCTTAAGTGACAGAAAGTCAGAATATAAAAGAAGGTAGGTAATGATCATTGCCAAAGAGAAGCTAAAAGTGCTGTATAAGTTGCAGGAAGCAGAAATCAGCTTAAAAACTTGAGCAACGTATCCAGAATTTTAAGAAACTTAAGAACTGAAACACCGCAGGAGGACAGGTCTGGGAAACAGAGTTCAGCACTGCAGTTTCTGAATAGTTGGACTTCCCAATTAAGCAGACAAAATAAAAGGCTCTAACTCAGTAATTAAAGATGCAATAATACATTTTTCCAGAACCAATAGGAGATTAGATTTGAGATAGAGAAGAGTCACGTGGTCTGATAGAATACTTAAGAGCATCTGAAGAGCAACATGCTTTTTACAAAATAGTCCTCACACTTACATACCTTTTCATTTGATTTTCACAACTATGTGAGATACACAGGTATCAATTTTTAAAAATTGCAAAATCTGGAAGAATAAAGGACTTCCATTTCATCATCTAGTGTGTTCAAAATGCCTTTGGTACAAGGTGTAGGTGGACATAAAGTACTGTGTACCAAACTTTAGCATAATTGTGATCATATTATTAAGACCAGCATCTATGTAGAGCAAAATAACAGGGAGATGTGGGGAGACACAGCTATATACATACATATATGTATACATACATATACATATATATGTGTGTGCAGACATGTATATATTGTCCCCCAAGAAGATGCTTGTTGCCAATAAAAAAAAAACCATTCAAAAGTCCCAAATATTGACCACTTTGTGATTTTACCCACATACATACAAGTGGAAACCCAAACTGATCATGTGGTAACTGTGGGTGTGTTCTTGGCATTGCTGCTGCTACTTTGTCTTATAGGATGGATCGCATCAAAGCCAGGCAACAGAAATACAAAAAGGGTAAGGAGAGGATGCTGAGCTTGACCCAGGAATCAGGGGAAGGCCAAGACATCCAAAAACTCTCTGAAGAGGATGACGAAAGTATGTCGAGACGTTTCCCTCTTGTTCAAGTAGCTTGGCATTGAATAATAGCATGATAAGGGCTAGGGCTGTAAAATAACATTACTTTTACTCTGCCGGTATTATGCATGTTTGTATTTTTTTTTTAACTCAGCAAGTTTTACCTTCTGATTGTGAGTGGGATACATGTATTTATTTCACAAAGTACATATGTAATGACTCCGTGACTTTATGAGTATCTCTTCTTCAGCACAATGACTTTAATCAACACATAGCCTAGCTTCTGTCTCACAGAAATGTGTTTCTGAAGAAAATGAGAATGAATTTGCTTAATTTATTCCTTTAGGGAAAATATTTTAGATATTTTAGGTACACAGTCTGTTGTCTTTGATTTCTATAAATGTTATACAAAAATGAAATATGTATGCATATTTTATGTGGTATCTGAATAATGGTAGTTAAGTATCCTTCAATTATTGTCTGTTCCAATTAAGTCTAAAATGAAATATACATTATGATATCTGTAGTATATCTGCAGATTTACTATATCCAATTAAGTTTAAAAGGCCTTCTAATAGAAGTTTGCATGCTTTT
Source organism: Herpailurus yagouaroundi (assembly GCF_014898765.1). Taxonomy (NCBI): domain Eukaryota; kingdom Metazoa; phylum Chordata; class Mammalia; order Carnivora; family Felidae; genus Herpailurus; species Herpailurus yagouaroundi. Next base: position 61,902,559 of record NW_024412397.1, read on the forward strand.
CTATTTGAAGGGGAATGGCAAAATAATACATGGTGTTTTCTAATATATAGCACCTATTTAATAACCAATAAATTTGTGTTTTTCCAACCATGCATGAAAATAATCACAAGGAAACTCCTGGTTATTGGAATATATGCATCTTCACAAATTATCTGCCACTATATTGTTTTATAAAGTTTAGGTGATGCTTCTTTTCTGTTAATTCACCGGAAAATTCAATGTGCGATGCCTTTTTGAGAGCTAACCTTCTTTTTTATATTTCTTTATATGCACTCTATTACTAAAAAGAAAGCAAAAATGTGGCATAGTGTTCATAGAACGCTTAGTATTTGCCTTGTGAAATCGCCTGCTCATGCGTGTAAACATTTCAGATTTGATATAGTTTCTTTCCCTGACGTCTGATGTACTTTTGCAACTTACCTAGATTTTGACATTTGAGTTGTTAAAGCGTGGTTTTCAAAATTTGTTTTCTCACTTCATAAGAATTAATATTTGGACATATTTTATTTTAGGAGAAGCAGACAAACAGAAAGCCAAGGGCAAAAAAAAGCAGTGGTGGCGGCCTTGGGTTGATCATGCTTCCAGTAGGTTTTCTTGATCCTCTTACAATTTCATCGATTCTAACCCTTATATCCTTGACCAGAATTCAGGCGTCCCCATGACCTGTGTGTTCCATGCATGGTTTGATCCTTGTGACTTGATAGGGGGTCAGAGTGTAGGAAAATTTTCATGGAAATGGGTCTCTGGGCCCTGGTGATGGAACCTTCCAGAGAAATCAGCTGATTACCATGCTGTCTGAAGAAAGCCCCACATGTGGCTGACACATGCCTGAGCATCCTAGAGGCTCAGAAAGCGAAGAATTGCTACCTTTTTATCTAATTCTGAGGTCCAGAGCTCTGCTGATACGTATTTGTCTTGTAACTGAAAACCCTTATTGAACATGAGTTTTGGCTCCCCCTGGGAGGATACTCATTAAGTTCAAAGTGTTTGTGACCCTCTTTGTAAGGCACTAGGCATGGATGATGATGAGTCTCTCCTCCCCCTTCTTCCCAGAGCTTTGATTTTATTTGCATGTAAGGTCTTTTGGCAATTTATTGAATATAAAGGTGAGGCTAACTTAAAATGTGCTCACTTTCTCATTCTGCCTCTGCCCCAGTTTCAGAAGGCTCTCGTACTACATTCCACATTCGAAGCCTAGCATGTGGCATGGCTGTAGAGCCACCAGCCATGACCAGTTCAGAGCAGAGGTGGACAACAGTTTTTGAAAAGCAGAGCTTCATGGCCACATAGAATTAAAGTTTTCCTCCTGATCATTAAAAGAAATGAGGGGGGTGGCGCCTGGGTGGCTCAGTTGGTTAAGCATCCTCCGACTGTTGATTTCAGCTCAGGTCATGATCTCAGTCGTGGTCATGATTTCACAGTCGTGGGATCGAGCCCTGTGTCAGACTCAATGCAGAATGGGGAGCCTGCTTGGGATTCTGACCCTCCCTCTCTCTCTGCCCCTCCCCTGCTATTGATCTCTCTTCCTCTCTCTCTCAAAATAAATAAACTTTAAAAACAGGAAAAAAGGGATGAGGAATTATGGAACTCAGTGGCTATATTTGTTCTGCTTAACAAAGGAAATATCACTCACGATTGGCCAGTGGACAGTCTTAGAATGGAATGATCCATTTCAGTCTGACTTTCCTTGCATTTGTTCAAATATTGAATAATTATTCATTATGTTGCAAATTACTAATAATACCTTCAGGCCTTTATGCCTTATCCTGTGGCTTAATAACTTCAGCTAACGTGATCAGACAGGGACTATCACTGAGGCCCACAGTGTCGCACGATGGTGGAACAGACTCTACTGACGGGATCTTCAGAATCACTAGAAAATCAAGTTGATCAGAATGTTTTGCCGTGCCTGATTCTTCGTGTCTCTGAGATATAGTGTTGGCTTCTCTCGCCCCAAAATTAACTTTCTAAAATCAGCAAGCCGATTTAAGGAAGTATTAATTCAAAATTTGCTCAACCTGCCTGAATGATACTAAATTTAATCCCAAACATTGAATTTATAGCATTATGTGAGGGAAGAAAAAAAAAAAAACATGACTTTCAATGAGTTTTGTTTCACCTGCTGCCAAGTCAAAAGACAAAGATTCACATCGAAATTCTGTGTGACTCTTGAATCTTTTGTTCATTGGCATGTTCGTCATGCTAACGATCCAGTAATGCAGCACACTGTAAGCCTGTTTCTATCAAGTCACAAGAAAACTGTGCTTATCTTTCTGTTTGTAAAGGGCCCTTTGCTAGTTTAGACAGACCTATCCATTTCGACATTGTGTCCTACTGAATGTTTTCTCTCTCACCTGGGGTAAATTCCCGTTGCAATTGTAGTTGTCTTTCCTTTTCTCGTCTAAACATTGAATTTTGGAAGGAATTGGATATGGTCTTCGATAATCATCTTACAAGTTGGTAATAACTGAAAAAGAACTGCTTATGAAGGTTATTGACTTTAGTTTTCTGATTCATTTCACCCTCATTATATCGAGTTCTTGAAGACTGGTATTAAATGAAATGTGCCTTGTTACAACACCTCTTGGTGCAATAATGCAGGAATGTGTGTAATTCATGGTGTGGAATCAGATTCTGACCGTGGTGTTAAAATTTTTCCGCAAAATACATTTCCTTTTACCAGCTCATGAGGAAAGGAAAGGAATGACTCTGTGGATTATTTCTTAGGCCATGAGTTCCAAAAGTTATCTTTAGATCTGGAAGCACTTTATTAAAAGCCCTTATTTCAATCTCTTGAGTCACTGGGCTTTTGCCTAGATGGTTCCTTACAGGTGCGGAGTGTGAGAATACATGTAGTTGAATACCCTTGTGTAAGTCTACAGATGATACAGTGATATGGCCAAGTTGTTCATAATACTGGCAAGCAGTCAAGATCTTAACATAGTCTGTAGGTGGCCAATCTTCCACTTCCATACCTATGTGCACACATGCGATTGCATTATTGCTGTTCAATGATACCTTCCATTCCAAGGTAGTATGCCTCCATGCCAATTCAGTACCTTCCTCTTGTTAAATATCTGAAACAGAGGTCCGGGCTTCTGGGGATACAGGTGATAGGTTTTAAAAGTTATTTTCGCACTCAGTTCAGCAATCACATCAATATCCACATGTTTCTGGACACAAGCTGGGGGCAGGATCGCTCTCTGAACTAACAAATGTGTATGTAAGAGCTTCTCTCCTTATTATTAGCAGATAGCACCGAAGAAAACACTCTCTGTTGTTTTCGTACTTTTATCTCAGTAACATTTCATAAACGAATAGGGGATTTTCCTAAGCATTTCCTTCTTTTTTTTAATGTGTCAATTCTACTTCTCGCATACAAATTGATAGTTTGTTTTTTTAAAATGATCAAATCGATGTTGTGACTGCTTGAGAAGAAAACCGTTTGGGCTCACTGTGTCCACACGAGTAAAAGTCACAGAAGGTATGATTGAATACAGTTGAAGCTATTGTTGATTTTAGAGCCTATAATGAGGGTAAAATGCTCAATCCTGTAATACTCTGTTTTTTACCAAATGACCATGTGACATAGAGTCCATGTAACTTTCCTGCAAATGTCTGAGCTTACTTGAAGGCATTACTTTAATGGTCTTCCTCACTGTCAAACGTAATGCTGTGACTTTGGTTTGTTCTTGCTTATTCTTACCTTCTGTTGTATTGCATTTATTCCCTCAGGCCTGGACCCAGTACTCTGGGCCTGGTTCTTTCTTCAAAATAAAAATAACAAACTACAGTGCTTCTGTTCAAGGATATAAGGCCCAATTCATTCCGTGTGCAACTTCACGGATGGAGGCTTCAGATACGGTCTGAAACCGTTGGGCAAAATTACCTCCTTCTGGCCATGTTTAGTGATGGTCACGCAACTAGTTTTAAACAAGCCAAGGTGTTCCATTACCTTACAACGCACGAATCCAAAAGATCACGGAAGACATCATGTTATGTCGTCCAAAAGACACCTCAGCATTTGAAAACTTGAATGTACCTTGAAAGTGCTACTATGTTTTTCCCCCGCAATGATGGTACAGTTCTTGTAGCATCGGCAATACGTACACTGGGTCTCTTTTCTCTGATAAACTTAACGTAACGCTCAAGCCGACAAAGATGGGATTCTCAAATTTCTTTAAGTCTCTGGACATTTCAGCTTCCTCTGCTCCTTTTAACACAGCAATATGTTCTTGCAGGGAGAAGATCAGGCAAGGCAAGGCACGGACTATCCAGACTGTCTGTGCTTTGTGTCTTCTGGTCAGTATGGTTCTCCTCACATTTCAGTGAGCAGCTGGAGTTCCTTGTTGACCAGAAGCCCAACAGCGCTAAACCATATCGGCCATGTCTGCCGTGCCTCAGTCTGTCCTGTGCTACTTGTAGAAACAGCCAGAGTGGTGGTGGTGGTGCTGTTTTTGTAGTTGGTTTTTTTGTTTTGTTTTGTTTTTTTAATGTTACCTGCCCATTTCCTCCTTGTGGCAACGCGTGTGTGTGTTGTGTGTGGGGGGGGGGGGGGGGGCGGGGGAATGTTTTTTGTGTTTGTTTAACTCTTTCAAATGTCTTGCCATGTATGCTCTGTCCCCTGTGTCACATGCGGAGCAGCCAGGTCTGCAGAGTGTAAAGTGAAGTCGAAGTCGGTGATGCCGATTCTTGGTCCTGAATCAGCCTAATTGGCGTCTCTACCACACGCCGGACCCATTCAGACAACACCAAATCCTCTACTTCACTTTGGCCTCGTCTAAAGGACCCAAATTGCCGACTGGTCTGAGTTGTGAAACTGTAACCGTTTTCCATCCACTATTTTGGCCATCTTGGTAACAAAACTGGTTGCTGCAGAGTTGATCCAGTGTTATCTGTGTAAAATTTACAACGAAGAAGGAAGAGAGTATCAGATAAACCCAGCAGTGGCCAGTTTTCTTACATGGCATAGACAAGGCCTCATGCTCTGTAGACCCGGCCACACCAACACCATGTAGTGTTAGCCCAGAATGAGTTCTCTTCATCTCTTGTTTTTCCCCCCCTGCCAACATCTCTTGCTGGTCTTTTGTGGACAATGTGTATATCGGTGGGGGGGCAGTTCACTAATAAGCCCTTAATGATCTCATCTCTCTTGCAAGAAATAAGTAAATATTTTGTTTTGCTTAGTGGTCAGGAGTGGAGATTATTATTTGTTTGAAACGGATAGTGAAGAGGAGGAAGAGGAAGAACTGAAAAAGGAAGATGAAGAACCTCCGAGAAGGTCCGCTTTCCAGGTAATTCTGGGGTTGGGAAAACCATGCCCTTTGCTGGTTGAAGGGCTTTTCTTTCCGACAGACCTTGAATGCAGGCCTAGACTTCTTCTGCCATGTTCACATGTGTTATAGCTTCCAGAAGCTTCTAATTTCCACCTGAAATCATCCATCCCTCATTAAACTGTAACGCTGCTTGCCCTCAGCTTCGGTGTAATTCCTGCCATTCAAGAACACCGTTCCCACCAGGTGTTTGCTCCCGTGCATCGAAAACCCTTCTGATGCTATAAACCAAAAATAAAGCTTCCCTGGGTGAACTTTATTTTTCTGTTACAAGTAGAAGGTGAAGAAGACTTCTCTGGCATTGCTCTGGATTGCTTGAGCAGACTTCCCATTTTGAGACGTGAAATAGTTGATCATAAAAATAAAGCACTTGCTTTGTTTTGAAACCAATGGCCACTTCCATGTTACCTCAGATTTTGCAAATCCATTTCATTTGTGTTGTCAAAGGTTTGAGACTGTACTGCAGTCATGAAAACAGCCAGCACAGTCCTGATTTTTTCATCTTAGCTGCCTTTCCTTTTCAGAATGTGCCACCTCATTCTTGGTGACATAGCTCACCAGCCTAATACAGTGTACCCAGTGATTGTCTAAGCAATGCTTGTTAGCGATGAGGACTTGTCAGTAGAGTTACACATGGGGTGAAAACTTGGCATATATTTCTTTTACCAAAGAGTCACTTGTGAGGACTGTTCTTTCCCGTTCATTACAATCCAAGACATATGGAGCGATACCCATCAAGCCGCATGATGTGTCCATGAAAAGGTCATTGTCATTCTGCTGACCGGGTCTCCTCAAGCTGCAGGGTTACATCCACCCCTGTATTCCCAACGACATTGAAGAACTAAATTATTTATGGAGCCACCTTGCTCTGATGCTTCCTCACTGGCCCCATCGCTACTTGAGTTGTGTCTCTTAAAGGTGGTGTCTGTGCGTGTGGCTGGCTCGTCAAATACCGATGACCTGACGTGTGTATCTTTATTCTCATGAGTTTCCTTATAACCATCACTCATTCAGCCAAGAAGAGAACATTTCTCACCGTGTTTATGGATTACATGCAATGGCTGACTATTTTCCTATTCCGAACCGACAAGCAAAGCACATTTGTTCCAGCTTCAGTGATGGGGCACGTTTTAAGCTCGCTGATGTAACTGTAGAGACAAATTCATACTGACGTCATATGTAAAATTGTTAGTCTTTGATGTTTTTCTACTAATCACTCTCGCTTTGTCCTTCTTTGTAGAGAGCTATTGGGAAGTTTGCGTCGGCCATTTTAGCCTTGCCAAAGTCTGTCATTAAACTTCCCAAAACTATTCTTCAGTATTTAATCAGAGCTGCAAAGGTATTTGATGTTTCACTGACGTGTGGTGTGTGACCCTCCGCTCTGTAGAAATTTAGACAAGCAGATCCCTGTCGCCTCCATCTGCATTTTCCCTGCTCTATAGGTCGTACAACGGAGGAAGTATAAGAACTTAAAATATTAGGGAAACATTTCCAAGGAGAGTTTTGAGAAGCCAAATTTCTTACTATTTCATTCTTGTTCTTCAGTTGACACAAGAGCCTATCGAGACATAGAGAGAGAAAATGCAGATACGTATCTACTCTGTCCTTCTTGTAGTTTGGCCTACGTCACATCTCATTTGAAAAGGGTCACATCTGGTTGCATGCGTCAGTCATGATGTGTAAAATGTGTGATAATCGTTCTCAGAAAGCTGGTAAAATTATGACCAAGGTAATAGAAGACTCATTTTTCTCCACCTTCTTGTTGGCTTCCCTTTCAAGTCTCCATCTACCCTCAATCGGATATCGTCTTCCGTTTTACTCTCCTGCCTTTGGTACAATTCCTCACAAGACCGTGCTGCCATGTACGGTCTGTGGAGTTTCTCACGCCCATGTCACCAGAGAGAGTGCGGGATAAACTGCAAAGAGGCTATTTGTCAATTAATCTAATGCACAGCAGAAAGTATCCAGCTACCTGGGCGGTAGCCACCCATTACTGAAAATCATAAATAATGAATTACGGTTCATGTACTTTATAGAAAGCTGGTTCTGTGCACTTAGTCTGGGCAGGCACTTAAACTCTCAGGTCTTTATGCTCATGTGTTTAGCAAATGTTTGGATAGTGAGGGGGACCAGTGCTTCTCCCATTTTACCTGGGACCTTATTTAAATGCAGGTTATGGAAATTAAGCAGGTCCTTGAAATTCTGTATTTCTCTCAAACTCCCAGGGGACAGACAGCTGGGGGTCTATCTTGAATAGGAGGGTCTAAGCTTCTAGGTTCCTCCCATCTTTAAAATGCCAGCGTTCTGATTGCTAGTTTAATATTCTATGTTTTAACTTCCCTAAGATTCTTTTTCTTTTCTCTTTTATGACTACCATATAAGTCTCTCCATTCATATTTAAGAATTTATATGAAAGATTGCAATGTAATTATCCCCGTCTTACTTTAAAAACAAAAACAAGAAACAAAACAGCTTCTTTCAGACAACATAAAGAAAGTCCTGGGTTACACATGAATCAAAGGACAGTTTATTAAATTTAACCAATTTCCGTTAAGGATCTCCATTCTCTTCAATAAAGCCCTCTCCTGTTTGAAAAATTAAATGCTTTTTGCATAGTACATTTTCAGGAAAATGAATCTCATTTCCCCCCCTACTAGGTAAGATAACCTTAAGATAAAAATCATATGATAAGACTTAAGATAAAATTTAAGATAAAGTAAATGAGTGAATAAATGAATGAATGAATGAATGAATAAATAAGTAACTAGAATGTAAGATAATGTTGAGAATACAGACTAATAATGGCAATTTGAAGAAACCAAAGGTCATTTATGGACATTTTCTTGTATTTTTTGTACTTATGGTTAGTGGTGTGGGTGTCCCATGAACTTGAACAGTGGTTATGGCTGCAATGTGAGAATTGAGAAGTTTCAGTAAGAAACTTCCATTTCTCCACTCAATAAGAATTGGGATTTTTCCTCCTACTTTGTCATCACCATTTCCTGAAACAGACTGACCCTCTATCAAATGTTCCTGGCACTATACCGAGTTTGTAGCTCCAAACGTCAACATTAAGATAATTTACCTACAAATAGGGACTCCTCATAAGATTTTCTTCCCCTCTCTTTTTCCCCCTTCTTTGAATTATGTAAATTCTCATCTTAGTGAGACAGCTTCATTTTTTGGAATTATAGGTAGAACCAGGAGTTTCCTTTTAATAAGGCAAAATCTTTTTTTTTTTATTTTTTTTATGTTTATTTATTCTGAGAGAAAAGTAGAGGGAGATAAAAAGTGGGGTAAGGGCAGAGAGAGGAAGAGAGAGAATCCCAAGCACAGACCTGATGCAGGGGCTCAAACTCACAAACCATGAGGTCATGACCCAAGCCCAAACCAAGAGTCTGACGCTTACCCAACGGAGCCACCCAGGTGCCCCAATAAGGCAAAATCCTAATGAGACTCCCCGATCTACAAGAGTTCTGCAATTCTGTCCTAAATGACCCTTGTCTCCCTCCTTCTCACCCTCCTTCCCCATTTTTCTCCAGTATAAAAGAATTCCTCCAACTTGTATACCTAATGCATTCACAAACCCTGAATTACTCTTTTATTTTCTATCTTGGGGATTCTGGCATTATCTAAAAGCAATATGGTCATAACCCATTTTTTTTTAAAGAAAATGTCACTGTATGTTGCTCTTAAACCTGAAAATTTCTTGCATCTAGCAGTTCAGATTTTTTTTAAAGAATCAATATTTTGTGGAAGCAAGTTTGCTTATTAATTTACTAAACCTCAAAGATATTCTTTTTGGTAGGTGACAGGTTTAATAAGCAAGGGAACTTACATATTTGGCAAAGATATTCTTTCTTCTTTTTTAATTTTTTTTTAATGTTTATTTTTGAGAGAGAGACAGAGACAGAGCATGAACAGGAGAGGGGCAGAGAGAGAGAGGGAGACACAGAATCCGAAGCAGGCTCCAGGATCTGAGCTGTCAGCACAGAGCCCAACGTGGGGCTTGAATACACGAACCACGAGATCATGACCTAAACCGGAATTGGATACTTAATCAACTGGGCCACCGAGGCACCCCCAAAGATATTCTGATAGAGTTCCCAAGTAGCATGCTTAGTAAACATCTACCATAAATTCCTTCATGTGGTCCTTCTTTGTCCAGTGTCAGTTCATTTCTCAAAATACATTTTTGGCAGAAAATAGGATTATTTTTTTGCCTCTTGGATTTATTATTATTCAGAAACAATACAGATGTTACACTTGTGTTAGTTGCCATTAGATTCAGATTTCTACCATTGGGAAAAAAGAAACTCTCTTCCTTAGTCACCCATGACTTTTACACTTCCATACATCAAAAAGTTGGGTCCCTCTTTATTTTTACTGACCTCACAATGCCTGTGGTTTGCTTACACTGTGTTTTCCAAGGATTCCTGAAATCTGAAAGTCATACAGAGTACAGTGAAAGTGTCTCGGTTTACAAAGTGCCCCCACAAAACAGCCCTCCAACTTGAACATCATAATAGAAAACCCAGCTTCCCTGAGACCCAGGTGGCTTTGTGGGTGCATGAGGAGCATGCCTGCTTGGCTTCTTGATTACAGATGGCTGACTTTGTTTACCAGGGTTTTCTTTTTGTTCCTTCTGCATGATTTGGGAGACTATTGGTGGGTGGACTGTTCAACATTGCTCTGCGGTGGTTATCGGTTTTATCATATTAACGTAACCGTTTTCAGCTCTTGAATGAAAATGACAAAAGGCAACCAAGGTCACCACAGTTTTCCTTCCAGAACATTCCGGAATAACTCTATAACCTTAATAAGCGCACTCATTTTTCCTCTCCAAATACTAATCAGTCTACAGAACCCTTTCTCAAGTTGCTGGTCATAGCTGTTTTTCACAAGGGAGGGCATCAGATGTACTAAACTCTTTTCCCAAAGTAAATGAGTAAACGATGTTTTGTTTTTGACTCAAAGTTTATTAGTGAGGGGAGAAAACCACTCCAGTGACACTTAGCAAGAGGTCCAGCTTATTCCTATTGTGTGTAATACAAAAGAGTCAGTCACTGTCACAAGTGGTAGTGGTACATGGGGACTTGGGGGGAATGATGGTCACCCAAAGTATCTCCTGACTGTGATACCAAATGAAATACACTCCTACAACATCTGTTTTCATATTTTATTTCATGATCATGGAAATAGCACAGGTCAACTGAGAATACTGAGGGATGTGGGAGCAGAAGATTTAGTTTGTGCTGGCAGAAAAATATGTATATATTTCCAAAAGTCAGGAAGCTTGGTGTTGGTCCCTTTTCTTTTCATTTAAATATTAAAAAGGCAGAAAATAATTTAATTTTCTCCCTTCAGTTTGTTTATCAAGCCTGGATCACGGACCCTAAAACAGCACTCCGACAGAGGCGCAAAGAGAAAAAAAGGTCTGCAAGAGAAGAACAGAAAAGAAGGAGAAAAGGATCTGGGGATGGTGAGTGTTGAGTGAGTGCAGGGCCCAGCCAGCACTCTCTGTCCCTGTGGCCCTGGGATCCCAAAGGGAACCACAAAGGACAGAAGCTTTGGAGGAATGACATTCTTACATTCTGAGGAATGCACAGAGTTCTACTTGTCCTTCGTTGCTTGTGTCTGACCCTTGGAATAAATAAAAATGTAAATTTAAGTTAAGGTACATTTTATAAAATAAGAGAGAGGAACAAATTAAACTCAAAGTAGAAGGAAGAATTAATGTTTTAAACAGATGTTAAATTATAGAAAAGAAATACAAGACAAGATCTATCATTAAGTGAAAAGCTGTTCTTAGAAAAAACTAGTAAAATGGGTAAACCTTTGGAAGTTTGATTAAGAAGAAAAGGAAAAACACAGTATCAGGAACCAAAAATGGAACGTAACTACCAATGCCATATTCCACATCACATTTGAAAACATACGATAGGAAAACATTTCTAAAGAGGGGAAAAACTCCAAGCTACAGCTAAGCACCAAAAGTGGAGTGAAAGTTCAAGTGGGGCACTCAGAAAAAATATTTGCATTGTATATATCAGACTAAGAAATAGTATTCTGGATATATTAAGGACTTCTAAGAAGCAGTAAAAGAAAAGTTCAACCCAATAGACGAATAGATGTGAAAAACAATTCACAGATCAGGAAATGGAAATAGACAGAGGAGCTCAGCTTCACTTAGTAGTGAAGGAGAACCACAACCCATATTTTGACATACTGTTGTTTTGTTGTTGTTGTTTTTGTTGCTTTACCTATTGGATTGGGAAAAGCCCAAACATTTGTTAATTTGTTAACATCACCATTTGGAGTTAGTGGGAAGAGAAGTGTTTGTATGAGTTACAACCCATATAACATGACTAGCGGTGTCGTAGAGTAGCGCATCCCCTTTGAACAGCAATGTGTTGATATCTGTAAAAATGTTAAATGTCCATCTCCCACTACAGATCGATCCCTCTTCTAGATGTGTGGTTCAACTTGAAGCAATATCTGCACATGTGCACAAGGACCCATGTCTAAGAATACCTATCAAACATCATTTGTTTTGTTAATAACAAAAACTTGGAAGCATTCTCAATGCCTACATAAAGAAGAGTCAAGTAAATTATGTTACTATATATTATAAAATTCTATTCAGTAGTTAAAAAAGTGAGATGGATTATAGCTGATCCTAGAACAATGTGGGGGTTGGGGCACTGACCCTCACACAGTCAAAAATTTTGTATAACTTTTAACTTCCCCAAAACTTAACTAATAGTCTACTGTTGACCAGAAGGCTTACTGCTAGCATAAACAGTCGATTAACACACATTTTGTATGTTATATATGTTATATACTGTATTCTAACAATAAAGTAAGCTAGAGAAAGGAAAATGTTATCAGGAAATCATAAGGAAGACAAAATATATTTGCAGAACTTTACTGTATTTATTTAAAAAAAAAACCTCCACGTATAAATGGACCTGCACAGTTCAAACCTGTGTTGTTCAAGGGTCAGCTGTACTTTAAACCTGACATACTGTTAAATGAAAAGTACTGTGTTACAAATGGCAGCACATTATGAAACCATTTATGAAACAACAGAAACCAGCGTTCCTCAAGACAGTATTTTGCATTTTTAATGCATGCATATAACGGTGTATAAATGCAAGAGAAAGATCAGGAAGAATACTTATTAGTTACTAACGGTGGTTACTTCTGGGGGAGGAGTGAGGAGACTGAGATTAAGTGGTATGATTATCTGTTATATTTTGATTCATTACAAAGAACATATACATCGATTTTTTGTGTGAAATTAAAAATGTATTCAAAAATCAAAGAAAAGCATAATTACTAATGGAACTCTAACTGCACAATCTGTCTCCTTTTTGACCATTCTGCCCCCTGCTACCTCCTGGTAGCTTTAATTTGATTTTACTTTATTGGTTTGAAAGACAACATGAAGACACAGCCAATGTAACAAGTAAGCAGTCAAGAGCTAGATGCAGAATCTCCCTTGGAAACCCACCCCCACAGGTGCCAAAGCCTCAGAATATGTAGTGTTCATTTCCAGTCCTTACTTATGTGTGTGTGTAAATATGCAGGCACCATTTCCTTTGTTTACTTTCAAAAATGAATCCGTGCTATACAAATCGCTCTGGGGTAATCATTAGCAATGTATCATAAACATTTCTCATATTAAGTATTTATAAAACTATATCCTCCTTTTTTTAATGGCTGCAAAATACTCTACAATATGGATATGCATAATTTATTCAACTATTCCATCACTAATGGACATTAAGTTTGCTTTCAAATTTTTGCCACAATGAATAATGCTATCATAGATATTCTTGCACAGAAATTCATACAGTCATACATACATGTGGGTGTGAATGTGTGTGTGTGTGTGTGTGTGTGTGTGTAGTGTAAAGCCACAAAGAACACAGACTTTCCACAGAAAAGTCATCAAAAGTGGGATTTCTGAGTTAGGGGGTGTGACTTGTTTTTTTACTTTAATCTAGTTTCCCAAAAGGTTTTAGAAATTTATACTCCTACATGTAAGGGATAGGAGTGTCCATTTCCCTGTACCCTTACCCTACAGGATGTTATTACTTTTTTTTTTTTTTTTTACTGTTGGTCTTTCTTCGGGATGACAAATGACTTTTGTTTTCATTTGAGCTTTCCTAACTAATACGACTGAACATTTTTTATTTTCTATTTTTCATGGCATTTTGCTTCCCAATCTAAGATTTAAACATTTTTATCATTTTTTGTAGTATCGTTCTACTGGGTTGTTTGCCCTTATTAATTTAGGGACTATTTATATGTTAGGGATAGTATCCTTTTTTCATGTGTTACAAGTTTGTTTCCCCATCCAATTTTTATCTTTTGATTTCGTTTATGGTATCTATTATCTAAACAAGTTTTAATTTTTTGTGATGTCAACGAGGTCTCCATGTCTTTTTGCAGTTTCCAGGTTTCCATGTTGCTTAAGAAAGTCTTTCCCCCACATATAATACAAATGGTCTCCCTTATTTCCTCCCAAGTCTATTTACATGTTGAATTTTTATTCCATGAAGTAGAGATCTATTTTGTTTACTCTTACATAGATAGGCAATTATGCTATAGCCCTGCTGACTACATGATCCTCCCTTTTCCGAGTGAATTTAAATGCCACTTTTGTCAATATTAAGCTCCTAATTATTCTTTGGTATGTTGCTGGACTCTGGACTTTGATCCACTATCCTACTGTCTAGCTCTGGGTCAGTGTCATCTGTTGAGTTCAGTAGCTTATAGAGGTTTTAATATTTAGTGTTGCAAGTTCCCCTCACTACCCCATTTATTTTTCCAAACTTGTATTTGCTCTTTTCAGACATTTGTGCTTACAAAATTCATTGACTGGCTCTAAAAATGTGTCTTTTAGTCATCTTGCAAATATCTCATTGCTCTGTGTCATGGCGACTATTCCATGCGCAGATGTTGACCTTCAGATTGAAAACAGCAATAATTAGAAGATACCGGGACTGAAATAGATGTTTATTTATTTCTTTAATAAATATTTATTTAGCCCCTTCTTCTTTGGTAGAGGGGCTCATCTCTTCCAGATTACTTTCAGACAGAGGAAGCACACCTTCCTAAGTGCCAGGTGTTGCCATACGTGCTTTCTGTGCAGTAGCTCATTTGTCCTTACAACAGTACAAGGCATTTTACTCACCTTGTCCCACAGATGAGGAAATGAGGTACCAGAGAGGGAAGAAACTGGCCTCAGGTCACACAGCCATCCAGATGGGTCTGGAATTCATGCAAGCATCCTGGCTCCAGACCCTCTATCTTGACAAATGGGGAACACAAGTATAGGGGAAAATCCCTTATGGTGTAGAAAGTGCAGAGTTTCACTTAAAAAATTAAGCACAGATAAAATAGTGTGGGACTAGAAGGAAAAAGGAGAACTTACAGCTGGGAGTGTTAAGGAATGCAGTGCTTCATGAAAAACTCTTTTAATAGAGCCTGACATCCTGCCAGAAGAAAGCAAGGCCATGTATGAAAACTAAAGGGCAGGTCAGCTTAGTTGATAAAGACAGGATGTGAAACAGAGTAGTGGAAAACAGCATAGAAAGTAAGTTTGAAAAGATTAATTGAAGTTAGATTGTGAATGGTTTTAGTACCATTAGATAAAATACATGGGGCCCAGTGAAAGTTGGATTTTCTTTTTTACATAAACAACAAATAATTTTTTTTAGCTTAAGTATAATGTGGACATATTGTATGAGACCTACACTAAAAAAAAAAAATGTTGTTTTTCTTAAATTCAGATTTAACTAGGTGTCGCGTATTTCCATTTGCTAGATCTGACATCCATAGCCTGGAATTAAAGACTAAGAAATAAAATGAAACCCTATAATGCCGTTTTATGGGGTGACACACTAAAATATGTAACATTACCCTGAGGTGCTCAAAATTAAAATTTAATGGTATGTCTCAGGAGTCAGCACACTTTTTCTGTAATGAGACAGATAGGAAGTAAATGATTTAAGTTTCGCAGATCCTAAGTCTCCGTGGCAACACATCTCTGCCAGTGTAGGGTAGAGGTAGCCACAGACAATATGTAAACATATGGGTGTGGTTCTGTTCACTAAAATCTGAATCTCCTATCATTTTCACATGCCAAAATATTGTTCTTTTGGGGTTTTTTTTTCAACTATTAAAAATATAAAAACCCGGAATTCATAGGCCATTCAACAGTGGGAAGCTGGCAGGGTTTATCCAGTGGATTATCATTTAGTCATTCTCAGTTACACCTGGTTCTTATTCTGGAGTGGAGTAAAGAGAATCTGAGAGCTATGAATTCTTACAGCTTTCCCCCCGAGAACTCTTAAATTAGGCAGAATATTCTAGATTTAATTACAAAATTCCTTTTAGTCCAGGAGGGTAGTGTTGACATTTAATTTACCCTAAAAGGGTGTAACTCATGTTTGTTCAACACACTTCGCAGGTCCTGTGGAGTGGGAAGCCCGAGAGGATGAACCAATCAAAAAGAAATCTGATGGACCAGGTAAAAAAATAAAGACAAATATGAGCTGGGGGAAATTTGAAAATGTTGCTTTCCCAGAAGGTATGTCGTGGAAGGCTGCCTAAAAGCAATTAATCAAATACTGTTTCTGGACTGTGATTAAATAATCAATGTGTCATAAAATCTCATCTCTAGTGAAATTTCAAAGTGACTCCTAAAGGTAGATCTGACCTTTACACTGTTGGCTCAAATGTTGGATTAGAGTCAGTTTGTAAATTTTTTTATCCAAATACCTATAAAAGGGGACTTGGGGGAACACATTATACATGTCCCATAGAAGCCATCAAAACAAAAGCACAAAAGATATTGGCAATTAATTTTAAAGAACATAGAATGTGTTAAGTGAGAGGTAAGTACAGTTGGGGAAGGGAGAGGTACTCTGGAAACTTAGGCCAAAGTCCTCACTTGATGAAGGGAAAACCAAATCCCAGTGAGTTTGCTCAGGACTCTAACAGCTACTACGTGACGGAGTCAGTGACAGAATCCATGTCTTCTAACGTCTAGCTCAGTCATGGTGTCACTTGGGCTTCATGTCAGATGTGACTGGGAGGAAGATTTCTCCATGAAGGAAAAAAAAAAAGGCAAAACAAAAGCCCCCAACTGAAAAAAACTCAAATGCCTCTCCAGTTCCATAAACATGCCATTTCCTCTGTGTCCCCAGGTTCGAACTCTTGTGTGTGTTATTTATCTACAGGCAAGATTTTGAGGCGTTCTGATTCTTTTCACAAATACTGCCAAGGACGCCATTTGCTGACCCAAAATGAGACTTCCCGAAGGCTGTCTATCACTATCTGTGGCACAGTTACTTTACCCTGAACCCCCATTTCCAGATTATTTCACTCATACATATGTGAAGCCAGATAATTCTATTATTGCTGCAAAACTTCATAGAGTAATAGTAGCTAACACTTTAGATCACACATCTTTGCCGGGTGCTTTTCCAAGAGCTTCAAGGCATGTTAACTGTTTACTTCAAAAAAAAACCCTCTCTCCCATTTAAGAGATAAGAAACTGAGGCAGAGAAAGATTAATTAACTTTGCCAAGTCTTTCCAGAAACCAATATTGCACTGTCTAGTAACTAACTAGAATTTAAATAAAAATTTGTAAAGAAAATAACTAGAGAAAGAGAGGAAGGAAGGGAGGGAGGGGAAAGAAAAAAAAGGAGAAAGAGGAGAGAAAGGAAAGAAAGAAAGAAAAGAGGAGAAAGAATGTAAGAAAAAAAAAGAAAAAAGAAAGAAAAAAGGAAAAAAGAAAGGGAAGGAAGAAAAGAAAGAAAAAGAGAGAGAAAAGAGGAGAAAGAAGATAAAGAAAATAGATGGAAATAAAGAAAAGAGAGAAAAGAGAAAAGGTAAGAGAGAAAAGAGAAAGAAAGTAAGAAAGAAAAAAGTAAAAGAAAAGAGAGAAAGAAAGGAAAGAAGGTGAGAAAGAAAGGAACTTTGCCAAGTCTACAAAACTACCAAGGGGTAGAGTTGGAATGTGAACACAAAAGATCTAAATCCAAAGTGTGTGCTCCTAACCATTATGCTTTACTGCCCCTATGGCTAAAAAAATAAATAAAACTTAAAAATGCAATCTCACATGTTAGTTTGTGACCACCAAGTTAATAAAGTATGTTATTCGTGTCTCCAACACAGCAATTTTAGTTTTGCCATCAGGACCAGCCTTAGCAAAACTGGAATAATCATATGTATCATCACCACCTCTCAGGCAATAATTGTGAATGTGAGAAAAAAATAAATTGTCGAAAATGTAAGATGCTAAGTTTAGTAATAGATGTAACCTCCAAGTCCCTCAGCCTCTCGGGCTCAGACTCTCTTTTGGTGTCTACACAAAGCGACTACAGATTCCATCCAAAGCACTGTAGGAAATACATATCTTGGTCAAAATTAAACCCAAAACGGGCTGGGGGGGGGGGCCGCCCCCAACAATATAGGTGTCCCTGGCTGCCTCTGGCTCAGAACTGCTCTTCAGTGGCATCTGCAGGACCTCACTCTATTCAGCTTCATGTAGCTGCTGGTCCCTTCCTGGGCTTCTTTGCTCAACAGAGGATACTCTCATTTCCTTCCTTCCTCAAGTGCGCCTCTTGAAAGACTGTTAGGTCTGACAACATTTAATGAGGCTTTGGGGGAGAGCAGGGAGGGGAGCAGCAGAGACAGGAAACAACTTTAAAGGGAAAGTCAGTGATCACTACTCCTACCTCAGTGTCTCTGCCCAGCTGGTGCCTCTGGAGCCTGGCTCATTAGATCATTCCCGCTTTCTTCCCCAGGTACCAGCTGGCAAGTCCAAGATCCCTGTTCCTTCAGTAGGTAGAACTGTTCAACTTCTTTGTCTCTGCCTTGCCCGCCTGGACTCTGTCCCGAGGCCACGCCGCTGTTAGCTCAACTTCCTTTTGATGGTTCTCCTTTTCAGAGCAAACCTTTCCCTGAGAGAAATTCTGCCTTCCTCCTAGGCAACCCAATTCACAAACATTTTTTTTTTTTTTCCTATTACAAAGTTAAATGCTGAGTCAGACTGTGGGCTTTAGAAAGAGAGAGGATTAGTGGTGAGTCATGAAAGGGTCACATCTGATTGCACTGGCTGGATTCGAGATTAGGTAAACTATACAACCTCCGGGGTCAGATCCCGCCTGCTGTTTTTATATGGCTTGTTAGCTAAGGATGATTTTGATTTTGATTTCATTTTGTGGTTAAAAAAGTCAAAAGATATGAAAATTATGGAATTCAAATTTCATTGTCCGCAAATAGTTTTATTGGAAACCCAGCCGTGCCCATTCATGGACAATGCAAACAGTCTACAGCTGTTTACACAGCACACCAGAAAAGATGAGTTATAATAGAGACAGTATGGCCTGCAATCAGATCCTGTCCAGCAAAAGGATCCTACATAAGTCCATAAAGGCTAATGCCCTTTTCTGCATGCTACGGTCATGATTTTAAACTAGAATTACAGACTATCATCATTAATCATGAATTTTCTGCATGCTCTAGTCATGATTTTAAACGAGAATTACAGACTGTCATCATTAATCACGAATTTTCTGCATGCTATAGTCATGGTTTTAAATGAGAATTACAAGCTATAATCATGAATCATGAATTCATTTTACTATGGCAGTTGAATCTGGTTGTCTGTTTTTTTTTTTTTGTTTTTGTTTTTGTTTTTTTACTTTTTCTTTTTTGGTGGGGAAAGGTTAAGGGATACAAGTTGTTTTCCTTGGTGGTGGTGGTGGTGGTGTTTTGTGTTTTTACTAATAAACACGAAGACAATTTGTAATTCATTGTGAGGTTCACTAAGTGTTCACTTTATTGCAGCTGATGTGTGAAGTCGCTAATAAAACTAAATTTTTTTAATGCCAAATTAAAAAAGAATTCACATGGGCTCAAAATTTGGCAGCATGGCTTGAAAGGTTCCTCGTGTGCCAGTTGAAAAAACCCACTGGCTTACAGGAACGAATGAGTAGGGCAGGCAGTTAAGTTGCCATCTTCACTCTTTGATTTTGATTCTGCCCTAAAATAAGTCAGGCCACAGATGTGGGACCGCCTCAAACTTAGCAATGATCAGGGAGCTCCCAAAGAACTCCGTGAGGGAACCAGAGAGACATGCGTGTTGCCCTGAGATAATGTCACACACGCAGTCCCAATCTGAACCGAGCTGCAGCTTGCCCGGGCTCCCTACATCACGGTCGCAGAGAAAGAAGAGAACCCAAGTACATCAGGAATCTCACAGCTCCTGCTGGTTTGCACAGGACTGATCCCATGTGCAGAATTCCATAGTTAGCCCATCGCAGTATAATTAAATAGGAATGAGGAAGATGATTCAGGAGTATGGATATACTCCTAGTATGTGTACTGAGCTCTTTCCAAAATAGCTTGAAGGCGATTTAACTGAAATGTAGCTGCAGTGGGAAGTCATCGAAACATCAATTGTTTCCAACGATAATTATTACTTAAGAAAAGAAGAAATGTATAGCGAAAGCATGAAGGGACCCCGTTTCCTGGATAGATACAAACTGTTTCCACCCTTGTGTCAACAAGAGAAATCTCTTGGAATGCGATCTCTACTTCTGTTAGCTGTATCTGGACCTATTCTGACTGATGTTTTGACCAAGGATTAAAAATTCTATCCAAGTTTGGTTTTGATACAGCCATCAAAACCAAGTGCGTGTGTAGAAAGACCCACCCATAGCTTCCTATACCGCCCGTCCTCCATGCCCCCCATGATGCTGAGGGCCACACGCCTCACGCCATAGTGGGTATGCAGGTCTGAAACCACATCTGCCTTTGGTTAAACATCGCTGTGATACACGACGGCAAAATGGCTGATGGCATTTTGCTCCGTTGAAATCTCGTTGCTTTTCTTCCTCCTAGACAATATCATCAAGAGGATATTTAATATTTTGAAATTCACCTGGGTCCTGTTTCTGGCAACAGTGGATAGTTTCACAACTTGGCTTAACTCCATCTCAAGGGAGCATATTGACATATCTACGGTTCTGAGGATTGAACGATGCATGCTGACCAGAGAAATTAAAAAGGTGACACTGTTGTTATAATTCTTTTTGCTTCTTCTCACACTGTAAACATTTTAAAAGTCAGTGTCTCGAACTTCAAACAGGATAACACAAAATCTACAGTCTTTCAGACAGTCTTAACATAACCCCTTTGTTTTTCTGTATATCTCAATCTGTTCCACGCTCAGAATTAAAATAATCAGACACTACATGCACGTGCACGCATGTACACTCACACACACACACATGCACACGCACATACACAGCCCTGGGACAGTGGCCAGTTGATTCGTTCTGTTCCCTCCCTTCACCAGTTTGCAGGTGCACAGACGCTGCTGTCTCATGACGGATTATGTTGTTTAGTCTGGGAAATTTGGTCTGAAACTTCTCATAGGGGAAATTAAGATATATGCAGAGCAACAAAATATGGTAACATGTGGTTTATAGATAGTATTTAAAACTGATAGTTTGTTTCTGAAAAAGTTACTGTCACTTAGCAAAATTATCTACATATGAGAAGGGCTTTGTTTTTTTTTTAAGTTTCTATTTTTATTGAGATAAAATTGACATACAACATTATATTAGCTCCAGGTGTGCAACATAATGATTCGATATTTGTATATCGACATGATCACAGTTAGTCCGCTTAACGTCTATCACCACACATAGTTCCTTTTTTTTTTTTTTTTTTTTTTTTTGCGATGGGAACTATTAAGTTCTAGATTTTTAGAAACTTTCAAGTATGCAGGACAGTCACCATGCTCTACATGACATCCCCGGGACTGATGTATTTTACAACTGGAAGTTTGTGCCTTTGACTCCCTTCACCCATAACCGAGAGGGGATTTCTTGTTAGCCTTGCCCAGCGAGACCGGGGGGCCAATAATTCAATGAGTCAACATCAATCCCCACCTTGAGCAGCTTTGTTTTTTTTTTTTTGTTTTTTTTTTTTGTTTTTTTTTTAATTTTTTTTTTCAACGTTTTATTTATTTTTGGGACAGAGAGAGACAGAGCATGAACGGGGGAGGGGCAGAGAGAGAGAGGGAGACACAGAATCAGAAACAGGCTCCAGGCTCTGAGCCATCAGCCCAGAGCCCGATGCGGGGCTCGAACTCACGGACCGCGAGATCGTGACCTGGTTGAAGTCGGACGCTTAACCGACTGCGCCACCCAGGCGCCCCTGAGCAGCTTTGTTTTAATCCTTGCTTAAGGAGCGCGTGATGGCTGAGAGTTGTCGGTATGGAGAAACGCGCAGGCAGGTAAGCACTGTGGCAATGTCTTCCCCTCCGCAGGGCAACGTTCCCACCCGGGAGAGCATCCACATGTACTACCAGAACCACATCATGAACCTTTCCAGAGAGTCGGGACTGGACACCATTGATGACCGTCCCGGTGCGGCTTCAGGTGCACAGACAGCCCACAGGATGGATAGCTTAGATTCACATGACAGTATCTCCAGGTATTTCACGTTCTAAACAATGGGTTTGCTTTTGACAAAGGTAAAAGAGGTGGGCTTCGCCAATATGAGGAATGAATGTGTGAAATGAAAGTTAATCAAAAACTTACATGGATCCCCACCCCCTTTGGGCTACCTCCCTGCATGCAACAAAGCAAAAGGAATACTGTCCTCCCCTTGACTGAGCCAGACAAGATCAGGTATCCATAATAGACTATTAGAAGTGTTAGTATGACGCAGAGGCACAGGCTAGAGCTTTCTAAGCTGGAGGCAAGTAAGAACGAGCCTTCCTGATCACAAAACACTGTGTCAAGGGCTGCGTCTTTAATTCCTTTGAAAACTGCTGCCCCCATCGAGTATCTTCTATACTAGAATTGTCATCTGGTGCTCTCTTTAATCTTTTCCTTTCAGAATTGTTACTTTGTGATTCATAATAAAAATTAAGAAGGGATTCTGTCAGCTTCCATCTTCCCTGACCTGTGTGATTGTGTGCGTTGTTCTCACAACACGGACCCTGCACCTGCCACACACGGGCCAGCACCACTCACTGTACATGGGTTACCTCTTGGTATCCTTCCAAGACCCTACAAGATGCATACTATTATCATCCCCATTTTACAGAACATGAAGTTCACTTACAGAGAGGTTAAGTAGCTTACCCAAAGCCACACAGCTAGGAAGTATTATAGAGCAGAGCCAAGATCCAAAACCACATGGTTCGGCTCAGAGCCCGGTCTCTCAACTTCCATGGTACCCCGCCTCTCGTGGCCTCTTTCTGCACTCCAGGCCAAACTTTGAGAACTGACCTTTCTTACTGCCTCTCCCAGTAGACTCCCCATTCTCTGCCTCGCTGTTCTAGACAGCTGCTGCTGATGGCACAGAGCTAGCTTCTGAGTTACAGCAGAAGTCCCGACATGGCTAGGATGATTAGCTAGGTTGGATGAATTACACCTTGCACATATCTTCATAGGTAAAGAACATTATCACTGAGGACATTTGTCGCTTTCATTAAACATGTTTAATGTTTAATTAAACATGGGCACCTGTTCCATGCCAGGCCCCAAGATCAATTCTGACATAGACACGTAAAGATAAGTCATCTCTAAGTAGTTTGAGCCTGGGAAGAAAGACCTACCAATAGGATTATCCATAGAATCCTGGGTTGAGGTTCCTGCCGTAAGGGTGGCTGACTTAGAAACTCTTAGAAAACCCTCAGTCCCACTTCATACACTGTGCAAGGCATCAGAGGCCTGCTAGAAAACCTGTCCTCCACAAATACTGGATATGTTAACAGATGAAAGAGAGGAGGGAACTGAGACTATGTTATCGATACCACATCCAAAGTAGGTAACGTCAAGTTGAAATTGCAACTTGAATGGGGAGAGGTGGGTAAAAAAAAATGTTTTGCCTTGAAGAGCTATGTTTAACTGTTGCTGAATTGCTATATTTGAGCTTCTCCAATCATGCCAGTTCTTCTGCTACCCAATAACTACCTATTGATGCAGATCTATATTTATTAGTATGGAAAAGATATTCATTGCATTGAGTAAAAAGTCGGGTTTTAAAATAGAATGTATGCTAAAACTTCATTCTCATTTGTTATGCATATATTGATTTAAATGTGAAATTTGTACAGATAAAATTCTGCTTGGTTATATCCCTTCCTGTCCCCCAAATAGGTATTGATTCTTTTAAAGTCCTTTGAGGGATAATAAAAGGCATTATATTTTTCCTTTAATTTGGGGATAATCTTTGCTCATTTGTCAGTTCCAAAGAAACATAATATTTTAGCTATTGTAGATTTTTGTGAGAAGAGATAATCAGGATAAAAACTCTTAAGAGTTTCAAGGTCAAAGGGCGCCTGGGTAGTTCAGTCAGTTGAGCATCCGACTTCGACTTCGATTCAGGTCATGATCTCACACCTTGTGAGTTCCAGCCCTGCGTCAGGCTCTGTGCTAACACCTAGGAGCCTGGAGCTTGCTTTGGATTCTGTGTCCCTCTCTTTCTCTGCCCCTCCCCCACTCATGCTCGGCCTCTCTCTCTCTCTCTCTCAAAAATAAATAAACATTAATTTTTAATTAAAAAAAAGTTTCAAGGTCAAAGCATTTATTAGCTAATTGAGATCCTGTTCAAGATGCTTTTAATTTCTAGAATAAAATATTTGATTGTTAGAACAGTGGGTATGCTAATAAAATTTTCTCATTCTCTTTCCACCCAGGCATACACACATTTCTCAATCAGTAGTTTTTGAAACAATTAGTAATAGCAAAGTTACAACGAGAAAATTTAGTTTTCATGTCCTTTGATTGGCAAGTGCTGACAGCGCCCCCTTGTGTGTCTTCACTTTCAGGAAAATAGCATTTTTGAAAGGGGAACTTCATTCTCTTTGGACAGACTCCACTGAGACAAAAAATCATTATGGTTTATATTTTATTTTCATTTTCTGCAAATCATAATAACTCGTCTATGTGGAAGCTTCCAACTTTCTTAAATTTGTTCTGTTGCAACAGTTTTCGATCTACAAATCAGTCATTTAAACAGAATTATTTCCTCTCGATTCATTTTGATGCAAAAACTGAAAATCCATTTCTGTCTACCTTCTACCCAGGCTCTGACATATCCCACGTTACTTCGTGGTAGCTATTCCCATAATAATAAATAAAGCCTGCGTGAGCGTGGGTACAAAAGTATTCAATGTGTCAACAGGGAGGCAGGGGGAGGCAAGATTTGTTTGAAGGTAGTGAATATTCAAGATGCTGACAGATGCTACTTTCTAGTGAGAGGGGTCAACGAAGGCCCCCGGGGATCACACAGTTTCCAGATACACACACTCTGTAACCTATTCATGACCAAACAACTGGTTTAAAAAAAAAAAAAAAAGGAGAATGGTAAGATGTATACTTCTCAAGATACATCTCAGTTACTTGGTGAGTTATTGCATACCATGTACAAATGTCCCGCGGCATTCAGCTTCGGACAGCGCTGCTCCGTGTTGCACACTGGGTCTCACACAAACCGTTTTCCCTTATCTGCATTCCAGAATAAAAGGCTTCAGTCAGCTCTGGTTAACTTAACAGAAAGTCATGTTCATATTCAACTGGGAGGATTTCCTCCCACATAGCGAAGAATACACTTAACATCCACCCAGGGTATATAATGTGGTTATTGCATATTTATTTGCATCTGTTCTTAAATAATAATAATAATAATGCCCATAATAAGACTTATTTTTCTCTAATGAACGTTTTCTTAACCTCTTCCCTTGCCTAGTTTCATAATACAGAGGGTGTTGTTGTTGCTGTTGTTACCTGGGTCCCTAAGCTTGGCAAGTAAAAAGGAGAATGGATGGAATAACTTGCCCTCAACAATTTGCAATGACACTGCTAGTAATTGGCAACATTATTTTTCATGAACCGCTTTTCTTTTGAAGTTTCATGAAGCTATGTCCTATCTCCCAAAGGGGAAAACTACCCAGAAATATAATTTTTTTTCCATAAATTTTCGAGGGTTTTACAGGCCTTCTGGCCTGGCTGGAAAATAACTGCTCAGGAACCAAACCGAATCAAATAAATCAAAGAGAATTAGAGAGTAGACTGACAACGAGTTGCCCATAAAATAAACATGTGATGCCTATATTAGTAACTTGTAACTGCATAGTAATTGACAACATGCCCAGTTAAGAACTCAACTTAATATTATAAATCACAACATAAGAGGGATTAAAAGAAGGAAGACGAAGATTGATCAAAATGAAATCAAGTAAACTACCTTTAAGTTGGACCCAAGATTACAAGTGTAAAACCTTTCCCGTGATTAAAAACCATGAGGTAGGAATTATTTAAATCCATCGACTGCTTTTTAACAAAGACTGGCAAAATATCCTCCAAACTTAAAACCAGTCAATCAGTCAATAAATTTATTAGTAGAAAACGATACCTTTGAAATTAGTTCCTGGGGTGCCAGGGTGGCTCAGTTGCTTAAGCGACCGACTCTTGATTTCAGTTCAGGTCGTGATGCCAGGATCGTGGAATTGAGCCCCGTGTTGGGCTCCGCACTGAGTGTGCAGCCTGCCTAAGATTCTCTCTCTCTCTCTCTTTCTCGCTGTCCCTCTGTCCCTCTCCCCACTCGCTCTCTCTCTAAAATAAAAACATAAAAAAAAAGAATTACAATTTGTTCCTAATGTATTTTTTACTTTTTATTTCAACCTAAAGAAAGGGGAGGCACAGTAGAGGTCATTATGTTGTTAATAAATGAGTTAACATACCTGACCTTTTCTTAGTGGCTGACCTCCCCTTCTGGTTTTTTTTTTTTTTGCTTTAGGAAACTATCCAATCTGCAGACAAAATTTGTCTACACTGAAGTCTGCTGGAAGCCATGCTGATTACTAGAAAGGCAGGAATCTTCCCTAGAAGGGATTCTGAGTGGAAGGTCACTCTGAGACACCTGTGTCATTAGACAGGGTCTAGCATCATCCCCCAGTGGGGCTGCGCATGGCCCCCCCTCCCCGTGCAGAGGACCCAGCCTGGATGGGGCTGTCGCACCTGCCACACGTGCTCTGGCTTCCATGTCACCTGTTTTCACCTTTGGGCATACTGCAGACAGAATTGGGATAAAAGCCTAACAAATGACTTTCTATTCCCTTGACTTATTGCAAAAGTCACCATTTCCTTCAAATCCGGCTGTAAAACGGCACTTATTTTAATGGTGTTTCCTGAAATCAGTATCGTCTACATTCCTCGAAAATAAATTATTTTAAATAGCTGCAAGAAGCGTTAGATGACATTCTAAAGAGTGTTCCTAGATACCAAAGGAGTGGTCGTCACTTGAAATGTGTCACCTAAAAGGCGTGGGCTGATCAGGGAGGTGACAGCAACTGTCCCTTTCACCTTTGTCATCTGGGCCTGTTATCAGAGAGCACCCAATCTTCCCTTTCACTTTTAAAATGCCCTGGATTGGGGGCGCCTGGGTGGCGCAGTCGGTTAAGCGTCCGACTTCAGCCAGGTCACGATCTCGCGGTCCGTGAGTTCGAGCCCCGCGTCGGGCTCTGGGCTGATGGCTCAGAGCCTGGAGCCTGTTTCCGATTCTGTGTCTCCCTCTCTCTCTGCCCCTCCCCCGTTCATGCTCTGTCTCTCTCTGTCCCAAAAATAAATAAACGTTGAAAAAAAAAATTAAAATGCCCTGGATTGGACGACAGATTGGTCTCACTCCAAGTAACCAAACTGGGTGGGATGGTGTGGGGTCTGAGGGTCAGCCAGTGTGACAGCGGACCCAGGAATTAACAAGATGAAGCCGACGTTGGGATTAGAACAGTGGTTCCCACGCAGAAAATCTGAGCAGGGCCGCAGGAGAGGGCACACGGTATCTTTTTGCCTGCATGCTAACCCCTAAATGGCGGTAAGGGTGCACCCCTAAAACTAGAAAATTAAATACAGAAGTTCAAAGAGCCATTTCCCTCATCTTATAAATGAGAGAGAACAGGTTATATGTGATCAATTCTATAAACTTAAAGTCAAAAATTTCTACCGAACAACTTTATCAAATAAGCAATAATATCTGTAGTTATTTTCATCATAATGAAACCTCTTCTGATTCTTAGAGAGAGAGAGAGAGAGAGAGGGAGACCTCAGAGAGGAGAACGAATTTCTCTAAACCCCCAGAGCCAGTTCCTGTCAGCGTGGGGACTTGAGCCCAGCCCTCACTGCACTTGGCCAGAGCGTTTCTACTCGATCTTGTCCTCCTCTCCTCATTGCATAAAGGATTTGGTGATATCTAGAGGAGTTGGGGCCTTTAAAAAAAAAACAAACAGTCGCTCTGGCCTTATTAGAGACCATCTGGTTGTTCCCCAACTCTCCTCTGTCACTGCCCTGCATCTTGACCACACGCACAGCATGTTACATGCACTGCAGGGGGGCCCCACCGAGCACTCATGGGCTCGGTGCCACAGCTCTCGGAACCTGAAAAGCCCTTTAACTGGTTCCGCGAGTGAGTGACTCAGATATCCCTACGCTCCCTGAGCCCTGGACGTTGTCACTTCCTGAATGGTTTCCATTGCTGCCTCACAAAGTCTGACTGAGCACATCTGGCTGTGTGGGCTGGGCACACGGTAGGCCTCAGTCACTCACATGATAATGGTGTTCGGCCAGGGGATCAGCCATCCTGTGTCGCAAAGTCCTGTCCCGCTGGGTCAGCCAGGTCATTAGTGCTCAGGTTAGAAGATTCTTCATTCCAGTAGTCTCCTGCATAGGTTCTTCGGGTGCCTGTACCCCTTTGGGTTAAACTATATGTCAGCACTGAAATTCTGCCCACGTCCTAACTCTGTCTGCTTCTTCCTCAGTCGCTCACGCAGTCCTCAGTCCTGAATCAACCAGCCTTCTCTCCCCCAGTGTTGCTCCGTGGGGTAACAAGAAGTGAGGACTTTAGCCCATGGGTCCTCGCCCTAAATAACATCTGCCAAGACCTAAAACGTGATCCAGAAGAAAAAAATTCATTAGGCAACATGAGAAGTTAACAGACAAAATGACCCTGCCATTGCTAGACTTCCTCTGTTGTTTTCTTTGTACCATTTTCTTTCTTTCTTTCTTTTTCTTTTTTCCGATGTTGGTTTCTATCTGGTTGCAGATCAAACCAGCATCTCCTTCACATGCAAGGCATCTAGTTTGGCTTCACTGAATACCACTCAGAAAATGGGGTGGATAGTTCAGTTTGTCATGGTCATTTCTGAGCCTCGCTCCCTCTCTCATCTTGGAGACTGTTATGTTTTTTCTAAAAACGAAATGTTCTATATAAATATTACCCAAGCAGGTATTTCTGCTTAAGCCATTCGGTTACCAAATGGTTTCAATGAACTCAGGATTGGGAGCTCCAAATAAAACATATCTTCTCTAATTTAAAAACAAAACCAAACTCAGCTACAAAGCCATGAAGTACGAATTCCGCTCTGCGAAAGGAATATTGGGACTTGTAATTCTTCTATTTCCCTGTCCCACCCAGAGAGTGACGTTTCGTGATTTATTGCCAGCCGGGATACTTTTATAAAAACGTAGGACTGCTCTGTTTTCTCGTCCGGCCGAACAGGTCCTTCCCCATCCCTGAGCCCCCCTGTGGCGCTCGTTGTCCGTAGTATTGGTGTCGTGTGTGATTTGCTGCATGACCGTGTGTTGGTCAGTGGAGCCGTGTGTAGACCGATGTACCGCTGGTGTTTTAACACTGTGTCTCTGTAACTGTTTGCGCTGCCAGCTGCTACACTGAAGCAACCATGTTGTTCTCAAGGCAGTCTACCCTTGATGATTTAGATGGACCAGAAACTGTTCCTAAAACAAGTGAGCGTGCTCGACCTAGGCTTCGTAAAATGTTCAGCATGGATATGTCCTCCTCATCAGCTGACAGTGGCAGTTTAGCATCAAGGTGCTTAACTCGTGCATGCTTTGTTTTTTTCCCTCACGTTACCACTGTTCCCCCTTCGTGTCATTGCAAACGTAAGCTCTTGTGATGTCCGTTTGGCTTTGGTTTTGGTTTCTTAATTTTCGTTTTAAGAATTTGCATGACTGACCAAAAGCATAACCGCCGCTCATTCTGGGACGTGACTGGTCACTCCCAGGACAGCATTCTCTTACACTAACCGCTCTTTGCTTTTTGTCTGTTAGGAGTTTCTTAAAAATCCTTATTACAAACGTTGTCCTCCATTTTGTAAGTATTTTCCACTTCCTGGGCGTAAAGAGATAAGCATGCTCCCTCCTTGATGGAGAGCTCATGTGGGCAGTCCTCACAGAGGAAAATGGGCCAGGAAATAGAGAAGACTTTTTCTCATGATTTCATCAAAAGAGACATGCAATAGAAGAAAAACAATTAAAATCTGCCGCAAGGAGTCGTTTTTAGTGGATAAGACCAAATCTACAGAACTTAGAATATACTTTACCATTGGCTTCTGTAAAGAACATTATCGTGCGGTAGAATATAGAGCCTTTGCCGACTGGAACTTATTGCTTTGGGCTTGAGTTTTCTCATTAAGTCCTACCGTAAGACAATGCTCATTCAGAAATGAAGTGATTTATATACAGTCCCAAAGCTCTTTGTGGAATTGCCTTTTTGAATGGTCCACGGGGGCACAGAAACATCAGCTGCATTGAGCTTCTCGTGACACCAGAAAAATCACCCGAACCAAGACAAATTTCAGTTTTGACCGTGCACGTTGGTAAATCAGAGGGGTGTTAACTTATTCTCTTCCATTGCACTCGGTTGAGTCCTGAAGGTACCAGGACTCGTTGACTCCCTTCAGGGCCAGACCTGATCCAAAACCATAAAGAACGTGCTTGTAATTGGTTAGAGTCCAGCTGGAAGTTAGACTTGATGTGGGGTTGGCTCCACTGTTCTGAAAATTGCCTGGGGTGATCAATTTCATGGCCTTCCTAGGAGGTAAGTCCTAGAAAAATACCCAGTTTGCCTTGGCATTCCAAGAGCTTTCTATGCGATGTCCCGTACTGAAGTCCAAGGTCCTGGGAACATAAACACATAAGTGGGCACCAAGGGTTCACATAAATGTTCTTCGGTCTCAGGATGCCATGAAGGGCTCTGCCAAGGCCTATTCATCTGTCCATCCATCCATCCATCCATCCACCCATCCACTCACTTATTGACATGTCTACTGTCGTCCATGACAAGAAAAGTGGGTACGACCTGTATATTTAAGAATCTCTGTGTTTATGGGCCCAAGCTGCTCACCGTATGCCATTCAGATAACAGTACAATTTCAGAGTCTAACATAGTATGGTCCTCTATCTACCAGATTCCACATCTCCAAAACATTTTTGTCTTTCTGCCCTTCAGGGGCTGGGGTAGACAATAAAAACAGGCAGGCCATGAATTTCACTGTTACAGCTGCTGTATTTTCATTTCCAAAGTCGCCTACACAGACATGGCAGGGAAAGTTAGGAGATAAAGGACAGAGAAGGAGAGGTACAAGAGAGATGGCCAGGTTGCCAAAACTGGAGGGTGGAGATAAGTAGGGAAGCTTAGGGAGAATGAATACTCCATGGGGAACAAGTAGAAAAGATAAGTTGCAGTCACTGGGGACAGAGATAGCAGGGGTACACCCTGAGGGTGCAGCCTGCAGGATCCATAGCACTGGAGAGGGTCCATAGCACTGGGGAGGACAAAATGGCAGGCCTTCCCATGTGCAACACAAAGAACCCAGCGGGGAATGTTGGGAGCCAGAGAGATGGTGAAAATTCAGTCATATGTAATAAGCACCAGTAAGAAAGAGGTAAAGGATGGAAAAATAGGGAGGAGGAACAGATATCCAAGAAATAAGGCATTTTTTCCATAAAGCATGCAGGTTGTTTAATTTAGCCAATATTTTCTCATTCCTATCCTCTCCTTATGGGTAGGAGTGGGCCCATTACGTAGAATTGGGAGTAGAGTACCTCCTGGCCAACACCCACAGACCCAAACTGGCAAAGTTTCGACTCCATAGGCACCATCCTTTAATATAGTGGTAGGTATGCTATGCTAACTGTCTCCATTTGAAAAGAAACCCTGGAAACCATGGCTGCAAATCTTGATACGATTTAGACAACCTCTGTGCATAGGTGGCTTTAGCAACATCTGAGCCATGTCATGTGACTTGTTCAGGGTCTCAACCGTGCGCGTGCACTGTGGGCTTTCGCATTTTGAGGCTGCTGTTTGCAGTCTCTGCAGACCAGACATGAATACTCTGAAGGAACAAAGCAGGTGGATGGAATGTCGGGGGCGGGGTGGTGGGGGCAGGGGAGGGAACGGGGTGGTAATTTTCTCGCCCGCCTTGACGTTTGTATTGGGGAGTGTTGGGAAGGTGTCTCGAGAATCGGGAGGATGCTAAGAGCGGGGTGTGTGCCCTCCCTCTCTCCCGACAGTGAGCCCACGCAGTGCACCATGCTGTACTCGCGCCAGGGGACCACGGAAACCATAGCGGAGGTGGAGGCCGAGCAGGATGACGAGGCGGTGGCCAAAGACGCCGATCAGGGAGGGGAGGAGGCCGCGGACTTGGGGCCGGTGGAGGCCTCGGAGGCCGGCCTCACCCCAGATGCCGAGCTGCCGCACTACTCCACCGAGGATGGGGACGTGGAGGCGCCTCCCTCCTACAGCAAGGCGGTCAGCTTCGAGCGCCTGTCCTTCGGCTCGCGGGACGACTCTGCAGGCCAGAGCCACATGGCCGTGAGCCCTGACGAGAGCCGCTCAGACAGGCTCGAGTCCAGCATCTTACCGCCCCTGACTCACGAGCTGACGGCCAGCGAGCTGCTGCTGAACAAGTAAGAGTGCTGGGCGGGTTGGGGGGGGGGGGGGGTCCGCGCGGGGGGGGGGGGGGGGGTTCCGCAGGTTGTGGGTAGACAAACTCCCGTGGACAACCGTCCACCTGGACATTCAGAGCAAACAGACCCAATGTTCAGTGCTCCCGTCGTGAAGCACAGAACTAGCCAAAGCCGTCCGTGATAGACACTTGTGCACACATTTCTTCTTCCAGTAGGCTATTAGGTTGACTCCGCCAGAACTCTGGCCACATGGGAAGGAGGGGAGGGACAAGAGGGATCATGCAAAGCAGAAATCAGTGATTTGGAGAAATGAAGACGAGTTTATTCTCATGTTGTTTATTTGAACAGGATGTTCCATGATGACGAGCTGGAAGAGTCCGAAAAATTCTACGTTGGCCAACCCCGGTTCTTGCTGTTGTTCTATGCCATGTACAACACTCTGGTGGCCCGCTCAGAAATGGTGTGTTATTTTGTGATCATCCTCAACCACATGGTCTCTGCCTCCATGATCACCCTTGTGCTTCCCATTCTGATCTTCCTCTGGGCCATGCTGTCTGTGCCCAGGCCCAGTAGACGATTCTGGATGATGGCCATTGTCTACACAGAGGTAAGCCTCGAGTGGGAATTGCTAATAAATCGCTTCCGGCATTCACTCGAGGCAGGCCAGCCCTGTCTCCCAGAGTTTCACGCAGGACATTCAAGTAAATGGATGTTCTTAGATAGGCAAATGACTATTAACTAACAGTTATTTAGTGCTGGCGATTGTACATGTCTTTTCACAAGTCACACCACACTAAGACAGGCACCAATATCGTTTGGTTTAACATACAAGGAAACAGCTTTAGCGAGATGAAATAACTGACCCAGGCTGCCCCAACTGGCAAGTGATGGGAGAGGCTTTTGAAATCTGGTCATCTGTCCTATGATATGAACTACTGAAATAATGTGTTATTTATGCAGAAAATAGTGTCTCGTGCCAGTGGATGTCCAGTGAATGGATGCTGAATTAAACAACACAGTAAACAATTTGAATATAGTTTGATACAACATGCATATTTCCCATTTTTTAAGCTTAAAGCCAGTTTCAACACACAAAAACACAAAGTCACATAAGCACCTACCTAAAAATCTGAGTAACACGAGGGTAAATTACCATTTCATTTTCGTCATGTGTGAGGGACAGGAGACACTCTTCCCAATTATACGAACCTGTTTTTCTATCCTTCCCCATCAAATATATGCAATGTCACAAACTCCCATGACAACGATAAAATTGGGAATTAAAAGGGAGGCTCAATAGCCTTTTTTTGCTTGGGTTATTGTAGTTCTTTGTGTTCTGAGGTCTTTGAAGAAGGCGAATTTTCTTACCTGGCTCATAAAGGAAAGTTTTCACTAACATTGGTACTGTAGTTGCTTCTTAAAGGATGGAATTCATGATGAATGTACATTGAGATTCCAGAAATTTTGTAGGTTTATAGGTAATTCACCAGTAAAATAAAGCGAAGCTTTTATCGAAGCATCTCGAAAGTATCAGTGTAAAGTATCATATATCTTATTTCCATAGTAATTATTAAAATATATTTAAATACTTATAAAAGGTGGAAAGCCAACTACCTAGCTATCACTTTAAGTAGACTGTCTGTCACGGTCTTGCCAAAATAATCATTTTTAAGTCTTACTTCCATCACATAAACTTTGTGATCCGGGACATAAATGACCCCCTATTTGGGGAATGGGTCCATTCTCTGTACCACCTCTGTATAGAGGTGAGGGAGTTTCTAACCTAGAAGTGAAGGAAGGGAGTTTCTGATATAGAAGTGAAGGAAGAAGGAAATTCTCTAAAAATTTAGAGAAGGGAACAAGAGCTACTTACGTTATTTCATCATAAAATGAAATCTTCCTAGTTGAGTTAAATTGGGGTTCCCCATTTTCTCCGTCACACCAAGAAGGGAGGAAGTAGAAGATTAAGGTGATGTTAACTCACTCCACAAGTTAGACTATGCACCAAAACCCAGGAACTATGCCAAGCATAAGAAGAGGACAATAAATTTAATAAAAAACTTTTTTTAAAAAAAGTTGTTTTTGTTTCTCAATGGCTCACAAACCAATATGGTGAACACATAGGATGTAAACAAAGAATTGCCCTACAGTACAACACAAAACCGCATTAGAGAGCATACAAGAAATACGGATATGGTCTGTGCCTCGTGCAGCCTGGGTGGTGTGGAGAGAGGCCATCATAGCATCTTCTCAGTAGAAGACAACTTAGAACTGAGTCTTAACGGATGAGTGTAAGGTCATCAAAGGACAAAAAGCAAAGGGTCAAACAAAGGTATAGACACTCTGACGTGTGCCCAGAATGACACATGGCTTGTGATGGCTGGGAGGCAGGCCGTGAGTGGACAGCACGGTAGCAGGCTCTTGGGAATGTCAACAGGGTGTATGCTCAGGACTTTCTCCCGTTGGTATGAAAGTTTTTGAAAAGACGCTGAGAGGTCATGGGATGTGAACTGACCCAATGGCCACGAGGCTGAAGATGAATGGGGTAAATGAGGAGTTTTAGTAAGTGACCCAAACGGGTTGGGGGTGCGAGTGAGAAGGAAAGAGGCAAAGATAGTCTTCAGGTATCTGCTCTGGCATCCGTTTGTGGCAGTGCTGCTCAGCATGGTCAGAAACACAGGACTGTTCTTTGCGGAAGCTTGGCTATAAGAAGGAGAGAGACGGGAGGAGGGCAAAGTGACTCTAGGTCAGAAGAGGACTTCGAAAAATATTTTTTATGGATGAATTGCATGAATTGCAATTAATTCCCGGTGACCCAGCTGTCAGAGGGATGTTTAGATGAGGCCTGTCAATTTTCTCATGTGTCTTTGTCACAGACCGCTTCTCCCCAACATTTGTACCCTTAACTAGTCACCACAACCGGCAAGTTTTTATTTCTTTTTATTTCTTCTTAAGGAGAACTTCCAGGGAGCAACGAAATGGTGAGAACAGGGGCACCTGGGTGGCTCAGTCGGTTAAGTATCTGACTTCGGCACAGGTCATGAGCTCGCGGTTTGTGGGTTCGAGCCCTGCATCGGACTCTGCTGACAGTGCAGAGCCTGGAGCCTGCTTCAGAATCTGCGTCTCCCTCGGTCTCTGCCCCTCCCCCGCTCACGCTCTACCCCCTCTGCTTCTCAAAAATAAAATAAAACATTAAAAAAATTTTGTTTTAATGGTGAGAACAAAGAGGTCAAAGGAAAATGAAAATGGGCATCAAAACTGCCTGAGATGCTCAGGAAGATTACAAATGAAAGCTATATGTAAAATATAGAATTTGTTCAAGTTTGTCCTCGTTACCGTATCTTAATAGCTGAGTAATTAAACCTTATTAAATCAGCATAAACTAGCCAAGTCCTGAAAAATAGAAAAAATCATAAGTAGGTGCCGTGAGTAACCTGGCCGGCTCTGATGTATCTGCAGTCCTGCCCTGGCAGCGGTAAGATATTGCTCTTGGTCTAAAGTCCATGTACGAATGATAATGTTATTTTTCCACATCATTGTGTGTGATCTTATCACCAAAACTGTGAAATGATCTTTTTCTTAGCTTTTATATCACTATTTTTCATATAGAACCATTCTTAAAAGGAGTGATTTTTTTTTTTTTCCATCATCTGCATGTAGGTGGCAATTGTGGTCAAGTATTTCTTCCAATTTGGCTTCTTTCCCTGGAACAAGAACGTGGAATTGAACAAAGATAAACCTTTCCACCCACCGAATATCATAGGAGTGGAGAAGAAAGAAGGCTACGTCCTTTATGATCTCATTCAGCTCTTGGCTCTTTTCTTCCATCGGTCCATTTTGAAGGTACTGCACGTTAACACTTAACCGGGTCATGTTGATCATTGCAGCCCCGGGTGATACTCGTGGAGAACCTGAACATTACGATTGGCGATGAGGCCAAGGCATATGGGGCTCAATAAGGGAAACTGTAACAAACCTGGAAGAGAATTCCCCCATATTTCTACTTCTATTATGAACATATCATAATTAATCCATATTTGTGGGAATTATGTTAGAGAAAATGCATAACCTTGCAAAGGTATGTTATCCAAGGAAACCACTTAGCCAAAACTGAGTTTGCCTGAATTTTCTAGTTCTTCTGATAAATTACCTGAATTCATGCAGTTTACTAATTCTTGTTATGAATATATTAACAAATGTGTTAACATTATGTTTTCAGTTCTAGAAATTGAAGTTTAAATTTCTGCATTTAAGACATGGTGGTATTATGTTGTATGTCCACTACACCTCCGTTTAAAAAAAAAAGACATGATTGTATACATTTGGTCACTTCACGACTCTCTTGCAACTTGTATCCTTTTTCACATCATTTAAAAAATGTATATATAAACCTTTAGGCATTTTGCTGCCTTCTCATTAATATTTCAGTGGTTTAGCAGCTACAGTTGAATATTTAAAGCATAGAATAAACAAAATTTTGGCGTTTCCTATTGATATACTTACTCTGGTTTCTTAGAAAATTTCATATCTATGGTGAATGTATTTGAGGTACTCTTATGCTGAAATTTTGGCTAATGATACGAAAAATCATTTTTAGAATAACAAATCTTTTCATAAGGAGACAAAACTACCCTACAGCTCTGGAAATCTAGGAAACCAAACAGTTCAAACTACGTGGAAATTTCAAATGTGGTTAAAACTATCCTATTTGGTATGAATTGCTATAGATCTTATAAATAATTGGAAGAATTCACTGACAAATACACTACTATGAAAGTAGTAAAAGAATCTAAACATGTTCCAATGTTGGCCAAAGAGAAAACAACTTTTAAAACGATTTAAAAGACAAAAAATGATTTAAAAGAAATCAATATAAGTTGGAAAGTCCCATTAGGAAAATCTAGAATGTTTGTTATGTTTTCAAGAATGCATCCACTGACTTTTCTTTTTGAAATAATATACCCATTAATATTTAAGAATAGGGACGCCTGGGTGGCTCAGTCAGTTAAGTGTCAGACTCTTGATTTTGGTACAGATCATGATCTCATGGTTTATGGGATCATGCCCCACGTCAGGCTCCACACTGGGCATGAAGCTTGCTTTAGATTTTCTCTCTCCCCTTCTCTCTGCCCCTCCCCACCTCAAAATAAATAAATAAACTTTTAAAAATTAAAAATAAAAGAATAATCTGTGTATTAGGTGACATTGTCTTTTAATGAGTTGATCATGCTCCAAGTTATTTTTTGACCAACTGAATTTTGGCAAATTGGACTGGAGCTCTTATCCTCTAGAGCATGTGTCAGAGGGAGGACTGGGTGAGCTCCTGGGGAATAAATGCATAGCCTGGCAGTCTGGGAACTCAGGAGGCAGTGGGCTCCCTGGGGAGCTTCAAGAAATGGCAGCAAGGTCATTGTAAGGTGGATTTGCTGTCCAGGTAACCTCTTGCACCAGCAAGACCCCTGGTTTTTCTCAGCCTCTCCTGCTATCCTTCCTCCTGCTGTCCTACCAGCCCCTTTTGCCCATTTCTTTGAAGCAAAATGCAGGCTCTACAGAGTGCATCACAATCTCTGTCTCATATGTGGGCCAACATTTTTTGAGTAGAGTATTTGC
The DNA here is from genome assembly GCF_014898765.1 of Herpailurus yagouaroundi. Classification (NCBI taxonomy): domain Eukaryota; kingdom Metazoa; phylum Chordata; class Mammalia; order Carnivora; family Felidae; genus Herpailurus; species Herpailurus yagouaroundi. Next base: position 61,940,313 of record NW_024412397.1, read on the forward strand.
AGCTCTGTTCCTGACCCAGCCGTGGGTGATGCAGGGGTTCACAGCTTACCGTGGCTGTTCAGGGAGACACAGCATTTGCATTCAAGTGTAGGTATTTGGTGAACATGGACGGTGGGGCTAAATTCACCCACTGATATTTAAAATGCTACTTGTAAACACAGAGAAATATGTTCTAGAAAGTGCTTTCCCTCAGGAACGAGTTAAGTGATTATAACTTCGCCTTTACTCCATCTGCCAGACATGATCTGCATCCATGTCAATTAGCCAAACTCATGATCTGCACCAGCCCGTCCCCGCTCTCTGGGACTATCATAAACATCTAGATAATAAGCTTTCCTAGAGTCCCTTCATTTTCCAATCCTTTTTCTGCTTTATTGCAGTATGAGTGACAAAAATAATTGTAATATATTTAAAGTGTATACATTGTGGTGATGTGTTTTACGTAGACACAGTGAAAGGATCACCTCCATAGGGTTCATTAGTTCCCATCGCCTCCCGTATATATCTGTTTTCTTTTTCATTATTTTTTTTCCTCCCTTCCTCCCATCCCCCACCCTGCTTCCTTCCTTCTTTCCTTCTCTCCTTCCTTCTCTCCTTCCTTCCTTCCTTCCTCCCTCCCTCCCTCTTACTTTCTTTCTCTTTCTTTCTTTCTTTCTTTCTTCTTTTTCTTTCTTTCTTTTTTGTGAGAACATTTAAATTCTAACTATCTAGCATATGTCAGTTTTATGATGCAATATCACAGCCACAGTCACCGTGTTTCACATTTGCCTTTCTAATCGTGGGGGATGCGATGCTACCTCACCGGGAATGGCCGTGTGAGTTGTCCCTTATGCTTTCTCAGTGCCACGGCTTATGGGATGAAGATGACATCACCGACAGTGGCACAGACAAGGAAGAGTCGGATGATGAGCTGTCCCTCAGTGGTGGCAGGAGAGCCTCCTCTGATTCTCTGAAATCCATCAACCTGGCCGCGTCAGCGGAGTCGGTGCACGTGTCCTTCCCGGAGCAGCCCACGGCCATCCGGAGGAAGCGATCGGGCAGTAGCTCCCAGATATCGCCCAGATCCAGCTTTTCTTCCAATAGGTCCAAAAGAGGTATCTATCGCATGATTTCCTTAGGCTGGAAAAACTCTGAGTTTTCTGCTTGTTCCGGTGCCACTGGGTCTTGGGCAGGGGCGTTTACGGGGTGCTCTCAAGGAGACAGATGTGGTGATGTGAGAAGAAAGTGCTTTGACATCACAGGCTCAAGTTCAGTTCGTAGCTCAACTGTGTGACCTGGGGCAGCCGTATCGTTCTTTAAAACATCTGATTCCTTCCCAGGACGAGGATTTGGGGTCGTTGTGAAAAGTGGCCAGCACACTGCCTCGTATAGTAAGCGCTGGGCACATGCTAGTTTTTAAATCATATCCAGAGATATGAGATGTTTCAGGGTGTGTCCAGAATGCTATAAATCACAATTTATTTTGAAAATATTTTTAGATTTTATCAGTGGAAACTTTTAGCAAAACCACCTATTTATTCCCTAAGCTAGTTAATTTCTAACTAAATAGTTGGGTATTATCAGCAGGTGGATAAGCTCTCCAGTTTCCACTCTTGGAGAAACTGGGCTTTTGTATTTATAGTGCTCCTGCCTGAAGCTTTCGAAACACCCGTGTATTCATCTTCAGAATCCACTTTTCAGGCAGGCACCAGCAGTCATCCATATGCGTTTTACAGTTAGAGAAATCTGGACATGAAAAAGGCATGGGGCATGGACCCAATCTGGAAAACCCACAACCTGAGACCCCGTTTAGCACGATAAAAACTATTCTTCCAATCTATTTCTTCCTGGAATAAAGATCATATAACAGGGGCGCCTGGGTGGCTCAGTCTGTTAAGCATCCAACTCTTGCTTTCGGCTCAGGTCTTGATCTCTGGGTTCATGGGTTTGAGCCCCATGTCAGGCTCTGCACTGGTAGAATGGAGCCTGCTCAGGATTCTCTCTTGTGCCCTTTCTCTGCCCCACCCCTGCTTGAGCTCCCTCTCTCTCTCTCTCTCTCTCTCTCCCTCAAAATAAATAAATAAACCTAAAAAAAACAAAAGATGGCATAACAACCCCAGAAGGAGCCAGTGTTGGGTGTAGAAACCCAAATACATTTCCCTGTGGAGGCAGAGTTGAAACTGCAGATTGCAAATCCCCAGTCACTATTCTTACAGTCCATCGTATATAGTCACCCTCTCAATCTGCTTCAAGCCATCCTCTGCTCTGTGGGTTCCAGGGGCTTCTGTGGTGTTTATGTCAACAAACCTGTAACTCAGCACATCTTGGGTTTTTTTCTGTCTCTAGGCAGCACAAGCACCCGAAACAGCAGTCAAAAAGGAAGCAGTGTTTTGAGCATCAAGCAGAAAAGTAAAAGGGAACTTTATATGGAAAAGCTTCAAGAACATTTAATCAAAGCAAAAGCATTTACCATAAAGAAGTGAGTCCATGAAGACACTTGGTGTGGGGTGTTTTATTTTAGGGTCAGGGAGCTGATATCAATTATTTCATATAAACCAGGGGTGCAGAGCAGAGAAGTTACCTCTCTATCACAAACATCATCTGCTTAAGGCATAAGAAAATGACTTGTTATTATATTGTTCTTAATGGAGATGTAATTGACATATAAATTAAGTTCAGGCATGCAATATAATGATTTGATAGATGTATACGTTGTGGGATGATCACAATAGTCAACATTAATCACCACCTGTACTTACAGATTTTTTCTTATGATGAGACCTTTCAAGATTTACTCTCCTAGCAGCTTTGTAATGTGAAGTACATGGGGCACCTGGGTGGCTCAGTTGGTTAAGCGTCTGACTCTTGGTTTTGGCTCAGGTCATGATCTCACGGCTCATGAGTTCAGGCCCCACATCAGGCTCCTCGCTGACAGCGTGGAGCCTGCTTGGGTTTCTCTCTCTCCCTCTCTCTCTCTCTGCCCCTCCTCTGCTCTCTCTGTCTCTCAAAATAAAGAAACTTAAAAAAAATTTTTTTAATGAAATGTAAAGTGCAGGATTATTAACTGCAGTCACCATGCTGTGCACCCAGGACTAACTTTATAACTGGAACTTTGTATGCTTTGACCCCCTTCACCCTTTTGCCCAACCCTCCTTCATGGCAATCACCTATTTGTTCTCTGTATCTCTGAGTGTGGGTTCTTCATTTTTATTTTTTTTAGATTCCACGTATTAGTGATATCATATGTTATTTGACTTTCTCAGACTTGTTCCGTGTGTGTGTGTTTGTGTGTGTGTGTGTGTGTATTCATCCCAATAATATATATACTTCATTATATACCACTGTGCAAACACACACACACACATTTTTTTTATCCATTCATCCATTGAGGGACACTTGGGGGCCATGAGTTGGCTATGATAAATAATGCTGCACTGAACCTGGTGTGCAGAGATCTTTTTGAGTTAGTGTTTTCATTTCCTTCAGATAAATACCCAGAAGTAGAATTGCTGTATCATATTGTAGTTCTATTTTTTAAATTTGGAGGGGAGCCTTCATCCTGTTTTCCACAGTGACTGCACCAATTTGCATTCCCACCAACGGTGCACGAGGGTTCCCTTCTCTCCACTTCCTCACCAACATGCTATTTTTCTGTCTTTTTGTGTGAGGTAATGTATTGTTTTTAAAAATCACTTTTCAGTGTGATTCATTTGTATATCCATTACATTTATAAACATAGGTTTCTTATTTGAATAGAATAAGTAATTTCAAGGATTCATAGTATGTATTTCCAAGCATCATCATGCTAAATCCCACCTAGACAGAGAGGTGTATGATATCAAAGTTGGAAGGTTAGAGAAACACTCTCATCCTGGAGAGGGGAAACTGAGGTTCACTGGCACACAGCTGGTCTCCAGCAAAATGCATGAGCCCCTCCTCCAGTGCCAGGGACCTTGACAGGCAGCAGACAAGCAATGGGAATGGAGGAGGTTAGGCAAGGCTGGCCTTGAATGTGGCCTCTGAGACCAGGAGGGCCATCCAACATGAACATGGCCTTGAATTGAAGGCAGAACCCAGAAAACAAGGAAGACAGAGCAGAGGCTGGACAGAACAAGATGTAGTCAAAAGCCCAGGGCACTATGTAGGAATCAGAAGGGGCACAGGACCCATAAAGGGGAGGAGCAGAGGCTACCTAATGTGTACAGGGTGCTCAAGTCAGACTCCAGGTCCAAGCACCATTATGTAGTCCCATCTAATTCTCACCCCAGCCCTGTGGGGTTTTACAACAGAGGAAACAAAAACACAGAGAAGCAAGTAGCATGCTCAGGGGCTCACAGGCAGGGAGTAATTGAATCAGGTGACAAACCCAACACCTCATTTCTGGGGCTTTCGACCATTCTCTTGTGCTTCGAACAACAGAGGAGGCCTGTGGTCTCATCAGCACAAGGAGGCAGAGTGCCAAGGAAGGCACTTGAATGTGTCTGCACTTGCCATTAGAGCAGAAGCCTCCCCACCCCACACTGGGCTCTGCTGGGGCTGAAAAGGGAGGTGTGACCTGCTGGGAGAGAGGGATACGGAGGAATGGAATGATGGAAATACCCGGTCATCCCTCCCATCCTGCCCCTCCTGAAGCAAGTGCTGGGGGTCTCTGTTTTGCAGGACTTTGCAAATATATGTGCCCATCAGACAGTTCTTCTACAACCTCATCCATCCAGACTACAGTGCTGTGACCGATGTGTATGTGCTCATGTTCCTGGCTGACACTGTTGACTTTGTCATCATCGTCTTTGGCTTCTGGGCCTTTGGGGTAGGTTGGGGGGTGAAGGCCACCACACTTCTAACGAGTAAGAGCGATGCTGTCCTGTGAAGTGCCACTCGTGCCTAAACCTGTTGTTTCCTTCCCAGAAACACTCAGCAGCAGCAGACATCACCTCTTCGCTGTCAGAGGACCAGGTGCCTGGGCCTTTTTTGGTGATGGTCCTAATTCAGTTTGGAACCATGGTCGTGGACCGAGCACTATACCTCAGGAAGACCGTCCTGGGAAAGGTCATTTTCCAGGTCATTCTTGTGTTTGGAATTCACTTCTGGATGTTCTTCATCTTGCCTGGTGTGACTGAGAGGTAAGGTGGAAGCCGGAGGCACGCTCCCACTTTAACGCAAATATGTTCCAGGAGGTTATCATGCCATACACATCACCACAACAAAATCACCAGGTACAGGCAGAGGCACGGCCGAACAGCACCATGGGTTGGAAAAGTTAGAGATCTTCATCACTATCAAATTCAGTGTGGCTCAAAACGTGAACTGATTCCTCAAACACATTTTCATTGTGTGTTCGTACGCATTCATAGAAATCGGGTTTTTCAGGGTGGGAGAAGTGATGACCTTGGCGATCTGAGAAAACCAGAGGCCTTCCATTGTGATTGTCTCTACCCCTTAGTAGACAGAGATGAACCAGAGATGGTCTTACAGGCACTGCTAAGAGAATGAGAGGCTCTCAGACTATGTCCTATGAGAAAGTGGGACATAAAAAGAGCAGCCTAAAGTTCAATGGGGAAAGGGCCAGTGAGATCCTTGGAGGTGGCTGTCTGCTGCCTTTCCCTGTCTCCTTGAGCTCTAAGGTCCAGTCATATTGAGGGCGCCATGTCCTCCTACACCTCATGGGACCTTGTTCACTGCCCTTCTCTCCTGCCTCCAACCCACTCTTCCTCCTCACCCTTTAGATTTCCCAGGTTGCTTCCACCAGAAACACTACTTGGGACCGAGTCGGTGCCAAACGCATGAACAAATGGATGCGCCAATGAATGAAAGAGAAACAAGGGAGACTGCTATAAATAGGACATTATGGGAACAAAGGGTGAACAGAAGGGGACATGGAAGCACCCATATAATGTAATAGGAATGATCTTTTTAATGAACATATCATTAAAAGTCTTCATGTTTTACAAGAAGCTGATCTTTTTATCATACCTCAAGGGTCATTCCTGGCCAAGCCTTGTGAATAACATGGTAATCTGGCTGGCCAATGCCATTTTCCGAAGAGTGACTAGAAAGTAATGAAAACTGCTCTCACTTATGTGGTTCATAACTTGACTCAAATGGCATTCTTAATGAGGAAATTCAGCTCTCTCCTGACAATGCTTCAGCTACCTGTCTACTCTCACCTGGATGGTTAGGCTGTGACCTTTTGATTTTGGTGGCAATGCAAATATTGTAAAAGCAAAAATGGAGTTAGGATATTTCCCATGAGTCTGAAGTAAAACTAAGTCAATAAAGAATTGTTACCCAGAAAAATACCAACAGCCAAGTAGGTCCTTCACACTATACTGCGTATGGGGAGAGTAAACATACCTCAGCTGATAAAAATAATTCAGATTAAGGCAAGCTTTTTGTTAAAACACTAGTATTTTGTTAAAATACTTTGTAAGGACATTGTGGATCTTATTTGTTAGTCTTTAAAGTGGAATAAATACGCTTTTCTCTATAAATAATTCTATATACATATCAACTCAGAGAAGTAAACCACATTCAAAAGCCATGGTAGTTAGATGATGAATGTTATTTCTGTGACATTTAAGAGCATCAATGGGCATTCTCCACCAGCCTTCCTAGAAACTCTTAATTTCAGAGATGAAAGGGACCTTAAAAAGCTTTCTAGACCTGCTAACTTCACAGATGAAGATAGGTAAAACCCATACAGAAGAGTGGTGTCCCCAAAGTCACTCAGTTGGCTAGTGGTGAGACCAGATCCCAATCACAGACCTCTTGACCCTACTGTATGCTACACCCCACCTCCCATGGGGGGGGGGGGTGCTCACTACCAAGCAGATTTCTTGAAATAATACAACCTACAATTCGTTGTGCAGTTGTGAAAAGGATTTGATTTTTCCATCCCCAGAACAGAGTTCCAGAGCATGGATGTTGCCATGTCCTGATAGAAAAGTTCATAGAGACTGGTGTTTCCAGAAACAGGGCAATGGAGAAGCCATGGAGAATCCTTCAGCAGGATCAAATTACCAAATAGTTGGGTTATTCCTGCTGGTATGAGTTTCCAATTGATGCTGTAACAAATTGCCACGAACTTAGGGCTTAAAACAGAATGAATTTATCATCTTACGCTGGACTAAAATCAAGGGGTAGGCAGGGCTGCATTCCTTTCTAAAGGCTCTAGGGGAGAATCCCTTTCCTCGTCTTTTCTAGCTTCTTGAGGTGCTAGCCTTCCTTGGCTCATGGCCCGGCCTCAGTCTTCAAAGCCAACATCAGTGAGTGCAGTCCTCTTCTCATTGCTTCACTCTTTCCCTTCCTCCACCATCATGGTTCCCTCTGACCGCAGCTGAGAAAGATTTCTTCCATTAAGAGCTCATTGATTAGATTCAGCCCACCTGGACAACCTAGGCGCTCTCCCTACTTCAAGGAATCTAATCTCAACTATAAAGCCTTCTTTTTCTTTGAAAGTTAACAGGGGCACCTGGGTGGCTCAGTTGGTTAAGTGTCCTACTTCAGCTCAGGTCATCATCTCACAGTTCGTGAGCTTGAGCCCCACATCAGGCTCTGTGCTGACAGCTCAGAGCCTGGAGCCTGCCTCAGATTCTGTGTCTCCTTGTCTCTCTGCCCCTCCCCTACTCATGTTCTGTGTCTCAAAAATGAATCAATATTAAATAAACAAAATTTTTTTTTTAAAAATGAAAGGTAATATATTCACAGGTTCTGAGGATTAAGCAACAATACCTTGCAAACCGAATAGAGCTGGAATGTTTGTTATAATACCTGAATTAATGAAAACTTCAACTCAGTTTCTCATTTATTGAGTACCTGCTATGTCCAGGGCAGTAGACCAGGTGAAAAGGGGCATAACACTAACGTGAATAAAGCAGAGACCTATCCCCATCTGGGAAGGACCACATGATGGGATTCCAGAGATTGAGGCACTATGATAAATACTAACACTATGCCCATAGCTGCACACCTAAGACTAATATAATGTTATATTAGTATAATTAGTATAATTATATTATATATATTATATAATGTTATATATAAAATCTCCTATGCCCTTTGTAGACAGAGGCTTATCCCTCACCTCTAGCTTCTGGTACATCCATTTTCTGTCCCTACAATTTTGCCTTTCTCAGAATGTCATTTAAATGGATCACACGTCCTATGGCTTTTAAGGCTGGCTTTTCTCACTTGGCATAATATATTTGACATTCATCCATGTTGTTGCATGTATCAGTACTTAACTATTTTTTTGTTGGTCAGTAGTATTCTATCATGTAAATGTACCAAAGAGTGTTTAAATATACAAAAGTTGAAGGACATTGGGGTTGTTTATAGTTCTTTGGCAATTACAAATAAAGCTGCTATAAATATTACCAAAAAAAAAAAAAAAAAAAAGGCCACAGAGATCATTTCTGTCTCATTGGATCTCACTTTTGAGACTCACCTAATGGTCATTCCTAGTGCAATAGATTACCCTATCTTTATTTTTGGACATTTAATGCAAGATATATTAGGATTGGTGAGACTTGAGTCTACATTGCCAGCATGTCAGTGACAATATAATTTCATGTCATTTCAAGCCATGCTGCCATCACTTGTTAACATCCCAGATTCGTTTTTCCTCCTCCAGATATTGTTGCTAAAAATTTTACTCATTACTGTGCAAAAGAAAGCAGTCATTAATAGTTATCTAAATCCTTTTCAAAACAGGAAAAGAATAAGAGAAGGAACAGATTAGGAGTTGAAACTATACAGAAAAAAAAATTATGGCCACCAGTTATAATATTCAGCATCAGGAAGCTCCAATATTTTAAATAATTCATCTGATAAGTGATTTTTTCTGTGTGTGGGCACGTGATTTATTTAGTCCACAAACTTTCAGTGGTTGCCTATAGTCTACAAAGTGCTGTGTGGCTGGTGCCGTGGGGGACAGATTGGTGAGTAAGGCATAACTCCAGCTGCTAGTAATAAAGCATGGAGAGACCACCAAAAGAAAAAGTCCTTCACTGTGGGACAACCTTAATGTTCCTATTAGATTTAACAGGATTACTTCAGGAACTACTGATTAACTTATTCCAAGTTGAATCACTTTAAGGTTGAAGGAAGGGAAATGTTCATTTATTTTTTCAAGTTTTTATTTAAATTCCAGTTAGTTAACATAACATACAGTGTAATATTAGTTTCAAATGTATGATTTAGTGATTTTGAAATTTACATACAACACCCGGTACTCATCACAACATGGGTTGGTCCTTTTATAAGGGATAGAAGACAACACAGTTTTATAACTTTTTTTTAATGTTTATTTATTTTTAAGAGAGACAGAGACAGGATGCGAGTGGGTTAGAGGCAGAGAGAGAGGGAGACACAGAATCCGAAGCAGGCTCCAGGCTCTGAGCTGTCAGCACAGAGCCCGACGTGGGGCTCGAACTCACAAGCTGTGAGATCATGACCAAAGCCGAAGTCGGACGCTCAACCAACTCAACCACCTAGGCGCCCCACAGTTTTGTAATTTTGATTATTATTTTGATAGATAACAATTTTTCCTCATGCAGTTTTCATATAAATTATTTGTAAAATCCAAGGACATTTCCCTGGAAAGCTGAAAGAATGTTCTTTCTTACTATTACACCAATAGAGACAGTCCCTAGAAAGGGAGAGGGAAGGAATAGTTGATATTGGCTCTCTGTAAAGTTCTGATATGTTTATTAATAACTTGTCAAGTGCTAGATCATGGTCAAGTGTATTTAACACATTAGGACCTGAAATACCAAAGCTGGTTTCTCTACAGGGCAAGACACTTCTAAGAAATACTTTTAAGATTTCCAGTTGTTGAGATCCACGTAGAGGTCCCTAGGTCCCTGAGATACATGGGCCAGTGCATCCCCGGCTGGTTCTTAGATCTGGTCAACTAAATAGTATTTTCAGTTAAAAAAAAAAAAATAACACATGTCTTCTTCTAATGTCAGAATTAAAAGTTAAGATGACGAATCTGAAACATAAAATAAAGAGGAATAAAGAGGAAGCTTTAAGTGTTGCTCTTAACTTTAAACACAGGGAAGATGGTACAGAAGTCTTGGCAAAAGGGACTACCATTTCGACTGCTGAAGATGTCATTGGAGAAAAGAATGTTAGATCAGGGAATCATAGATTTTCAGAGCTAGGGAAAGTCTTCAAATGAAGACAGACGTCTTGAACATGATGGCTTGAGGAACAAACGCAATAGGTTATAAACACAACTGGAACCAAGGGTGTTGAAACTTTGTTAATCCACGACCTGCCTTTATAGATGGATAGCAAAAAAGGGGGGGATTCATTCCTCAGGATACCTCCTCCTACATCTTCCAAATTACAGGTCCTTTGAAGTAAAAAAAAAAAAAAAAAAACATCTTTTTGATGAACTTTAATTTGGATCACGGTAGCAGCATCTTTCACATTGTGAGAAAATGTTCATTAGTAAATGCACTTAAAAAGAAATTAGTTCAGGGGCGCCTGGGTGGCGCAGTCGGTTAAGCGTCCGACTTCAGCCAGGTCACGATCTCGCGGTCCGGGAGTTCGAGCCCCGCGTCGGGCTCTGGGCTGATGGCTCAGAGCCTGGAGCTGGTTTCCGATTCTGTGTCTCCCTCTCTCTCTCTGCCCCTCCCCCGTTCATGCTCTGTCTCTCTCTGTCCCAAAAATAAATAAACGTTGAAAAAAAAAAAAAAGTTTAAAAAAAATAAAAAAAATAAAAAAAAAGAAATTAGTTCATTCATGGCCTAAACAACTGAATTATGCACTAACACACTGGAGGCACCATTTGTAGAATTGTTTTTAATTAGGAGACTTTCTTACCCTGCTGTTTGCCTTCAAAGTGATCTACTACTAGGTGCAGAGAATTCCTTACACTTGACTGAACTGGCTCTACATGCCAGAGGGGCAATTCGACTTTTTTTTTTGAATCCGAAACTGGTATGCTCTTATACCAGAAGAATATTCCATTATTTCACTTTTATGTTTTTGCGCTTTAGGAAATTCAGCCAGAACCTGGTTGCTCAGCTTTGGTACTTTGTGAAATGTGTTTACTTTGGGTTGTCTGCCTACCAAATCCGTTGTGGCTACCCAACGCGAGTCCTTGGAAACTTCCTCACCAAGAGCTACAATTATGTCAACCTCTTCTTGTTTCAAGGGTAAGGAAGGACGCTCTGTGTTGTCACAGTCACTCACAGAGGGGAGGCTGGCAATAGAAAGGCACTTGTTTCCTTGGGAAGAAACAGGAAGGTGAAAAAAGGCTGGTGGGGCAATTTAGATCATCACAGAACTCTTAAGACTTTTGGTAAAAGACAGATACGCCTCTTGAAATAGCCTTTCTAGGTGTAGTTGCCGCACACCTGGTCAGCATGGAGTTCTAGAATTATCCACATGGGTTAATTTTCTATTACTGGATCCTGCATAATTACCGTGCTAACATTTCAGGATGAAAACCAGGGATACACGATCCTTAGGTATTAATGTATTTCTGGGCACAATGGAACAGAAATTCGGCATTTGTACTATTTGAAGATCCCCTTGGAATTTTGCGTATACAATGAGTTCCTCCGTTGAAGAGGGCCATTTATTCCACCTAACGTCAACCTGAATGCCACATGACTTGTTTGTCCCTGGTAGTAAGTTAGCTACTAGGCAAGGCCTATCGGCTCTTCCGTGTAAGAATTTCGTTGGTAGTATCTCCTCTCTGTTCCAATGAAGATCATACCACAGCCCGGAAGGTGAGGCTGCTCATGGCACCGCTGGCTCCTTGGTTGTACCAGACCTGGCGGCAGGTGACTTAGTCACAGAAGAGGTGTTGAGTGTGCTCGGTCAGTCACTTAGTGGTGTTCTCTGTGTATGGCCTGATATTTCTTCAATGGGCTGGATTAGTGTTCACTTGGCAGAGCTGAGTGGCCTTGGGGAGAATTTCCGAGTATAACCCAAGCTGCTCTGAAGAGCCTAGGGTGAACCTAGGTCTCCAGCTGGGAGAAGCTCTGTGTTAGTCAAGAAACAGGGAATAGTTCCTAGGCCAGAGAGGAGCCCACGCCAACCCATTCCCAAATATGAGAACGTAAGGCCAGAATCTTATTAACCTGAGGCAGCTACTCAGTCCGCCATCTACTAAGTCTACTGTGTGCCCCCAACCCCATGTCCTGCTCCCTCTGACATCTCTCATCTCCCCTCAGCTTTCACGTATCAGGTGTACAACTTTTCCTAGCTCATTCAACAGCAAAACCCCAGTACTCAATAATCCCGCGACCGACAGATTCTCATAACATAAACACATACACGTTTTAAAATGTAAAATGATGGGTCTTTTTGCAGAAGATATTACCTTAAATGTAGAAAATCCTAAAGAATCAACCGAAACACGGTTGTAAGTAATCAATTCATCGTAAAGTTGCAGGATATAAAACCAACATGCAGAAATCAATGGTGTTTCCATACGCTAAAAACAAAACATCGGAAAAGAAAAAATAAAGAAAACTATCCCATTCATAATAGCACCAAAAAACAATGAAATACTTAGAAATAAATTTAACCAAAGAAATGAAAAGATCTGGGCCATGAAAACCACAAGACTTTGATGAGAGACATGGGAGAGGACACCTTCAAACTTACTTAAAAGGCAATCCTAATTTGTTAAGACCATCAGCAAAAAGAAAAAACAGAAAAAAGAATGGAAAATACTAATTCATACGTTGACTTAAGATGAGAAGCAGTTGTATTCCAAGTTAATTTTACCATAAGGGTCACCTTGAGAATTTTTCCCAAGTCGTAGGGGCTAAAACAATAAGGAACTACATGAGCTCCCGGGGTTGGGAGGATGACGGGGGCCACCCCACAACTGCCTCTCTAGCAAGATGTGGTTTCTGGCAGGTTCCGCCTCGTTCCCTTTCTGACTGAGCTGAGGGCTGTGATGGACTGGGTGTGGACAGACACGACCTTGAGCCTCTCCAGCTGGATCTGTGTGGAGGACATCTACGCTCACATATTCATCCTGAAGTGTTGGCGGGAGTCTGAAAAAGTAAGCCAATAAAAATGCCTTACCCCTTCTCGTTTGCCTCCCATCCAGGCTGGGTATAAGATTCATGTGAATCTCTGCAAGCTTTGTGGCCAAATACGTGGAGGCAGGGGGCAAAAATGGTGAGGACCTGTGACTGTCCCATTGGTTTCCACCCCGGTGGACTTGGGAATTTTGGACTCACTGCTGCCTTAGTCAGCAATGGCATCCAGATGTGTTCTTCTTTTGGCCAGCCTATATTGTAGTTATTTTTAAAAGAAGAAATGATATATTGCTCTGTGACCCCATAATTCTTAAATGGCTCATTTGGGAGCAGAAGGGAATGTGGTAGTATGGAGAAAAGTGGGGTCAGGTGGCTTGGACTCAGGCTCACCCTCTGATTCACTCTTTGATGAGCGACGGGACAATATAACTTCCTTGTGCAAAGGAAATCGAAGTGCAAATATTTGCTTATTCTGTTAGGTTGAATATTGAAGTTTGAATACGGTTACAATTACTGTTATTTATTGGATTTTTTGCAAAAGCTTAACGTCGGAAACAGGAGTCATAAGAGCAGTGGCAATGGCTCAACAAGCATTGGCTGAGGTGGTAGAAAGTATCCCTTTTTTGTTTCTCTTCTTGATAATACCCTCCTTGAAAAAGTTCCCTCCAGTGTATATAATTTCTAGTATGTTCTGCTGCTGCTTCTTGGAGTTCCAGTTTCATAATCACGGGTCCCACTGACCTGCGGCTCCTGTATTTGTGGGGTTTGTGAGAGTAAAGGAGACAGGGCTGGCAGTAAACTTAAAATCTGCTCGCTTGTCCTCATTCGTAAGGAGCAGAGAAGCTGATAAAATGACAGAATATGGCAGATATTCTACCAAAGGGACTTTGAAGGTAACAGTCATGGCGATAAAGCATCCAGAAATCGTGACCAATGAAGAAAAGCGGGAAGAACCAAGAATTGTTCTGTCGGAAGTAGAAAAAGAAACGGAAGGAGGCGAAGACAATAGCCACTTTTAACTATTTGAGATAGTGGGAAATAGGGGGAAAGTTTGAATTTGTCTAGAAGACGCAAGATAACAGAGTTGAGGCAGCTTGGCAAAAGCTCTAGTAAGCTTCAGTGGCATCTGACGAACTTCCTAACAGTCGAAGCTACCCCATCACAGACTGGCTGCCTCAGGAGGTGGCTGCTGCCCAGAGGTGTCCACATCTACACCGTCACACAGAGGAGAATTTACATCCTGAAACCTCCGTGCTGGGAAGCGTGGGTCCTAGATCTATTCATTCAGCAGTTTATCATATCAGTTGTCTATTGCTGCTTATCAAACTACATCAAACTTAGTGGTTTAAAAATAACCACCGTTTTGGGGGCACTTGGGTGGCTCAGTTGGTTGAGCCTCTGACTTCGGCTCAGGTCACGTGGGTTCAAGCCCCACATTGGGCTCCCTGCTCTCAGCACAGAGCCCCCTTCAGGTCCTCTGTCCCCTGCTCTCTCTGCCCCTCCCCTGCTCGTGCTCTGTCTCTCAAAATAAATAAACTTAAAAAAATCACAACCATTTTCTTTGCTCACAATTCTGCGGGTCGGCAGTTTGGGCTGCATGTCGCTGGACGGACTTGCCCAGGGTCATCCTGTGGCTGCTGTTCCAGAGGGAGCAGGCACAGGCCAGAGAAAGGCCCGAGAGAGAAGCGGTTCAAGAGACAGGCAAGTGGAGAAGATAATTTCGGAATAGAGAGGATCTGAACCTCTGTAGATGGTAAGGAAAAGAACAGTAGAAAAAAAGAAAAAGAAAAAGAAAAATTCTTAGTATCGAAGCCAAAGGATAAAGGTCTGGGTGGGGGGCCTCGGGAAGCGTGGAACCAGAGGCGTGGGTGAATAAGTGAGTAGTGGCCAAGAGGAGTGGCCATCCTACGGGAAGCTGGGGAAAGATGTGGTGAGCCGACTGCACACCACATAGCCTGGCTTCCGCATGAAGTAGACGAACTTATCTGTTGACAGCAGGAGGGAAGGACGGCATCCTAAAACCCAGAGCCTGTCCACTGAGCACTGGAAACCGTGAGATCCTACTTCCTCTGGATGAATGGGAGGGGAGTCCTCAGGTGGGGGTTTCTGAATCAGAGCTCACGTTACTGTCCCACATCGATACAGGGCCACCTTTCATGGGAGCAGCTGTGTCTGCCCCATTTGTTAGCTCTTACAAGCTTTTCACTGCCTTTGAGCCAACAGGTGACAACCCTCTTTTTTTTTCAAGTTTTTTTTTTTTAATGTTTATTCATTTTTGAGAGAGAGGAAGAGCCAGAGCGTGAGCGGGGGAGGGGCAGAGAGAGAGAGGGAGACACAGAATCTGAAGCAGGCTCCAGGCTCCGAGCTGTCAGCACAGAGCCCAATACGGGGCTGGAACCCAGGAACCCTGAGATCATGACCTGAGCAGAAGTCAGGCACTTAACTGATTGAGCCACCCAGGCGCCCCAACAACCTTCTTAATACTATAGTGAGGAAGTCACAGCCATTGCCCGTCGTCCTTGTGAAGGACAGGGTTTGCTGTGCCCTAGAACACGAAGCATCCCTCCCCACAAAGGGTTTACGATTATTGTTGTCATTTTATCTTCAAGAAATAAAAAGCCTCATTTCAATGTATCACCTTTGGTGACACATGCATCACCTCTACTTAAATATATACTTCTATCTTATGCTCAGTCGCTGGCTATTTCAGAATAAGAGCCTTTTAAATCACACATAGTACAATTTGCTAAGGAACTTAGGTGTGTGGGAGGTCAGTGTCAGGGGAGTCCAGGCGAATCTGGCACGCGTTTTTAGTCCGTCCCATCAGAGACAGAAACGTTACCAGTGACCGTCTCTTGTCCAGTACAAAGCAGAAGAGTAAGCTGCTTTTAAAAGTAAATTTTCTTGGGGCACCTGGGTGGCTCATACGGTTAAGCGTCCGACTTCGGCTCAGGTCATGATCTGGCGGTTTGTGAGTTCGGGCCCCGTGTCGGGCTCTGTGCCGACGGCTCGGAGCCTGCAGCCTGCTTCAAATTCTGTGTCTCCCTCTCTCTCTTCCCCTCCCCTGCTCGTACTCTGTCTCTCAAAAACAAATAAATGCTAAAAGAAAAAAATTAAGTAACTTTTCTTGGGGATTCTTCCAAGTCGAATGTGCTGTGTTCCAGGGGCTTTATGAAGCCAGAACCATTTCCTAAAAGGCAGAGTGTTGGCACAGGAGCACTCGCAAATGCAGGCCCCTCGGTCCCAGTCCTCGTTTCCAATGCTTTCCAGGCAGCCACGTCCCAAAACACGTTAGGGAGCTGATTGGAAATGAAGCCTGGAAGGTTATGCAAACTGGGAGACCCAGAAGAGCGTTGACTTACCCAGGAGAGGGGTGGCAGGCAGTGCAGGACAGGAAGGGGACGGTCCCTTTGAAAGGTGAAGGGGGAAGTAGCCTCAGAGTTAGAGAGAGGTCCAAAGGTGCTGGCCCTGTCCTGCCCCGGGGCTGAGCAGGAGAAGGGGGAGAGCGGAGGGGGAGGTTCTGGGGATTTTAGCGGTGAGCCTCAAAGGGCGGCCTCCAGGAGAGGAACCGATATGGCACCACTACAGTCAGAAGAGACCCAGGCTGTTCTTAGCAGAGAAAAGTCTTGAACCAACAAAACACTTCGCCACCTCGTGCCTGAGCGCTCCTGCGTGAGGATGAGAGGCCGCTTGTCTCAACTTGCCTCCCGGAGAAAAAGATGAAAAAGCAAGCCTGTGTGTGTGTGTGAATACATATCTGAAATTCTCCAATACTGCAGTTTTTCTTTCGCAATAGAAAATTGTAATCAGTGGCCTCAAATTCCAGCGCAAAGATACCGAAATATAGTGCTGGATCTGAACATCATGCCCTAACTCGGAGCACAGCCACTGAGAGGCACTATCTCCTGAGCACAGAATCCATAATGCTGCCCATACTGGCTCCCGTGCACCCCCGTCCAGCCCCCGCCCTATACTTCCAGGCCTGACTTCAGCGATCACGGACGGCCAGGGCCCATAGAGACATTGTAGCAGTGCTGGCTCCCAGACCTCTGTCCTTGTTTGTCGCTTGTCACATGAGCTCAGCGCCTGCAGGCAGAATGTGGGTGAGTTTTCCTTACCTCACCTCTAGCGAAATGAATGGCTGCCTCCTGAGGGATTGTGCCCCCCAGGATAAATCTCACAGCCAGGCCGGGGAGTGGGGGTAACCCCCATATCGTGTGTGCAGCCCAGCTTCAGGGGCTGACCCTGGAAGGCAAAAAGGTCATGGAGAAGCAACATTTAAGCAAGGATTACACGTGCATATCTGAAGCCCTTTTGATTCCGGACAGCAAAGCTGGCTCCTTGCGCCTTGCTCAGGAGCAGTGCTTGGTGGGTCCCTAACAAAGCTGATGGAAGTGATCCCATCCCTACCAAACGCACTGCTTTTGTAGGAGAGAGCAGGTCCCTCACGTGACGCACACTTCTGCCACCACCCCCACTTCCTGCTGTTCAGCACAGCCCCCGCTGAGGACCCGCGTGGAGTCCTGGCGGCCGAGAGAGAGGGCTCTTCTGATCGTATAGATCTTATTGCAGGGCTTGAACCACACTGCCTTCTGACAACGTGTGTCATGAACGAAGTGAAAAACTTTTTTCCACCCACCAAGAGCAGGTGGTTGATAGGCACAGCTTTGGAATAATCAGGAATTTGCAGTAAAATGTCTTTCTCCCACATGATCCCTTGAAAGCAGAGGCTTTGTTCAGCAGTATTGGATCCATCGGTCCATAGGTTCATCACCAGCCAAAACCAACACAGTTTTAAGGAGAAAGTCCCTCGGGTCCCATTGGTCCCTCGTGGCACCACCGTGGGGACGTGTTGGGTGCTCATTAGAGCTTCACATCACTACTTAATTTCCTAGAGCGACCCGAGCGAACTGAGCAGAATCAGGACTCAGTCGGGTCCCGCGGCAAGAGCGCGCACCCCTCCTCCCCGACCCAGACCCCGCCTGCTTCTCGGGGCCAGAAGCCTGAGCCCGGTGTGACCCCTCTGTTGCAGAGATACCCGCAGCCCCGGGGGCAGAAGAAGAAGAAAGTGGTGAAGTATGGCATGGGAGGCATGATCATCGTTCTGCTCATCTGCATTGTCTGGTTTCCCCTTCTCTTCATGTCCTTGATCAAATCTGTGGCGGGGGTCATCAACCAGCCCCTGGACGTCTCGGTCACAATCACCCTGGGAGGGTACCAGGTAACCACTGTGCACCTCCCCCAGGGCTCACTCACCCTCCGCCGCCTTTCCCAATAAACGGCCACAGGATGTGGAGTTAGCTTCGGTGCTCCAGATTCCTCCCTACATTTCGGCTGGTCGGCAGATACGTGATGTATGAGATAAGTAAAGCACCGAAGACAGTGAAAGAATCGTTTTGTTCTGGTTGGGTAATCACTTCAAAAAGAGATCTCTGAGGCCGGCTGCCCTCGGGTACCCCGGGGGGGGGGGGGGGGAATAACATGGCGGAAATGTTGTTCTTTGAACCCAGGATGCAGAGACGGGCCTTGGAGGGCTAACGGCACCTTGTTTCTTTGTTTTCCAGCCTATTTTCACAATGAGTGCACAGCAAAGCCAGTTGAAAGTTATGGATCAGCCCAAGTTTAATAAATTTATGAAAGCTTTTTCTAGGGACACTGTAAGTAAATGCATGTAGTAGATCTCTGTGAAGACCTTTCTAGACGAAAGGTGAGCTCACTGCTTGTCATTTTGTTCACTCCTCTGTCATGGCCTGTGGTGGTGGGAGGGACTTTTCAGGGGTTACCAGGGGTCCGCAGCGCATTTCAGGCCACTGGCCCCTTCGATACTCTGAGCCATTATGTCCGTATCATTGGATACGTGTTAATAAACGTAATTGTAATTCGGGACATTTTAATGTAAGCTTAACAGATGTAGGTCCTCTTTCATATTTTTAATTTTTTTTTAATTGTAGTAGATACTGACCCCTTTGATGGGTAGGTCTAATCTGAGAATCTATATCAAGGGAGTCATTCAAAATGTTGGAAAAGCTCTATGCAGGCCCTTGCTTGTGCTGGCATTCTCTGCATTAGTAAAAGCTGGAAGCCACTGAGGGCTTCATAACTAGGGACCGGTTAAAGAAGTTATGGCAAATGTATCAAGTGAATTTGATAGGCACTGGCTGCCCTAGGGCGGTCGGCGTGGGAGAAGGGGACCACCACTTTTCATTTTATTTACATGCTATGTCTTCTGAATATTTTCCGAGCAGCGTCTTTCATAATACAAAATAGTCATTGCAGAGACTCTGCATGGCGTGAACATTTCTCAAGATAAAACCTAAGTGAAAAAGGACACACATTCCTATTTTTTAAATTAAAACAAATGAAATCTACATTTCCTACCATATATCACAGCGGTGATGCCCTGGTGGTAAAGTTGTGGCTGATGTATTCTCTTCCCTACCTTACAAACTTTTAATCACATGATAAATCGAGCTTTCAGAATTAAAATTTGCTCTACAAATAATACTTTGTATTTAAAGAAAATGATTAGGCACACAGATGCTTATCTCCTTTATAAAATTATCAGCCTCTAATGCACACTGCCAAAACTAATCTTGAGGGATGTGCAGCTGTGAAGACAGGACCAGGATATTGTGGGTGGATTAAATTTGACTGGGTGGTGAGAGGGAACACCCCAATAGTTGATACATTTCCTTCTTAACGGGGAGGAAAATGACACCAAGTCATTTGTCTTTTCTTTATTGATGAGTTGGGATGATCCCATAGCTGTATTGGTGAGGCAACATCACCAAGATTGCTCCACGGCACTCGGGCTGCCCATCCCTGTGGGGAGGGGAACAGAATAGTGCAATAGAGCATGAAGACCATGCACTGTAAAAATTGTCCTTCCTTACGGAGAATTCCCCTTCGTGTAGCCAGTTACAAAGAACAGTAATCACTTTATTTGTACATCGCCACAGGGGGCACATGGGTGGCTCAGTCCGTTGGGCGTCCGACATCAGCTCAGGTTATGATCTCAAGGTTGGTGGGTTCGAGCCCCACGTCAGGCTCTGTGCTGACAGCTCAGAGCCTGGAGCCTGCTTCAGATTCTGTCTCCCTCTCTCTCTGCCCCTCCCCTGCTCTCACTGTGTCTCTCTCTCAAAACTAAACAAACATTTTTGAAAAATTTTTATTTGTACGTCACCATATATATGATCTATTTAGGCATGTGTATTTGTGCGCATACAGGGTGCTATGCAATTTCTGGAAAATTATGAAAAAGAAGACATAACTGTAGCAGAACTGGAAGGAAACTCAAATTCTTTGTGGACCATCAGCCCTCCCAGTAAGCAGAAAATGATAAGCGAACTCATGGACCCCAATAGTAGCTTCTCTGTTGTTTTTTCATGGAGTATTCAGAGGTAGTTACTGTATTTCCATGCATAATTTCCCCTTTCCCCCCAATCTAAACTCGGGGTGGGGGTGGGTGGATAGAAGTAAAGAAAAAGTCGATGGATGTGGTTTATAGCTGACATTACACTTTGGGAACGTTCACTCGATGCTACAGCTAACATCTGTGTTTGCTAAATAACAGTTTGCCTAGGAATCTCTGACAAAAATAAGAACTTCTTAGTTTTCCTTTTTTCTACTCACTCCAGTTTTGAAAGAGAGGCTGGCAGTGAGTTTTGTGAATGAGAGAGAGAGAGAGGTAAAGCAAAAAGAAAAAGTGTCATGACTTATAAAATGAAATGGTCTGGATGATTGTAAGATTTCCCTGAAAGGTGGACATTTGGTCTTAGCAATAAAGAATTGGCAGTCTCGGGAACCCGAATTCTCACTCGAATCCCTCCAACGTAGGGAGGTCCTGTCAGATCTTTTCTCTGAGCAGGAGATGTGAGAGCAGCCTGGGAGTCCCAAGATGGGAGAGCTGAGAGAGATTCCTTCTTACCTAACCTGAGCCCATGGCCAGCACGTGGCCACTACTGCACTTGTTGATGATCTGTGTTAAGTTTGTATTTAAACTCAGTTAGTTAACACACAGTGTAATATTAGTTTCAGCTGTACACCATAGGGATTCTTCACTTCCATACAACACCCGGTGCACCTCACAAGTGCCCTCCTTAATCCCCATCACCTATTTCACCCACCCCCCCCACCCACCTCCCCTCTGGTAACCGTCGGTTTGTTCTCTGTGGCTAAGAGTCCCTTTCCTGGTTTGCCTCTCTCTTTTTTTCCCCTTTGCTCACTTATTTTGTTTCTTAAATCCTGCACATGAGCGAAATCATATGGTATTTTTCTTTCTCTGACAGACTTATTTTGCTTAACATAATACTCTCTAGCTCGATCCATGTCTGTGCAAATGACAAGATTTCATTCCTTTTTACCGCTGAGTAATATTCCATACACACACACACACCCCACATCTTCCTTATCCATTCATGAGCATGTCTTAAGAAAAGTTCTTGCATTCAGAAGCCCAATGTGTTAGTGAAGCAATCGGGGAACCTCAACACAATACACTAGTTGGTTGGCTTAGTGTTTGTTTGTTTGTATTTGTCATAGTCTTGTGATTCAGGATTCTATGCCAGCAGTCAAGTGACAGGTTCATTGGGTTCATGCTTCCTGGCTTCTAGGATAAAATTAAGAAAGAATTCCGATAGGTACAGAAGAAGGCTTCTCCAATCTAAAGTGAACTTACAAGGAAACAGTAAAGAAATATCTGAAAGGGGGCTGTTCAGAATTGAAAGAACTCTTTCTGTCATCTTATTTTCTCCTTTAGAACATCCCAAATTCCTCACATGAAATTCTGTACTGCCAAAATTCACTTTCTAGCCTTTTCTTTGAAAAGCTACCAAAATAATAATAATAATAAATAATAACAACATTAAAGATCAACTCTTGATGGAGCATTCTTTAAAAGCATGGATTCTATTGGTCACCATGGAGACTAACCTCACTAGATTAATAAAAAAAAAGTGTTTCAGAAACTCATTATCAGAGCATCAAGACGGTTTCTCTTCTAGTCAACAGACTCTGCCCTCTCACCTGCCATCTGTTTTAAAGGTGTTTGTGGCCTCCCCGGGCTTTACTAACTTGGTTGTCTAAGAAGCTGGACGTAAAGGTGAGGTGGACAGAAAAGGTTGGGGGTGACAGTTGTGGATCCAAGGAAGACTTGGTGAGATTAATAAAATGAAGAGTCAAGTGAATTTTTGAACGTCTCTTCTAGACTTCCAAGTAATCACTGACGTTGAGCCTTTTTATTTCTCTTCACAGAAACATGAGTTTGGGTGCAAAGGCAGAAATTGCAACCGATAAGCTTTCTTTTCCTCTTAAAAATACCACACGAGAACATATAGCTAAAATGATAGCCGGCAACAACACGGAAAGTTCAAGAACACCGGTGTAAGTGATTGCTCCTGTTAATTAGCTTTAATAGATGGATATATCTGGTACAAAATCTGCATCTGCAAACTCACGTATACCAGAAATGCAACTTTCTTCAGTAACTCAAGTCAATCTCTACTTGGAGGCCTCATTGTGTTACATTAAGGCAGCTCTGTTTTCCTCCCCCGGTACTCTGTCCGCCTACCCTGGGAGTACTGACCTTGTTCCTGGGTAGCAAACTTTGCTCTTATCTGACCATAATCACCAAAAGCCAGAGAAAGCCCCTGGGATACCCCTCCTCTACTATGACCCCCTGGCCTGGGGTCATTGAATGGATGGGAGATGAGGGGAAGATAAGGGGTAAAAAGAAATTTGGGGGGGGGGATCTACATCTTAATATATTCTCCTGCCGTATAAGTACTCCACTTCAAACGGATATAAGCTGTGATGTCTAGATTCTAAGCAGGAGGGAGAAAAAATGCTATTGGTGTAAAACCACTAAATGAAGTATTCCAGACGTCCACCAGCCAATGCCTAGTTCTGACCTCCAGTCTGCCTTGGCCCCACTTTAATGCAGTGAATATAAGCCGCCATGATGCAGTCCTCAGACGTGCTCCCTACGACAGCCTTTGTTAATCACTAAAGTTGAAGGAACCTCAAAGACTGTCAGTTCCTCCCTCATTATTTCACGAGAGAACAGACAGGCCTAGAAAGACACTGCAACCTGCTCAGGTCACCTAGCTTGTCCTTGGCAGAGGGAGGGTTAGGTCCAGGCCACTAGTTCTCACCTCAGGCCTCAGTCTTGTCACTAGATTCATGCCGTCCACTTGATTATAGATGTATCTAGAGAGAGAGAGTACAGACCTAGATCCTAGCAAGAAAGACAGTCCCTTGCTTCAGAAACAGTCACAGTCATGGAAAATCTCTGTAGCAGTTTTCTTTTTTTTTTTTTTTTTTTCCAACGTTTATTTATTTTTGGGACAGAGACAGACAGAGCATGAACGGGGGAGGGGCAGAGAGAGAGGGAGACACAGAATCGGAAGCAGGCTCCAGGCTCCAAGCCATCAGCCCAGAGCCCGACGCGGGGCTCGAACTCACGGACCGCGAGATCGTGACCTGGCTGAAGTCGGACGCCCAACCGACTGCACCACCCAGGCGCCCCTCTGTAGCAGTTTTCAAGTCATAAACTGCTCATGTACAGAGTTTACTTGAGTATTCGAATAGAAACAGGTAAAATTTTTTTGGCTTCAGAGAATTCTAGTTAGAATGGAACCCATAAATTGCAATGACATCACATTATATACATATACAAAGATTCACCATTATCGTTTGATATGAGGTCAAAGTAGCAACAAAAACATCAATTTTATGTGGGTAAAACAACTAAAACTTAATTACGCTTCCCCTCCTTTGTTTTTTTTTTTAACATACAGGACTATAGAAAAGATCTACCCATATTACGTGAAAGCACCTAGTGATTCGAATTCAAAACCTATAAAGCAACTTTTGTCTGGTAAGGCTGAGAAGGAATTATTTCAGAACTTTTTTTTTAACCTTCTTTTATTCAACTTCTGCAGTTTGCATTTTCAACCTTTCTCGAGCTTCTTTCCAGTTTTCTGTCTCTGTGAGACAGAGCTTATAGGAAGCATGAGACTCCCAGCTGCGTTCCACAGCCAGAAGGAATCAGTCACCAGAAGCCATATTCTTCATTGTTTTCATTGATATAGAACTTGATGGGCTTAAATCCACATTTAGTGCCTTAGTCTGTTTACTTGTTTCTATTAACATCCATATCTTGGGCAGAAAATGGCCTCATGCAGTATTAAATATGAAGGCCCCACGATAAGAACAATAAAAAGGTAGCAGGAAATGTGCGTGATTCAGCCCAAGGGTCGTTAAGTATCAACAGTAGTCTCTAGGGACTGTATTTACCCCAAATAACAGAGATGGTAGTAAGATGATGATATGGAATTCTTAAGCATTAATTATGAAGCATTGTTTGACTTCATCAGTTGCCTGGACCAGAACAGATGGGTATGGATGGTAAAAGTAGAAGGACAATGCGGTATATATCCAAGTCACATTCATTCCTTTGCCAACATGGGTTGCTCATTGTCACCAGGCAGTATGCCAGGCACTGGAGACGAGGTTCTGCATGGTTCATGTTTAGCTGGAAAGATGGGGATTGCGTAGGTAAACAGGTAGACGCCCCCATGGAGATCTCAAGAAGTAGAGGCAGCATAGAGGTTCCGAAGACAAGTGTGGGCGGGCCCCCACATCTCTATGCATTTCTTCCTCATGAGGTTCAGCCTGTGAAGTCCCCCTTCCCCACACCACAGGTCTTGGTGTTCTCAGGTCCTGCCAACACAATAACTTCTCTGATTAGCTTTACTGAGTTCTCTCTGATCTTTACCATAAGGCCTATTTAGCATACGTTGGTGGTTATCACCAGTTTGCAAAGGGGGAACCAAGGCCCAGTGTGTGAATTACTCAGCAAAGGTTATACAACCAGTACGTGGACAAACTAGATCCAAACATGGGCCAGATGTCCCCCTTCAGAACTCTCTAGACTTCAGAACCAAGGCTCTTTTTCTTCCTGAGCATTCTCAGTGGTTCACATTCTTCTTGAGGAGGGGTTTCTTTATCTTTATGAGTCTCCTGCCTCACTCTCCATCCATCCATCCATCCATCCATCCATCCATCCAATAGACTTACATTGCCACACACTGTCCTAGATTCCTTTGATCTAGGAATTTAGCAGGAAATAATGCAGCCACGGCCCCCACCCTCACAGAGTTTATAGTCCACCACCATGATTCTAAGTGGAGGCCATATTATCATTGGCAGTGGTGGTATTTTCTTAGAAAGGCCTACACAGAGATCTCCAAGCTTTCTGTTGGCCCTTTTACTGTTCTTCCATATTCACCCTAAGCTCCAACACAAGCAATCATTAACCACACATCATGGGTTTTCAGAACTTTCCTGAGCTTCATGCCATCAATCCTTGCGGAAATAACCTCCTCTCCCTCTCCATCTCCACTTTACTGATGTTCTCAGCAAAATTCAACTCAGAAGTCACGTCATCTGGGAAGCCCTCATGGATCCTACCAACCAGAATTGTTCTCTCCTTGTCAGCACAGGTCTAATAGTGGTTGCCACGTGCCCATAAGTTGTGCTCATGTACATGGCCTGTTCCCATTGAGATATGGAATTGTGCTGTATTCAACTCTGTAACCCCTGGTCACCTAACAGAGGGCCTTCCTCCCGGAAGACACTCAATAAATGCTGGTGATATGATTGGATTAGTCAAGTCAATAAAAAGTCAGTGATCTGGGTTTTTAAATGTCTAACTAGTTGCTTGGAATTATTAGCAAAGAAATATACTCATGTATATTAAGCACGTGTGATACTCACGTATATATCACGTGGGCCTTCACTCTCTCCCCTGTGATACGGCTGCCATGCTCACTTAGCAGCAGTGAGTGTCCTCTTTAGCGACAAGGAGAAACCTTATGCACACCTGCGGCCCGCTTTTCTTTCTCCACTCACACTGTTAACATGTGCCCTACTCATCCTGGCATCACACGCTACGGATAGTGGTAATCAGGTTCTGCCATCTGACAATTGTTTGCGTGCATTGAATCTTAATATGCTTATGCTAACTTGGTTTCATTTTTCTCGTCTTGCAGAAAATAACTTCATGAATATCACCATCATTTTGTCCAGAGACAATACAACTAAATCTAACAGTGAGTGGTGGGTTCTCAACCTGACTGGAAACAGAATATACAATCAGCACGCTCAGGCCTTGGAACTGGTGGTCTTCAATGACAAAGCCCGCCCAGTCTGGGGTTCCTGGCTGGCTATGGGTAAGGACGCATTTCAGTTAGCAGTCACCAGAGCCTACTTCTGTGTCATATAAAGTTGATGGGAAGCTTTGTACCTTCCTAAAATTCTTGAACTTAACAGCTGCAGTGTTAAAATTCATAGATCATTGGCCCTTCAAGAACCAGAGTCCCAAAGAAGTCAAAATGCCTCGGGTGAGTAACACCGTTAAGGACAGGACTAGAAGTCATAGTTCTGGTTTCTTGACTCCACGTCTTCCTGCTACGTTTGATGTAATTCAATGTTTAAACTTAGAAATTGGTGTAGGGTTATCTCTTTTCCGTATAGATTGCCTTCTGACCTCAGCAGATGCTCAGTCAAGCATCGCAATTTTGGACATGGTCCAATGTCCAAACTGGTCTGATGCTATCATTTCACCGTGTTCTGCTGCTTACGTTCTAAGACACACGCATCCCCTACAAGACATGAAAGTCTGTTAAGAAGTCAATGTCTATGCAGAATTATAGTATTAAAATAAATAGCTAGGTGCAGAAAAGTATATATAGTACAACTGCATTTCTATCAAGTATATTATGTGGTTTCTTTATATAATATTTGCAGTAAAACCCCCTGAAGTTCATGCATGAGACTACTAACATTGGTTGTTTCCAGAATTGAGATTTTTTTTGACACTTTTATTTTTCAAGTCTTAAAGCACTGTAATGTATAAAGTGTGTTTACACAAGGAATATGAATTACCTTTAAAAAAATTTTTTTTTAATGTTTATTATTTTTGAGAGAGAGAGAGAGCCAGAGAGCAAGCAGGGAAGGGGCAGAGAGAGAGGCAAACACAGAATCGGAAGCAGGCTCCAGGCTCTGAGCTGTCAGCACAGAGCCCTATGCAGGGCTTGAACTCACAGACCGCGAGATCATGACCTGAGCTGAAGTTGGCTGCTTACCCAACTGA
Source organism: Herpailurus yagouaroundi (assembly GCF_014898765.1). NCBI lineage: Eukaryota > Metazoa > Chordata > Mammalia > Carnivora > Felidae > Herpailurus > Herpailurus yagouaroundi. The sequence continues at coordinate 61,967,460 of NW_024412397.1, forward strand.
GCCACCCAGGTGCCCCTGAATTACCTTTTTAATAAACAGAGTAAATGTTTTCACCAAAGGGAAAAACTCTAGGGAAATTTTGTTATTTTTTTCTTTTAGACGTGTTCTATTAACTGTGTTTAACTGGTAGATACAATTTCTAGCTACCTTTTTATTTCCCCCCCAGTATCATGGGATTGTATGCTTCGGTTGTCCTTGTGATTGGGAAGTTTGTCCGTGAATTCTTCAGTGGGATTTCTCACTCCATCATGTTTGAAGAGCTTCCAAATGTGGACCGAATTCTGAAGTTGTGCACAGATATTTTTTTAGTTCGAGAGACAGGGGAGCTGGAACTCGAGGAAGATCTCTATGCCAAATTAATATTCCTGTACCGCTCACCAGAAACCATGATCAAATGGACTAGAGAAAAAACAAATTGATGCTTTAAGACACAGACTGCAGATCAAATTAACATTTGAATTTTAAAAAAAGCACAATATCCTCATAAGAGCTAAGCATTTCTAGTTGGATGGAAATGGTTTCTCTTCTGACAGGTGGTCAAAAGGAGCTGCCTTCCTTCTGCAGTCTAAGCTACCTTGTAAATGAAGGCGCTGTTGAAAATGTTATTTGTAATTCCATTTCTCCAAAATCAGGGCTCTTTGTTTCATGATATAGTCAACAGTGTCTTGCATTCTGATTGACGATGCAAAGGAATCATTTATGGGTCTCCTCCCTCAGAGAAACAGGAGAGAAGAAGGGAAAAGGAAAGTTGCCCATGGTTTTCTGTGCGGAGCCCGCACACTTCCTGAAGAGATGCTCTAGTTCAGTAGGCCGCACCCTGTTGCCAACGGGGAAGCTGCTGTGGGGAGAACAGATGGGCCTCAGCACGCCCCGAAAATACGTAACAGCAATAGGAGGCTGAAGCTCCTGAAGAGATTTCTGGGGCGGGGGGCGGGGGGACAAGAGAGGGAGCCAAAGACCCATGAAGATACCAGTGGACGAACGAGCCTCATTCTAAGCAAAAAGTTAACATTAGTGACACTCTTACTGCCTTATCTTAACTGAAGACTAGTAAAAAAAAAAAAAAAAATCTTTCCATTAAACACCAGTGACTTCTCAGGAAAAAAGAAAAAAAAGCAGCAAAACAAAAATGGGGACACCGGTTTTGTCGAGGCCCAGCAAATGACTCGCTTCAGTGGTGGCTGTTATGCTTCAGAGTTCGGCTCCTCCTCAGACACAGGCTCCAGGTAGAAGGATGAAAATGGCGCCCAGCTGGGTGTGGAAATCTCTGACTCTGTAACTCTTTCCCAACTGAGGTCCTGAACGCCCTTCTACCTTTTTCCCCATCCCTCAACACGCTTTTTCCCATTTCGATGATTTAAGGCAATGGTTTTTTCCAGTATGTGACATTGTCCTTCCTGTTTTTCAGGTATATCGAAGAGTTTACATATTCCAATTCACATTTTTACATCTGAGACGGGTTTTTTAAGTTCATAGTTATGGAAGAAATATGTATATTGAGCTTGGGGAAATAAAAAAAAAACGGCCTTTTCTTAAATTATTATTATTGGTAATACAACCTCTTCATGAAATAACGATGTAGCATGAAAATTTATGATTGAAATGTAGTTTTCATTCTGTATTGAAATACAGTTTCTGAGGAGTCCTTAAATGGACCAGAACATGTCCAAAAAAATGATCCTATGTAGTCTGGGTTCAGGACTGACTTAAAATAAAGCACATCTTGCAAAGCCATTTCAAGAATAGTCTTCATTCTGCCTCCTTTGCGTGAAGTAGGAAAAAATTACTATCTTCAATACTGTGTACAAGGAGTTTAAAAAAATCGTGGTAAGGGAATATGGAGCTTTAAAAAAACAGAGATCAGACGGTGTTCGGTGTTCGGGGTCTTCTAGAGAACTGGTGCATATTTCTCTTCAGGCGGGAAAGCCAGCGTACTCCCCACCCTGTGCCAATCAGCGCCTCCAGTTGTCGTAGCAGCAAACTCAGACCACAAACTGTGGCCCACACTCTGATTTCCCAACAACACGAAGAACCATTGTGCGTATTCCGGGTTGTGAACTCTTTCTTTGAAAACAGGGCAGCTCAAGGGAGTTTCCAGAGAGCAGGTTATGACACGTTCAGGAAAGAGGAGAAGTAGGAAATCCTCCCGAGAAGAAAGTAGAAAGTCAAACTATACCAGAATGGTAATGCTCTTCAAGAGAGCAATTTCCAGGGTTCAAGAAGAAGCTTCCTGTATGTGTGGGAGGAGGGGGGGTATAGAAGGAAATGTAAAAGATAGAAATAAAGGATTGTAGAAAGGAGGCGCTTCCTCCGGGGAGGCATGTGCTAGAGTGGAAATGGCAGACAACGAGGAGGTCCGCAGGCCTGGCCAGGCCACCGTTGGGCAGGGAACCCCCGGGCCAGCAGGCCCTGTCCCCTCTCAGCCCCACGTATCTGACAACATGAGGGGATCGTCGTACTGTAGCCAGCCACGTTCCAAGCCCCGGCCCAGCGGACGCTCCTTGTGAAGGTGGCCTGCCGCCTTAGATTGGGTTCTTTGGAGACGGCCTCCGAAATGAACAGCCTGGACCAAGGACGTTTGGGGCAGTGGTCCCGGGAGTTACACTGGTCAGCAAGGAAGGCAGGATTGAGCAGAGGGACGTGCTGCCCCATCACGCAGCTGCAGCTGAACGTCACCCAACCCTTCAGGGCACTTGAGTTCTGGGGTGGTTCTGCCTCGTCCCGGGCAAGGGCGTGGCAACTGGATGCTGGAACAGCAAGTTGTTGCCACCGCCACTCCCTGTGCGGGTTTCACCTTTGATGAGGCGGGAGCCTACTCCCTGGAAGGAGGGGCACAGCCTTGACCCATGAGCACGGGCGTGTGGGCGTGCAGAGGGCATTCGTGGAGACTGCGGTATCCGTCACTGTCTATCCTTGGGCCACTCAGACCCGCTGGCTTCTTGTAAGAAGATTGTGAGGACTTAGTTCCCTTATGAGGGAAGAGTAAGACGCAGGAGATCCGGCCCCTGCTGCCGCAGCTGGTTTTGAAGCCAGACATAATACTCAGCATCTATCCTCCACCACCTGTTCTAGGTTCCCCTCACCCTCATCTGGTCCCTGTCCCAATGAGGCAGGGAGCCGGGCAGGGTGAGCCAGACCCTCGGCCACAGGGGCCCAGCGTCCTCGTTACCAGCCTTGCTCTGGTCCCAGCTGCTGCATTTACCTCTTTGACTGTTCAGTCTGGTCCCCCCGGGACCCCTGAGCACCAGCGTCCGCCTCCCTCCCCGACTGTATAGCCGCAGCCTTCCTCTCTCAGCCTACCCTTTCCGTAAGGTGACCCCATCTGTAATGTGGCTCCATCCGTAAGGTGATCCTGTCCCTTGCCAGAACTGTCCTATTGTCCTTCTAGTTTAGTGATCCTTTCTTTTTTTTTTTTTAATTTTTTTTTTCAACATTTATTTATTTTTGGGACAGAGAGAGACAGAGCATGAACGGGGGAGGGGCAGAGAGAGAGGGAGACACAGAATCCGAAACAGGCTCCAGGCTCTGAGCTGTCAGCCCAGAGCCCGACGCGGGGCTCGAACTCACGGACCGCGAGATCGTGACCTGGCTGAAGTCGGACGCTTAACCGACTGCGCCACCCAGGCGCCCCATAGTGATCCTTTCTAAAATGATTATTTTCCTTTTTCACTGGCTTTCAAATCCTGATTTCTATTGTTCTTTGGTGTCCTGTATTAAGTGCTAATTTATTTTCGTCTGTTTGAAATACTGGGTTATAGCTTTCACCCGTGTTGTTGCGGCCATGCCTTTCTGGTAAACTTGTATTGTCTCTAGGGACCTGATTCTGCTCTTTATTCTTTTTTACTGATACGAAGTTGGTACTGTATTTAAGTGCAGCCCTTTTCTGTGGCTCCTTGGTGTGTGGCACTAGGTTTCCCAACTTTTGGGTCAGGGGATGGCTCTTTTGGCTCTGCGACTCTGGAGACCCCTCCCACAGTCCCGGAGTGTCCACAAATATGTCTTCCATTCTGAAGCCCCCAGCTCTGCTCACCTCTCCATGAGGCCCACCCAGCCTCTACATGGTTCTCTCTTCTCATCGGCCCCTGTTCTGCCCCCTCTATTCTTAGCAGTGCCCCCGAGGCATGGGGCCTGGTCCTGAGAAGCAGTTTCTATCTGTTAGTTTTGTTGTTGTTTTGAGAAAGGGAGAGGGAGCAAGCAGGAGCAGGAGACAGGGGCAGACAGAGAATCACAGTATTCAACAAGGAAGAATACGTTTAATTTCACAGTTAGGGATAACAGCCTTACATTTCCCTGGCTTGCTTAAATCAATTACTTGCGATAAAGGTGCTTTAGGACAGTGTGCACAAGTGATTTGTTCTTGGAAGCCTACATTGTTTGGAGGAAGAAGAATTTTTTGTAAAAAAATAAGCTATTTTTCATTAGCTTAGAGCATCGTTTCAAGTTATAAATACCTGTGGTATTTAATGTGGGTGCACCCACATTAATGAGGCCATCCTTCAACACCAGCCACACTGCTTCTTGGGACATCTTCATGGGACCTCCAATAGTTAGTCTAGATTTTGTCCCCAGAAGGTTCTGAAGTAGCTCAGAACACTCTATTCGTTAAGTAATTTCCATTACTCTATACCTAAGACCAAAATTTCAATCTCTAAATAATTTTCCACTACAAACTATGTCCCAGTACTTTGGCTGACATCACCTAGGTGAGGTTCTGCAGTGAAATGAGGTGGCAATATTAAGACACTTGACAAGTAAAATACTAATATGGAATTGTTCCAAATTGAAATATAAGCCTCCTGTCCTTTTTCAGTGAGAAAGGGAAGTTAAAATATTAACTATTCATTTATTAATTAACTATTGATTAACTATTAATCAAGTCAATGTCCAAGAACCCAAGAACACTAATAGCTTTCTTATCTTCACGAATTAAAAGTCAAAGAGATTAAAGCCCTCCATTTCTGATTCTGATCAGTCTCAGGCAGAGATGTTCTCAGCCCCTTAGAGAAATTGAGGTCACTTCAGGAAAGCAGCTTGTGTTGTCTTCACAGATTCTTTTGGTCCTTACGATGGCAATTCAATTCGGGGCACCTGGGTGGCTCAGTTGGTTAAGCATCTGTTGACCTCAGCTCAGGTCATGACCTCACAGTTTCATGAGTTCCAGCCCCGCATCGGGCTCTTCACTGGCAGCATGGAGCCTGCTTAGGATCCTCTCTGTCTCCCTCTATCTCTGCTCCTCCCATGCTCACGCTGCCTCTGTCGCTCTCAAAAATAAATAAATTCAAAAAACCGTTTAAAAGACAACAATTCAATTCAACACCAGGTTTCTGATTGTGCTTCATTTTCTAAAGAGCCCCCAAATCAAAAAGGACCCACAGAACTCACCCATCATGATCAAAGGTCCTGCCTCCCCAGTTATCTAAGGCAAAAGCATGTTCTCGGAACCACCAAGAGTACTGCAAACCCAGAGCAGAAACTCAGGGGAGCTTGAGTGAAACTGATGGGGAAAATCATGCTGATCCAAGACTGGCTGAGAAGGCAGTCAGTCCACACCAGGGAAGCAAAATCCACAGCCATGATCTTAACTCAACAGAGAGAGATCTATCCCAACGAGCGGTTACCTTTGGCTCGGTGCATTTGCCATATTGGGGAGGAATCCACGTTTGCACCCCGTCCCCTCTCTCAGAGAGACACGGCTGGGAGGGAGCCGGGGCTGCCCTCTTTACAGAGTGTGGAGATTGACAGTGTTGACGGCTCCAGCCATAAAATGCATTAGAGATGCTCCTCTTTCCCTCCCGGTCAATTAGTAACTTCTCGGTTCCCATTTGTTCTTCACGCCCATATTACTACTGGCTGGAATGTTATTGGGTCTACTTTCTGTTTAGTTACAAAGAGGCGGTATCAGTCCTGAGCTGCGGTAACAGCTTCCACCATCCCCTTGGCATGCAATTAATTATCTGGACCTCCAAAATCAGCCTCCTGCACAAGGGCTCTTCCTCACGTGCAGTTAATTATCCAGACTACGGGAGGGGTGGACTGTGCAGCCCTTCATGGAGCAGCTACACGAATGCAAGGTTAGCCTCTCGACAGCCTGTTCTGGGAGCAAATGCAGACGGAATGTCGACGCACCTGACGTAGGGCCACCACTATCTGCATATGTCACCAGCACTCAGTGGTGCCCATAGAATGAAGCTGTTCTGCGGTTCTAGAGCAATGCATCAAATGTGTCAAGAATCACCTTCAGGGTGAGGGAAATTGGTAGCTTTTAGGGAAATTGTTTAATAGGTTGCAGGGACACTTTCCCCAAAGTCTTTGTTGAACATTGATTTCCACACCATCCGTATTTCTAATTCTCATTCTCTCCGGCAGTGAGGGTAAGTAATACCAGCCAGGAGGATAGAAGGTGCTGGGTGGGGGACACAGCTCCCCAGCCCTTGAGTGCCACAGCCCCCAGCCAAGCACCTGCTGCGCCCTCCTTCCACCCTGGCTGCAGCACCCATGTACCCCAGAGCTTAGGACTCAGGACAAGTTCTCATCGTCTCGGGGGACAGTAGGCAAAGATTTAGAGCTACAGCAAAACATTAGTTTGAAACCTTTTGCCAAAGGAAGGAACTGAAGCTAAATGTCTCAGGTAAGGATGCCATGGGAGGAATGGAAACTGCAGATGTCATTTAGGTAGCTCTGGGCCCCCTATTTTCCTGCCCTCTGTCCTGCACTGAGGTCTGGGAAAGTGTTTCTGAAAGGCTACCTTCACCTAGGAGGCTGTCAGATGCCTAGGTGTTTCCATCTGCCCACGGAAGAGTGGCATGGCCAGGGACCGCTAGCAGTGTGGCTGAGGCCCAGGCCAGGCGACCAGAGCTGAGACACCAGAGTAGGAATTCTGGAAAGAGCCCGAAGATTGGTTATGAGAAAGTGCTCTAGAACAGCCTGGCGGCTTCATTTCAGTGAGCTCGTCGGGCTTGGGGGTCGGAGCCCAGCCTCATGTCAGCAAACACATGGATGCTGGAAGGGCATTTAGTCGTTAAATTACATCAAGCAATGAAATGTATAGAGAAACATGGAGGGGTTGGACTGGGAAGAAGCCACCTAGTATATTTCCCATATCCTCGGGCTTGGCGCAGGGGTGCGGTCTCAAACACCTCTAAGCACCCGGGTCAGCCCTCCACACGCCTCGCCCCCTCCCGCAGCCTCTCATCCTTTCTAGTTTGCTCACGCCTACCTCACCATGGCCCCCCATCTCAGTTCTTCCCGGCTTTCCGTGTACGTGGCCATCACCCTCTGCTAGGTCGGGCTTCAGGTGCCACTTGGGAGAGAGAGGAGACGGATTGGCCAAAGGCTGAGGGAGTGAGCTTAGGTTTTCCAGAATGGAGGAGAAGAGGGAGAAGAGAGCCTCCCGTGATCTGCCCTCCAGGCCGTTCCCTGACAGAGGACGGACCCTCCCCATGTGAGGATTCACAGTCACTGGCACATCTGTGCTGTCTTACAAAGAATTCCCACCTCATTCCTGGCTGATGAGACACATATTTTTTAATAGACACATAGTCCACAGACAATGTCACATTAATGTCAGGCGTACGGCAAGGTGATGACAAGTTATGCCGTGTTCACTACAAGTGTGGCTCCCATCTGTCACCACACAAAACTATTACAATACCATTGACTATATTCTCTACGTTGTGCCTTTTATTCCCGTGACTTACTCATTCCATAACTGGAAGCCTGTGTCTCCTACACCCCTTCACCCACTTTGCCCATCCCCTCCCCCCTCCTCTCTGGCTACCATCAGTTTGTTCTCCGTCTTTATGGATTTGTTTCTGCTTTTGGTTTGTTTGGTTTTTTAGATTCCACATATAAGTGAAATCATACGGTATTTGTCTTCCTCTGTCCGACTTATTTCACTTAGCATAAGACCCTCTAGGTCCTACCCGGTTGTCACAAATGGCAAGATCGCTGTAGTTTTTATGGCTGAGTAATAGTCCATTGTATATCTATACCGTGTCCTCCTTATCCATCCGTCCGTGGATGGACACTTGGACTGCATCCACGTCTTGGCTATTGTAAATGATGCCACAGCAAACATAATATTCTCCAATTAGTGTTTTCATTTTCATTTTCATTGAGTCAATATCCAGTACTGGGTCACTTGGTATTATTGTTTTTCATTTTTTTGAAGAACCTCCACACTGTTTTCCACAGGGGCCACGTCAATTTACGGTCCCACCTACAGTGCATAGGGGTTCCCGTTTCTCCACATCCTCGCCAACACTTGTTATCTCTTGGCTTTCTGATTCTAGCCATCCTCACGGGGGTGAGGTGATATCTCATCATGGGTTTGATTTGCATTTCTTTGATGATGAGTGATTTTGAGCATCTTTTCATGCGTCTGTTGGCTATCTGTAGGTTTTCTTTGGAAAAATGTCTGTGCAGGTGTTCTGACCATTTTTATTTTTTTTTCTTAATGTTTATTTATTTTTGAGACAGAGAGAGACAGAGCATGAGCAGGGGAGGGGCAGAGAGAGAGGGAGGCACAGAAGCTGAAGCAGGCTCCAGGCTCTGAGCTGTCAGCACAGAGCCCGACGCGGGGCTCGAACTCACAAACTGTGAGATCATGACCTGAGCCGAAGTCGGACACTTAACCGATGGATCCACCCAGGCGCCCCTGTTCTGACCATTTTTAAATCAGATTATTTCTTGGGTTGTGTAAGGAGTGTGTGTGTGTGTGTGTGTGTGTGTGTGTGTGTATAGAGTTGTATAAGTTATTTATATATAGTTGGGTTATATTTTTAAAAGATGTCTTTCCATTACTTAGGAGGTATCAGGCTCTAAGCTGATTAATGGCATTGTTGCCTTGGGTAAGAGGTCAGTCTCCAAACCTAACTGACAGGTGACCACTGAAGTTCAGAACAGCCCATGAGTTTCATTCAGGGTCACAGAAGGAATGTAAAGAGCCTGGCTCTTAGTGGAGGATCAACTAAATGAACTCTTCCTCATAAGTAACCCAAGTCCCAGGTCATAGACAAGACAAGCCATCATCTAACAGGGACAGAACTTCTTCTGCAGATCCCTATGCACCCCAGATATAAAGTCACCCTTTTACTTACGGGAAGTAATGCCAAGTTTACTTCCCTATGGTCCCTTTTTCTTCTGAAGATTCTCTCTTCCAAGTTGGCTTCGTGGATCATGCATGTCACCATCAATGATGAATGTCACCCTTGTCCACATTCAATGTCCCCACCATGAAGGCAGTTTTAGACATATAGTCTTAATTCTTTTCTATCCATTCTGCTTTTTCTAACCACAGAGGGATTTCTTAACCACTCAGAGGGATTCTACGTAGAGGGATTCTACGTTAATAATCCATTGGCATCTCAGATTCAATATGCCCCCAACCAAAATCATGATTTTCACCTCAGCTCTCTTTAACTTTCCTGCCTTATATTTGTTACTAATACTGTCTCAGGCTGAGGACCTCAGACAGTCTGACATTCACTCAAGCCACCGAGTCGAGCAGACACCTGTCTGGTCCAGTCCCCTAAGCCTCTGCTATGCCGGTATTGTGGCTCTGCCCCCACACTTCTTCTTGCTGACCGCAGCGACCCCTTCTTGGGCATCCAGGCTTCTTTTTTTTTTTTTTTTTTTCCAACGTTTTTATTTATTTTTGGGACAGAGAGAGACAGAGGATGAACGGGGGAGGGGCAGAGAGAGAGGGAGACACAGAATCAGAAACAGGCTCCAGGCTCTGAGCCATCAGCCCAGAGCCTGACGCGGGGCTCGAACTCCCGGACCGTGAGATCGTGACCTGGCTGAAGTCGGATGCTTAACCGACTGCGCCACCCAGGCGCCCCGGGCATCCAGGCTTCTACTCTCCATCCGTCCTCTCTGTTCCAGCAGCTTCCAGATCTTTCTGATGATCAGAATCGACAGAGAGCTTTGAAAAGCCAGAGTTCAGAAGCCTACAAGACTAAACCATCAGATCGTAGAGATCTAGGGCCCAGAAATACCTTTTTTTTTTTTTTTTTACCTGCACCCAGCTGATTCTGAAGTATCGGTCATGGATCTGTGTTTAAGGACAGTACATCTAACCCAGAGGCTCCTAAAACTCCTTAGCTCCTAAACTGCTTAGAATCATCTCCAGCTCTTGTTTAAAAAATACAGACTTCTGAGGATGCCTGGGTGGCTCCGTTGGTTGGGCATCCAACTTCAGCTCAGGTCACAATCTCTCAGCTTGTGAGTTCCAGCCCCACGCTGGGCTCTGTACTGATAGCTCAGAGCCTGGAGACTGCTTCGGATTCTGTGTCTCCCTCTCTCTGTCTCTCCCTGACCCTCCCTTTCTCTCTCTCTCTCTCTCTCAAAAACAGGTAAGCATTAAAAAATTAATTTAAAGAAATACAGACTTCTGGACTCCCTAGGACTCTGACTTAGAAGGCCAGGGTCTAAACCTTTTCAGATGATTTCAACCTCAGACAGGTCAGAAGATACTCCCTTCCCTTTCTGCCCTGGAGTTGAGCCTTGCCAGATACGTCTATATCTAAGGCATCATGGTAATGTATAGAAGATGCTCAATAAAGGCTGGTTCTGCCATTCTTCCAGCCACACTGGCTCCAAAGTTTTGTCCCCACCACTCCCCATGAAAAGGATGTCTGAAGCAATTGGGGAACTAGAGCTCCAGAGACAGAAGGTAGGGGTCCATTCCCTTTCATTCACTTCCTAATCAGTTACACTTGCTCGGGTGTTGGTCAAATGCCTCTTGGGAAAACTAGGTCAAGTTTACTGAGAAGAGTGAAGAATGTTTGCAGCCTTCTAAAAACGATGGCTGACAAGGGAAGTCTCTGGGCTCAGAACCAAGTAGCCAATAATTGGAAATGTCTGGCTGGACTCATCAATAAATGATAATCCAGGAGGCACAATTGGTGGCCCTAAGCGTGGCCTCAAAGATAACTAGAAAAGGCCATGAGTCTCCCACTTGGAGTAGATTCAGTAATACTAAGCAGGCTCTCACACCTCACATGAAATCAGCCTCCTCCCCCTTGGATTACAGGAGAGATGATTTTGAAAAGAAAGCATAAATTTTTCTATCCTCAGCTAGAGAGAATTCATATACGCAAGTCCCACCAGGAAAGGTGACACATTGTCTTGAAGTTACGCCAACGGGTGGATCATCTCCAGGCATCTGTTTTGATATATGGAGGGCAGATGAATAGGAAATATGAGAGGGTGAGAGTAAAAAAAGGCTTAGAGTCACCAGGGAAGGACATCACCTGGAGTGATGTCCAGAGTACCTGGACCAGGGCAGAATACAGTCCCGCCCTGACTTGTCTACAGGATGTATTCAACCAAATACACAAAACTTAGGGACCATGATGGCTTTTTGCAAGCCTAAAGCCAAGCCAAATCATAAATGTCTATACTTCCAAGTGTGGAAATATCACTGCTTAAAATCTTCCTAAATAAAATCAGTGTTCATCTATTAGCTGTTTTCATAACGCATTCATCTTTTTATGTTTTTGGTACCAATTCAATCGCAGCGAAGTCCTTTCTGAAAACATTTTACGTCCATGAATGTTGTTCCATCTCCGTGTAGGAAAGCTTCGTGCAAACACTGAGGTGGATTGAGCTATGGAAAGTTCTGAGGTAACCTCCCTGAACTCCCAGTGCCTTTGGCTAGCGGACAGCTCAGCTGGGCTGCTCTGCGCAGCATGTTCTCCCCTCCCCTGGTGCGGAAGGGCTGCCCAGAGCCTGACCTCTGAGGTTGCCAGCACATATGCAACATATGCTCCATGGGCCAGACCATCCTAAAACACTAATGATGCATTAGGGAACTGCACACCAGCAATATTCAGTTATGAGTTATGCTGCTTCGTGGCACCCAGACTGATGCAAGGCAGTGAAATATTAATGAACCTTGCAGATGGCTGTGCCTCACATTGTTCAGCCCTGCCCTGAGCCCGCAGCAGTTAATAACCAGCTTTTGTCCTGCATTGCACTTGGGACAAGAAAC